>NC_091070.1:93408888-93724166 GCF_032405125.1 Capricornis sumatraensis | reverse complement strand
TAAAAAGCAACCTTAAACTGTTTTGCATTTAAAAACAAATTCAGTTCAGTTCAGTTCAGTCGCTCAGTCGTGTCAGATTCTTTGCAACCCCATGAATCGCAGCACGCCAGGCCTCCTTGTCCATCACCAACTCCCAGAGTTCACTCAAACTCACATCCATCGACTAGGTGATGCCATCAAGCCATCTCATCTTCCGTCGTCCCCTTCTCCTCCTGCCCCCAATCCCTCCCAGCATCAGAGTCTTTCCCAATGAGTCAACTCTTCGTATGAGGTGGCCAAAGTATTGGAGTTTCAGCCTCAGCATTAGTCCTTCCAATGAACACCCAGGACTGATCTCCTTTAGAATGGACTGGTTGGATCTCCTTGCAGTCCAAGAGACTCTCAAGAGTCTTCTCCAACACCACAGTTCAAAAGCATCAATTCTTTGGCACTCAGCTTTCTTCACAGTCCAACTCTCACATCCATACATGACCACTGGAAAAACCATAGCCTTGACTAGATGGACCTTTGTTGGCAAAGTAATGTTTCTGCTTTTGAATATGCTGTCTAGGTTGGTCATAACTTTCCTTCCAAGGAGCAAGCGTCTTTTAATTTCATGGCTGCAGTCACCATCTGCAGTGATTTTGGAGCCCAAAAAAATAAAGTCTGACACTGTTTCCACTGTTTCCCCATCTATTTCCCATGAAGTGATGGGACCAGATGCCATGGTCTTCATTTTCTAAATGTTGAGCTTTAAGCCAACTTTTTCACTCTCCTCTTTCACTTTCATCAAGAAGCTCTTTAGTTCTTCTTCACTTTCTGCCAAAAGGGTGGTGTCATCTGCATATCTGAGGTTATTGATATTTCTCCTGGCAATCTTGATTCCAGCTTGTGTTTCTTCCAGTCCAGCGTTTCTCATGATGTACTCTGCATATAAGTTAAATAAGCAGGGTGACAATATACAACCTTGACATACTCCTTTTCCTATTTGGAACCAGTCTGTTGTTCCATGTCCAGTTCTAACTGTTGCTTCCTGACCTGCATACAGATTTCTCAAGAGGCAGGTCAGGTGGTCTGGTATTCCCATCTCTTTCAGAATTTTCCACAGTTGATTGTGATCCACACAGTCAAAGGCTTTGGCATAGTCAATAAAGCAGAAATAGATGTTTTTCTGGAACTCTCTTGCTTTTTCCATGATCCAGCAGATGTTGGCAATTTGATCTCTGGTTCCTCTGCCTTTTCTAAAACCAGCTTGAACATCTGGAAGTTCACGGTTCACATATTGCTGAAGCCTGGCTTGAAGAATTTTGAGCATTACTTTACTAGCATGTGAGATGAGTGCAGTTGTGCAGTAGTTTGAGCATTCTTTGGCATTGCCTTTCTTTGGGACTGGAATAAAAAGAGTTCTTATCCTCAGTAGAGACAAATTGAATTCTGACCCTTAACTGAAACCTGTGATGAGGTCATTTTATGAGGAGCAACTTACAAGGCTGGAGTGACTACAATATATTTCCAGAGGAGTTTATATTACGTTGGGAGTACATTTGAATAAGTTCAAAATCAGAGTTATATTGGCACTAAACAATAAGGCAAAGAGAAGGATTTCTCTAGAACTGTACTTTTTAAAATGCCTTTCCAATTATCGTTTAATGTCACAGTCAGGTAGACAGTGACTTAGTGGAATAGGCATTTTGTTTCAAGGCCTTAATCCAGGTTGCTTAATACATTGAGAACAAAACCTGGAAGTCTTTGAACTTTGTGTTTTATAATATTCACTCACAACGACCTATGTTTAGTATTTTTCCAACACTCTCAAAACAGAGGTGGAGTTATTACAAAGTGTAATACAAAAGCATTAATAAGTTAATACAAAGAAAGGGCCATCTGATGAATATTTTCTTATAATTCTTCTCTATTATACCTTAAATATAAAGAGAGTTCTTTTTAAAAAAAAATTAAATGAACTTTTAATTTTAGAATCATTTCAGATTTATAAAATAGTTACAAAGAAAATATCGAGACTTCCAGTTTACCCAGTTTCCCTCATTGTTAACATCTTATATTATCATAGTGTACGTTTCTACAGTACAGAATAAAGTTAACAGAAATGACCAGTTAACTTTGCCCTTTATATAAAAGTCTTTCATAAAAAATCAGGTGGGGAGGAAAGTAATAATTACTGACTAAAATGGGATTTTTAGATTACTTATGGATTTTATTTATTCTTTATGACTATATTCATTACCATGTTTTGTAAATAATTGATTATACTTCCATACTCTCTGTACATAAGAGACCTTTCTGAATTTTTCTAACATGTAAAGAACTTTTTTTCTAGAAGTTAAAGAGCTATATAAAATAATGTATTCTGTTTGTTACAGGGTAGAACTGTTACCATTAAGCTAAAGAATGTGAATTTTGAAGTAAAAACTCGTGCCTCTACAGTTTCAGCTGTTGTGTCAACTGCAGAAGAAATATTTGTTATAGCTAAAGAACTGCTAAGAACAGAAATTGATGCTGATTTTCCACATCCCTTGAGATTAAGACTTATGGGTATAACTTTTACTGTTTTTCGTTAAAATCTGCCAGACATTTCCAAAGAGTCAATTTGAGAGGTAGTCTCACCTCCATTTCACTTCTTGGACCCATTCAGGGAGTTGTATTTCTTCTACTTCCATTTTGCTTGATACTTAGAACCTGATGCATGTGAAGCCATGATCACTAGTTTAATTCCTGTAAGAATCAGTTAGAGTCATTCTTTTCCTTCAATACTTACTGAAATCCTTGGGGTTAGGCATTTTTCACAATTTTAAACTTCAAATTTTAGAAAGCAAATTCAGTACATGTTGAGTATATTGTGTAATACTCTTTTGGGATCTGAGGCAGCACTTTATGATCAAACATTTTATTATTTCTGTAGCAAAACAAAAAATATTCACACTGAGTTGTAAAGACTCTAAATAGCTTCACATCAATCTTGTCATCAGTTACCATTTGTTGCTGACAATTTTCAGAGCTCTTAGATTTCAGAATTACAGAGAGAGGATTGTGGCACTATAAAACCACATTTCTATCCATCATGGGGTAAAAAAGACAAACCACGTTTCCAAAGTGAACAAGTGAGAGAATGTTTAGGGATAAGCACTCCAGATGCCAACTTTACTGCTAAGAATGGGGGTCATCAGCCATACTTTCACATATGAAAGATAGCACACATGGAAGTCAGTTTGAATATAGTATGTTAACTAAAAAAGCTAAAGAGTAGATGTTAATAGCAGCTTTATTTATAATTACCAAAACTTGGAAGCAACCAAGATAGTAGGTGAATGGAGATTATGGTACATCCAGACAACAGAATATTATTCAGCACATAAAAGAAGTGATCTATTGGGATAGAGGATGGGGGAGAATAGAAGAAAGGTAATGAGCTGTCAAATGATGAAAAGACATGGAGGATACTTAAATGTATATTTTTAACTTAAAGAACCAATGTGAAAGGCTACAATGCTGTATGATTCCAATATAGGAAATTCAAAAATTTCAAAAATTTCCAATATAGGATAAAGCAAAATGGTAGAGATCTGAAAAGATCAGTGGTTGTCAAGGGTGGGGTGGGGGGGCTGGGCAGAGCACAGAGGATTTCTAGGGCAGAGAAACTATTCTGTATGGTGCTATAATGGTGGACACATGTCATTATACCTTTGTTAAAATCCAGACTGTACAACACCAGAGTGAACTGTGATGTAAACTGTGGACTATGAATAATAATGCCGTCTCAGTGTAGGTTCATTGGTTGTAACAGCTGTTCCACTCTGGTGGAAGGTGTTGATTGTGGAGGAGTTTGTGCATGTGTGGACGCAGGGTATATATGAGAACTCTCTGTACTTTATATTCAGCTTTGCTGAGAACCTAAAATTATTCTAAAACATAGAGCCTATTGCAAAAAAGGAGCTAAAGAATCAATGCAATAGACTCCAATTAGTTACTCAGTATTTAATGGTATCGTGAGTCACATATTAATGGAAAGACCTATATATGTATATAATCATGCTAACTCCAATAGATATTTACTATTTAGTATACCCAGCATTATAAAGAGAGTAAATTTCTATTCATAATACCACCTTTGGAAAAGTATCCTTTAATTCAGAGAATATGCAGTATTGCTTATTATTTTTGGCTAAACAGGCTTTTTAATAAGTGTCACAATACTATTACGCAAAATGTCTTTATGCTTTACAGTTGAGTTGGTTTTGTTGAATTGGAAATGGATTAATTATGGTTGGTTTAATTTAGGGGTGCGGCTCTCTGGTTTTCCCAATGAAGAGGAGAAGAAACACCAACAAAGGAGCATTATTGGCTTCTTACAGCCTGGAAACCAAGCCCTTCCAGCCACCGGGTGTATACTAGAGAAAACTGACAAAGATCAGTTTCTAAAACCTGCACAAATGTCTCATAAGAAGAGTTTCTTTGATAAAAAACGATCTGAAAGGAAAGCAAGCCCTCAAGACACATTTACATGTGAAACCATAAATAAACAAAGTTTGCAAACATCACAGTCATTCCAAGTTTTAAACAAGAAGATGAGTGAGAATTTAGAAACAGTGGAGAAATCACATAACTGTCAGACATTTATCTGTCCTGTTTGCTTTAGGGAGCAAGGAAGCATCAGTCTGGAAGCCTTCAATAAACATGTAGATGCATGTCTTGATGGACCTTCCATCAGTGGAAACTCCAAAATGTCCTCATGTTCCCACGCTTCCTCTACAGAAGTAAACGAGAAAGAAAGTGTATGTGATTCTGTGTCTCTCTGTGAGAAGCAGGGTTATGAAACCCACCAGAAGAATACAGAGATCACGTCAGTAGATCCTGTAGAGATGGTAGAGACTACCAGTAAACCATCAAATACAGAAGATACAAGTGCTTTAAGTAATAAGCCCAGCGAAGAGGAATGTTCTGGTCTTTCGAGCAAATCATTTAATATGGAACACTGTCCTCAGAATTCTTGTACTGTTTCATTGGAAAATGAAGATGTTGGGTCATTAAGAAGGCAAGAATCCCCCCAACCTAATTTATATGAAGTAATCAGTGACCAAGTTCTAGTTTGTCCTGTTTGTAACCTGGAACAAAAGACTTCGGATCTTACCCTATTCAATGTGCATGTAGATGTTTGCTTAAATAAAGGCATTATCCAGGAACTGAGAAAGGATAAGATTAATCCATGTAACCAACCCAAAGAAAGCACCAAAAGTACTGGTGAGTTTATGGGTTTTTTTTAAGAGCTTGATTTTCTAGGAATGTTTTATTAAAATTCAGATTGCTATTAAATCTAAAACATATACCTTTAAAGGGATAGTTTGTGTATGTTGCCACTTAGGAAAATGTTAGTTACCTTACCATGGGCTAGAATTAGCTGAAGCCATTAGATTTGAAATTTGGGGAAATCTTTGGTTTAGGCTTGACTTAGCACAGAGTGAACTTAAAGGTTTAGGGAACTGAGTGATCTAATCCGAAAAGAAACTCCAGAGAACGTTTGCCAAGGCACAGTGGTAAATTAACTATAATTATATGGCCAGAAATCCTCCTTAACTTGTTTCCTGGTAGTTCTGACTCTGACCCAGCTTCCAAATTAGCTGCAATGCTAATGAAATAAGTAAATTACAAAGAAATTATTTATAAATTCAAACTATGTAGTCCTAAAGAGATTTTTATTATCTTTACTCAGTTAACTTTAACTCTTTAAATCTTTAGGAACCGTTTTTACTATTTCATGTTATTCATTATGCGTTATCTTCCCTCTAAAGATAACTCAGGCAAAGTGCAGAAGACTGGAAACAAAGCAAAAAGGTATGGCTAATTTGAGTTTTAATAAAGCTGGCCAAGAAATTGCTATATTTTGAAGTCTGATTTTTAGGAAATGTTAAAATTTGCTTGTATAAATCATTAAGTAAAAGTTTTAAAACCAGTTATTTGCATAAGCAATTTTAAAAAATCTCTTCATGGGTTTGACTTTGTGCTTTTCTGTTGTTGTTATTGTTCTTCTTCGTGCATTTTAATAACGTGCTCTGTTTTATTCCAGGCCAGGATCGCTGACAAAGTACTCAGCATCAAAGAAAACAAAACCAAACAACCCCAGACACACTCTTGATATATTTTTTAAATGAATGTTGAACACTTTATCCATTTTTGATTGAAACTTGTTATTTTATAATAACTGGATGTATTCTTCCCTGTTTCAAGCTTACAGATTCATTTAGTGAAAAAGCAAGTACAATAATCCCTTTGTATAAATTTGGAATATATACTAATTTACTTCTGTATACTTCTTTTGATAACAATGAGAATTTCACTTTCAGTTATACTTCAGTTAGATAATTCTGTTAGAGATAATTTTAAAATGAAAAGTTGGGAATGAGATCAGGAAGTGATTTCTTTATTATGTTTTATAGTGAATATAAAAACATATTTATAAGGGCTTTCAGAGGTTCAGGTAAAACTATCATAGCATAAGAATTTTTTAGCACTTAAACACTTTGTTGGCACTGGATGCTCTGCTTGATCTTAGTATCTTCAACAACTTTGAATAATTATTTTTAGCTCCTAGTATCTTCAGATACCTCATGAGAATTCGTTACTAATATTTATCATAAGTCCTATGAAGAGTATTAGCTTAGCAGAGTTAGCCTGCATGCTTTTGTTACCTTCAGGAAAATAATATCACAGTATTATTTTCTGTGTTAAAAGAACTTTTGTTTAAAATATGCTTATTCATTTTATTTTTTTAATTTAAAATTTCTTTATCCAATGATAAGCACTTATTCACTTTAAAAAATGTTTAAGATTCAAGGTCATTATTTTATCAAGGACTTTTAAATGGCAATATTTCATTTCTTGGCAGTTGTATTTGTACTTTACACAGATCTGTAAAAAAAAGAATTAATTGTACACTCTATTTTTATCATGGTCTTCTAGAGAAGAATGTGCAGTTCAAAAGATTAATGTGTTTTAAACACCTCATTTATCTTAGTTCTATTTCTATCATGTTTTTATTAATATTCATGAAAGAAGACAGCTTAACAATTGTTAGCTTAAGTAGTTGCTCCAAATGCTGTCATGGTATCAAGAGTTTTTATGAGAAATAAAACAATTATTTAATAGAAACATACAAATGGGACCCCCTGTCTATTTCTGCTTTAAGGAACTGAATCCTTTATTCTCATATTTTTGTTTCTTCTTTTCATATTTTATAGCTCATTACCCTAATTGTATAAAGACATAATGTTTTAGGAATAGTGTAAATGAGGATCTCACACCACCTTTGGCCAAAGTGGTAATTTGACTTTAAATAACTAGATAGTTTAAAATTAGGCTTAGTGTTTATTAGAATACCAATTTCATGCCTAATATTATTGTATGCTGTGATGAATATCTAGTTACAGAACTGTGATTCTTGATCATGTGATTTACTTACATTAATTCTCTACAAAATTAAGTTCAATGAAGCACTGATTTATTGTATTGAGAAGTAAATAACACCATATTCTTTTCTATTTTAAGTTTATTTTTATTGATTTTTCAACATTAGAGTAAATACTAAATTATTTTCATTTAGATTGTTCATTTAATGAAATGTTATCATTTAGTAATATTTAATAAAAATTTCAAATGAAACTTTAAATGTTTAATTTTTTAGCCATAGAAATGGTTTCCTTACTTTTTCACTCTTTTCCTACCTCTGTTACTTTCAGTCTTATTTTCTTTGCCTAGAATTTTCTCCACATCCTTTTCTGTTTTATCTAATAATCCAACTCATTTTATTATAATTTTGTTTGGGGGACATTAAAAAAAAACCCAGCAAAACCACAAAGAATAAGCACCTATAATCTTACCTTTGTGGAGGGTGATAATATAGGGAGCCACTTGGGAGAACACATTTGCAACACATATAATTTACAGAATACTAGTATTCAGAATGTATATAACCCAGAATACACAAAAGATTCCTATGAATCAGTAAGAAAAAGACAACCAATAGAAATTTGGTCAAAAGCCTTTAAATGGCACTTTACATAGAAATCCAGATATCCAAGAAACATGAAAACATCCTCAGCCATTTTAGTAATGGGGAAATGGCGGAAAAAAAACCTCAAAGAGACATTATAGCATCTCTCCCAGATACGTAAGAATGAAAGGGTCTAATGGTTGTTTTGATGATGATGTGGAGCAATATGAACTCCTTGAAAAAAGTATTTAATTATGTATATGGCTGCGCCGGATCTTAGTTGCAGCACTCAGGATCTCAGTCTTCGTTGCGGCACGTGGAATCTTTATTTGCTGCAAGCGTGTAGGCTCTAGCTCCCTGGCCAGAGAGGGAAGCCAGGCCCGCTGTGTTAGGAGCTCAGAGTCGGAGCCCCTGGACCACCAGGGAAGTCCCTGTGAGCTCTTCTTACTCTGAAAACAACCTCTTTGGAAAACAGTCGGCCCTTCCGTGGTAGCTCTGAAGATGTGTGTACTCAATGTGTAGCTGCATTCCTGTACATATGCTGGTTGTCTTCCATGTGCCCTCCTGATTGATTCTGTGCCCTTCAGCCTGCGCTACATCCAGCGAGGCATCATGGCAGCAAGAAGCCACTGCACAAGGTTTCAAGGGAAAACGAGGAGGTTGGGTATTTCTTCTCTCATATAGCTTTCCGAAGCTGGTCAAGTCCCTTGAACAAAGGTCACAACCTCTTCATATCTTCATATGTCATTCTCTGCTCTCTCCCTCTCCAGGCTCTGACAATCCTTTCCTTACCCTCACCCTTTTACCCTACAAGGTGGCAACAGAGTCTTGCCCTTATGAGCCCTCCAGGTGCTGCCCTATCTTTTGTGCTTTCCTCACACCCTGCCCAGGTGGCGCTAGTGGTAAAGAACCCGCCTGCCAATGCAGAGAAATAAGAGATGCAGTTGGATCCCTGGGTTGGAAAGATACCCTGAAGGAGGTCATGGCAACCCACTCCAGTATTTTTGCCTGGAGAATCCCATGGACAGACGAGCCTGGCGGGCTATAGTCCATGGGGTCACAAAGAGTCGGACACGACTGAAGCGACTTAGCACAGCACGCACAACCTGCCCACACTTTTGTAAATGGTCCCCTTTTTAAAACTCATCTCAAAATACAAGGTTTCTTTTTTTTCCTGCCAGGACCGTAACTGATACAATGTCTTGGGATAACTATTGAACATGTTTTTAGGAAGCATTTGCGAGGTTACACATAGCAGCACTGTAATAACAAAAAAATATGGAAATAAGCCTAATAGTCAACATTGATAGACTAAATTCTACCATTGTATTTTCATGTAGATTCAAAGAAAAGAATTCTACACATTAGTGAAAATGAAAGAATAGGCAATCAGAAGGTGGATGAATATCACAAACATAATGTGGAGCAACAGAAGCAAATCATAGAAGGATGCCATCAGCAAGATTCCATGCATGTAGTTCAAAACAGTGTATAGCGCTTTAAGAATATATTCGTATAAATCAAATTATAAACAGAACTATTGTCCCCAAGATAGAATAATGACCTTCTGTGGGGAGAAAAGGGGATGTGATTGAGGAATGCACATGGAGCTGCTGAAACACTGCCAGTGCTCTATTGTCTTGGGTGGTGACTGTGGGTGTTTACTTCTAAAATCTTATCTAAATTGTACATATATATTTTATATACTCTTGTTCATAAATGACCTATATCACAAGTTTTTTAAAAAGTCAGTGCTCGCTTCGGCAGCACATATACTAAAATTGGAACGATACAGAGGAGATTAGCATGGCCCCTGCGCAAGGATGACACACAAGTTCATGAAGCGTTCCATATTTTACTACCTTATGACCCAGCAATCCCACTGCTGGGCATACACACCGAGGAAACCAGAATTGAAAGAGACACATGTACCGCAATATTCATCGCAGCACTGTTTATAATAGCCAGGACATGGAAGCAACCTAGATGTCCATCAGCAGATGAATGGATAAGAAAGCTGTGGTACATATACACAGTAGAGTATTACTCAGCCATTAAAAAGAATACATTTGAATCAGTTCTAATGAGGTGGATGAAACTGGAGCCAATTATACAGAGTGAAGTAAGCCAGAAAGAAAAACACCAATACAGTATACTAACGCATATATCGGAGAAGGCAATGGCACCCCACTCCAGTACTCTTGCCTGGAAAATCCCATGGACAGAGGATCCTGGAAGGCTGCAGTCCATGGGGTTGCTGAGGGTCGGATACGACTGAGCAACTTCACTTTCACTTTTCACTTTCATGCATTGGAGAAGGAAATGGCAATCCACTCCAGTGTTCTTGCTGGGAGAATCCCAGGGACGAGGGAGCCTGGTGGGCTGCCATCTATGGGGTCGCGCAAAGTCAGACACGACTGAAGTGACTTAGCAGCAGCAGCAGCAGCAGGAACGCATATATATGGAATTTAGAAAGATGGTAATGATAACCCTGTATGCAAGACAGCAAAAGAGACACAGATGTATACAACAGTCTTTAGGACTCTGTGGGAGAGGGAGAGGGTGGGATGATTTGGGAGAATGGCATTGAAACATGTATAATATCATATATGAAATGAATCGCCAGTCCAGGTTCGATGCATGATACTGGATGCTTGGGGCTGGTGCACTGGGATGACCCAGAGGGTTGGTAAGGGGAGGGAGGTGGGAGGGGGGTTCAGGATGGGGAACATGTGTATACCTGTGGCGGATTCATGTTGATGTATGGCAAAACCAATACAATATTATAAAGTAATTAACCTCCAATTAAATTTATATTAAAAAAATAAAAAATGTCAGAAACTTCTTTCTTTATTGAGGTGAAATTTTCTTCCATCTCTGCAGGTATTTGCCTCAATAGAGAAAAGGTACATTTCTCTCTGCTAGGACTTTGCTGAACACAGCCGGAAAGAGCCATCCCTTATCAACATTTTCAGTTTTTCTCCTAGCATTTCCCCTAATGCTACAACCACAGCAGAATGTGGTCTACTCTCCAGGGTCAAATTGTCAAAGTTGACCAAACAATTTGTTATCTCCAAACAAGTCACCATCTTTCCAGCCTATGAAATGTGTCCCCATTCCTCAAAGTCCCTCCCTTAAACACTAAGTCAGTTCTGTATATTGGGTTTTGTTTCAGCACCCTACTTTTTAGCATCACTTCAGAATTTCATTTCAGCTGTGAGTTACAGAAACCCAATCTGTTTCTTAAAAAAAAAAAAATCAGTTCTAGTTTTCCCATGAAACATGAATTTCATTGGTTAGCGTTAGCTCAGTAATTCAAAGATAGGTTCACAGTCTAATTTTCTTGGCCTCACATGGCCAGCTTCTGGTCACAAGATGGATGGGCTTTTCCATGTCCAGCCTTAACACATGAGTTCCAGGTAGGAAGACAAGGAAGCGAAAAGGATAAAAGGGCAATGAGTCTGTCCCACTTTAAGGAGCTTTCCTGGAAGCCCTATGTAACAATTTCCACTTCCATCTCATTGGCCAAACTGTCACATGGCTTCCTCATACTAAAGGGAACCTGGAAATGTAATTTTTAGCAAGACACATTGCTACACCCAAACAAAAGCAGGTTCTGTTAGTAAACTGTCTCACCTATAAAAAACTGTATAAATCATCCCATTTAATGGTGACAGTTTAGAAGCACTCCTTAAGAATAACACAAGGGTATCCTCTGTTGTTTTGCTGGAGTCAATTCAATAAATAAGATGAATTAAAAACTGGGAACAAAAATAAAACTTTATTGTCAGATGTGTTTGTATTTTTTAAAATCTACATTTAATAAAGGAGTTCAAGGTTATGGCTACAAGATCAATGTACAAAATCAAGAGCATTCCTGTATAACAATAATAGCAAATTAGGACATGTAATAAACAATCTCTTTCATGATAATAATCTATAAGGGACCTATAGGGTCTGGGGAGGTGGGGAGGTGTCATCTATCAGAATTTGTTGAGTACTTTAAAACTACCAAATATTACTGAAAGACAAACAGTATGTCTGAGGAAATTAAAGAGTGATCCTAGTCAGGAAGAATAGCTATTTTAGAGATAACTATTCTCCCCTAATTCTGTAAGTTCAATAAAACTCAAAACAAAACTTCTCATGGTTCTTCTTAGAAGTTGTTAAGTAGATCCTAAATTTCATATGAAAGAGCAAAGGCCCAAGAATAACAAGGTAGAACGACAGGCCCTAGTACATATCAACATTTATTAACGAGCTGTAGTAATTAATACCATATACTAATAGAGTGGTATTACTACTACTGAATTGGAAAGACTGATGCTGAAGCTGAGGCTCCAATATTTTGGCCAATTGATGCAAAGAGCTGACTCATTGGAAAAGACCCTGATGTTGGGAAAGATTGAGGGCAGGAGGAGAAGGGGGTGGCAGAGGATGAGATGGTTAGATAGCATCACTGACTCCATGGACATGAGCTTGAGCAAACTCCAGGGGACAGTGAAGGATGGGGGAAGCCTGACGTGCTATAGTCCATGGGGTCACAAAGAGTTGGACACAACTTAGTGACTTAACAACAGCAACAATAGAGTAGTACTGGCATGGATATATACATTTCAGACAACTCAGTACAAAAAGTATCTGCTATTTAATAAACGGTGCCTGAGGTGCTGCTGTCCATGAGGTTGCAAAGAGTCAGGCACAACTTAGCAACTGAACAAATTGGGCCTAAACTCTGACCTTCCAACTGATTTCTCAGCTTTTCCTGCTCTAAACCATTTTGTGCATTTATTGCACATTAGCCACAAATGACGTTTTCGTAATGTCACCATTATGTTAGAAACAAAAGATATCAAAAGCTCTCAGCTCTGTCCAGGATCAGCGGGAGTTGAGAAAAAAGGTAGGATTTTCAGCATATGATGATTTCTGTGGTGCAAACGGGCTTCCCTGGTGGCTCAGCAGTAAAGAAAACACCTGCAGTGCAGGAGACACTGGTTTGATCCCTGGGTCAGGAAGATCCCCTGGGGAGGAGAACATGGCAACCCACTCCAGTATTCTTGCCTGGAGAATCTCATGGACAGAGGAGCCTGGCAGGCTACACAATCCATGCAGTGGCATAGAGTCGGACATGACTGGAGTGACCAAGCGCGCATGTGTGTGCAAATTCCATGACAGATTTCAAGCTATTGACATGATGTCAATCAGCTCACAAAATTCCTAAAAATTTAACAATCGGCTCTTGGTTGCCAGTACAAATGAGCTCCTACAAATCACTGTCCTTGATGCACACTAAACTCAGGTTTGACGTTCAAGGACACTGAAGTCACACAGCATAGCTTGTAGTTTCCTCAATAAATCAAGCTGCTTCTCCCTTCTGGTCTCGTGGTCAGTTGCTCCCTCTCTCCAGAATGTGCTTCCTGAATGCCCCTTCGCCCTCTACATACACAATAAACATACATGACCATTCATCACAATTAGCCCAAGGATCACCATTCAGCCCAGGGACCACTTTCAGGAAATGGTCCCTGCGCTCTAGGAAAACTGATCAGTCACTCCTTTGTGCCCCTGTTTCTGAAACGTTCTTTGCTGTGACTTTGCTGTGGTCTCTCTCTACTGGGTTGTAGGCTGCTAGAGACGCTGTCTCTCTCGTGAACTCTAAGCACGAAGCACAAAGCCTGGCACTTAACAGACGTTAACTATTATTTGTTGACATATAAATGAATAAATAATATTTGTCCAAAGACTGATGTCTGTTACTATCTTACCATATTTTCTTTGGAAAGACAGGGTGATGGCTGACATAGACAGCTGCACTCAAGCTGGGCCATAGGGATGGGCATTCCAGAAATAGGGAACCGCATTTCTTTCCCTTTATTGGGTAGGGGCTTGTTTTAGAAATGTTTTATTACTCTGTTCTTTCAAGGTAGCTTGGAAATATTTGGAAAAAGGCTCAAAATATGACCATTAACCTAGGGCTTAAAAAAAATGCTTTTTGAGGAAATATCTCATTTTGAAAAGTGTATCTGGTGCTGATTTTTTTCCCATTTTGAAAAGCAATTATATGTTAGAGCATTGCTGGTGCTGGTAGGATGTCCGTGGACTTCACAGAGAGGTGGCGTTTATACCCCTGGAGCAAAAACTGTTTTATTGGTTGGATCATTAAGGGATAATCACCTTTGCTTTGTAAGACACAGTTGAATTACCAGTTGTTCAAGAAAAACTCAAAAGACATTATAGGGAGTATTGAAAACATGATCACATTTATTAAATCATAATATTGGACTGTTCCGCTTACAAGTGTGAGGTAATTCATTTTCTAAAATTGTTGCTATCTACGGAAGGCTCAGGGAGACAGAAGATAATTCAGAGGCAAATAGTTTATACCCTTGCCATCTAATCGCAGTCTCTTAAGTTTGTCATTATTTCAAACTCATATATACCTACGTATACATATGCATGTGAAGTGAAGTGAAGTGAAATGAAGTCGCTCAGTCGTGTCCAACCCCTTGCAACCCCATTGACTGTAGCCTACCAGGCTCCTCCGTCCACGGGATTTTCCAGGCAAGAGTACTGGAGTGGGTTGCCATGCATCAGTTCAGTTCAGTTCAGTCGCTCAGTTGTGTCCGACTCTTTGCGACCCCATGAATTGCAGCACGCCAGGACTCCCTGTCCATTACCATCTCCCGGAGTTCACTCAGACTCACGTCCATCCAGTCTGTGATGCCATCCAGCCATCTCATCCTCGGTCGTCCCCTTCTTCTCCTGCCCCCAATCCCTCCCAGCATCAGAGTCTTTTCCAATGAGTCAACTCTTCTCATGAGGTGGCCAAAGTACTGGAAGTTCAGCTTTAGCATCAGTCTTTCCAAAGAAATCCCAGGGTTGATCTCCTTCAGAATGGACTGGTTGGATCTCCTTGCAGTCCAAGGGACTCTCAAGAGTCTTCTCCAACACCACAGTTCAAACGCATCAATTCTTTGGCGCTCAGCCTTCTTCACAGTCCAATTCTCACATCCATACATGACCACTGGAAAAACCATAGCCTTGACTAGACGGACCTTAGTCGGCAAAGTAATGTCTCTGCCTTTGACTATACTATCTAGGTTGGTCATAACTTTCCTTCCAAGGAGTAAGCATCTTTTAATTTCATGGCTGCAGTCACCATCTGCAGTGATTTGGGGGCCCAAAAAAATAAAGTCTGACACTGTTTCCACTGTTTCCCCATCTATTTCCCATGAGGTGATGGGACCGGATGCCATGATCTTCGTTTCCTGAATGTTGAGCTTTAAGCCAACTTTTAAGCCATCTATGCCATGCATAGATGTACATATACCTACTTTGTTTTGGGGGGCTCCAAAATCACTGCAGACGGTGTTTGCAGCCATGAAAATGCTTGTTTTTTGGAAGAAAAGTTATGACCAACCTAGACAGCATATTAAAAAGCAGAAACATTACTTTGCCAACAAAGGTCCGTCTAGTCAAAGCTATGGTTTTTCCAGTAGTCATGTAAAGATGTGAGAGTTGGACTATAAAGAAAGCTGAGTGCTGAAGAATTGATGCTTCTGAACTGTGGTGTTAGAGAAGACTCTTGAGAGTTCCTTGGACTGCAAGGAGATCCAACCAGTCCATCCTAAAGGAAACCAGTCCTGAATATTCATTGGAAAGACTGATGCTGAAGCTGAAACTCCAATACTTTGGTCAACTGTTGTGAAGAATTGACTCATTGGAAAAGACCCTGATGCTGGGAAAGATTGAAGGGGGGAAGAGAAGGGGACGACAGAGGATGAGATGGTTGGATGGCATCACTGACTCAATGGACATGAGTTTGAGTAAACTCCGGGAGCTGGTGAGGGACAGGGAGGCCTGGAGTGCTGCAGTCCATGGCGTCGCAGAGTTGGCGATGACTGAGCGACTGAACTGAGCCGATACCTACTAAACACACATACATGCATACACACACACACACGACCTCTGCCAAACCTATATCCGTTACTAATTTTGTCAGCCTTTATAACACCACTTCTTTTTATTCCTTTTGTCAAGTCTTCAACAGTTGCCTAACCTTTGGCCTTCCAATTTACTTCTCAGCTTCCCCAGTTTCTTTCCTTTCACTAAACCATAGACAATTCTTTCCTAACATCACTCTTATCTGTGTGTATGTGTGTGTGTGTGTGTGAACAAAAGAGGTGGGTCAGTTCTGGGGTCAAATCTAGTTCTGTTTTATGAGGCTTTTTTTCACTCTCAGAATATGCTAAACTTCTAATTTGACTCCTAATTCAAGCACACTGTGTTTATGTGTAGTAGGGATTCAGTGGCGATATCCTGGCTGTTCACTATTGTACATTTCTTCCTTATTATTTGAATTTTAGCTAGGCATACGATCGCCCAGCATAGTTTACTATATTTCATTAATTCTTTACTTTCTAAGCCACTACAGTCCACGGGGTCGCGAGGAGTTGCACACAACTGAGCCGCTAACACTCTCATTTTCAAGAAAGAAAGCATACCCAAGACGGGGAGGGCCAGCAGGTTACCACTGCGTTAAACTGGGATACCAAGGTTTTCCATTTTCATAGAGGGAACTGAGTCGTACTTTATTCAAAAGAAAATTCTGGAAGCCCATTTAGAATTGATTCAGTACTTAAGATCCGACAGTGTTGGTTTTATAAAGCTAACTTCGACAACTCCGAATTGTATTCTATTCAGTTCGGTTCAGTCGCTCAGTCGTGTCCGACTCTTTGTGACCGCATGGACTGCAGCACTCCAGGCTTCCCTGTCCATCACCAACTCCCGGAGCTTCCTCAAACTCACATCCATTGACTCGGTGATGCCATCCAACCATCTCATCGTCTGTCCTCCTCCCGCCTTCAATCTTCCCCAGCATCAGGGTCATTTCCAATGAGTTAGCTCTTCGCATCAGGTGGCCAAAGTATTGGAGCTTCAGCTTCAGCATCAGTCCTTCCAATGAATATTCAGGACTGATTTCCTTTAGGATGGACTGTTTGGATCTCCTTGCAGTCCAAGGGACTCTCAAGAGTCTTCTCCAAATTGTACTCAGAACCACCTAAATGTGGCCGGGACTTTCCTCTTAATTTCTCACTGCAGGTGCTTCTGGCACAGCGCGCGCCACACCTGAAGGCGGCCGCGCCCGGGCAGGACTGCAGCCCCAGGCGAGGCGCCCGCGGAGGCGCCCGCTGCGGAGAGCGGCCCCTGGTGTGCGCGGCGCCCGAGCGGGCCGGTCCGCTCGCCCCAGGGCGCAGGGCGGCGGCGAGGGGGCTGCGGGAAGACCTGAGACGCGCGGCGGCCGGCCCTAGAGGGGCCTGTCCCGGGGCCCCAAGCAAGAGCGGCCGCAGGAGGAGGAGGCGGCGGCGGCCGGAAACGAGTTCCCTGAGTTCGGAAGCAGGTCTGGAAACTCCCTCGCGGGCGGCGCGGGGCGGGCCTGGGGAACCGGTTGAGCAGCTGCGGGTGCCCCAGGGACCCGAGCCCATCCTCACTCCCGCGCCCTAGATGGGCTGGGTTTCAGCTTTGGGATCCACACCCTCCCAAAGGTTGGCTCACGTTTCTCAGGACCTTTTATTTCAGGTTAACCCTGCACTGTAGTGGAAGGAAAGTGTTCCTCTTTCAAATTAAGGAAGAGGATTTTCCAAGAAATCATTCAGCCCTTTTACAAATAAGGAAAGAGTTTTATGTGCTGTTATCTCCTACAGCCTGAGCCTTCACTAATTTATTGTGTGACCTCAAATAAGTCACCTAATTTTTCTGTACTTTAGTTTTTAAAGCACGGAGGGGTTCCTCTGTGCCTTGGGAATAAATTTCTACCATAAACTGAGGGATGCTGTTTAAGAGTCTTTAAAGTTAAGCATGACAGGTCTCTTAACAGGCACACCATCCATGTCACCTGGCTGCGATGGCCTCCTTTCCCAAAGACCAGCCTTGGATGCAGAACATCAGTTTCTTAAGACAGTATTCAGTTAGTTCATCCATCCATCCATCCAGCTAGCCAGCCGTTCTTTCTAGAAATATTTTCAAGAAAGTACTACGTAAATTAGTGATCACATCATCATGATTATCTGGGTCATGAAGATCTTTTTTGTACAGTTCTTCCGTGTATTCTTGCCACCTCTTCTTAATATCTTCTGCTTCTGTTAGGTCCATACTATTTCTGTCCTTTATCAAACCCATCTTTGCATGAAATGTTCCCTTGGTATCTCTAATTTTCTTGAAGAGATCTCTAGTCTTTCCCATTCTGTTGTTTTCCTCTATTTCTTTGCATTGATCGCTGAAGAAGGCTTTCTTATCTCTTCTTGCTATTCTTTGGAACTCTGCATTCGGATGCTTGTATCTTTCCTTTTCTCCTTTGCTTTTCACCTCTCTTCTTTTCACAGCTATTTGTAAGGCCTCCCCAGATGGGCATTTTGCTTTTTTGCATTTCTTTTCCATGGGGATGGTCTTGATCCTTGTCTCCTGCACAATGTCACGAACCTCATTCCGTAGTTCATCAGGCACTCTGTCTATCAGATCTAGACCCTTAAATCTATTTCTCACTTCCACTGTATAATCATAAGGGATTTGATTTAGGTCATACCTGAATGGTCTAGTGGTTTTCTCTACTTTCTTCAATTTAAGTCTGAATTTGGCAATAAGGAGTTCATGATCTGAGCCATAGTCAGCTCCCGGTCTTGTTTTCATTGACTGTATAGAGCTTCTCCATCTTTGGCTGCAAAGAATATAATCAATCTGATTTCGGTGTTGACCGTCTGGTGATGTCCATGTGTAGAGTCTTCTCTTGTGTTGTTGGAAGAGGGTGTTTGCTATGACCAGTGCATTTTCTTGGCAAAACTCTATTAGTCTTTGCCCTGCTTCATTCCTCATTCCAAGGCCAAATTTGCCTGTTACTCCAGGTGTTTCTTGACTTCCTACTTTTGCATTCCAGTCCCCTAGAATGAAAAGGACATCTTTTTTGGGTGTTAGTTCTAAAAGATCTTGTAGGTCTTCATAAACCCGTTCAACTTCAGTTTCTTCAGTGTTACAGGTTGGGGCATACACTTGGATAACTGTGATATTGAATGGTTTGCCTTGGAGACGAACAGAGATCATGATGATGTGATCACTAACCTAGAGCCAGACATCTTGAAATGTGAAGTCAAGTGGGCCTTAGAAAGCATCACTACGAACAAAGCTAGTGGAGGTGATGGAATTCCAGTTGAGCTGTTTCAAATCCTGAAAGATGATGCTGTGAAAGTGCTGCACTCAATATGCCAGCAAGTTTGGAAAACTCAGCAGTGGCCACAGGACTGGAAAAGGTCAGTTTTCATCCAATTCCAAAGAATGGCAATTCAAAAGAATGCTCAAACTACCACACAATTGTGCTTATCTTACATGCTAATAAAGTAATGCTCAAAATTCTCCAAGCCAGGCTTCAGCAATATGTGAACCATGAACTCCCTGATGTTCAAGCTGGTTTTAGAAAAGGCAGAGGAACCAGAGATCAAATTGCCAACATCCGCTGGATCATGGAAAAAGCAAGAGAGTTCCAGAAAAACATCTATTTCTGCTTTATTGACTATGCCAAAGCCTTTGACTGTGTGGATCACAATCAACAGTGGAAAATTCTGAAAGAGATGGGAATACCAGACCACCTGACCTGCCTCTTGAGAAATCTGTATGCAGGCCAGGAAGCAACAGTTAGAACTGGACATGGAACAACAGACTGGTTCCAAATAGGAAAAGGAGTACGTCAAGGCTGTATATTGTCACCCTGCTTATTTAACTTATATGCAGAGTACATCATGAGAAACGCTGGGCTGGAAGAAGCACAAGCTGGAATCAAGATTGCTGGGAGAAATATCCATAACCTCAGATATGCAGATGACACCACCCTTATGGCAGAAAGTGAAGAGGAGCTAAAAAGCCTCTTGATGAAAGTGAAAGAAGAGAGTGAAAAAGTTGGCTTAAAGCTCAACATTAAGAAAACGAAGATCATGGCATCTGGTCCCATCACTTCATGGGAAATAGATGGGGAAACAGTAGAAACAGTGTCAGATTTTGGGGGCGGGGAGGCTCCAAAATCACTGCAGATGGCGACTGCAGCCATGAAATTAAAAGACACTTACTCCTTGGAAGAAAACTTATGACCAACCTAGACAGTATATTCAAAAGCAGAGACATTACTTTGCCAACTAAGGTCCGTCTAGTCAAGGCTATGGTTTTTCCTGTGGTCATGTATGGATGTGATAGTTGGACTGTGAAGAAGGCTGAGCACCAAAGAATTGATGCGTTTGAACTGTGGTGTTGGAGAAGACTCTTGAGAGTCCCTTGGACTGCAAGGAGATCCAACCAGTCCATTCTGAAGGAGATCAACCCTAGGATTTCTTTGGAAGGAATGATGCTGAAGCTGAAGCTCCAGTACTTTGGCCACCTCATGAGAAGAGTTGACTCATTGGAAAAGACTCTGATGCTGGGAGGGATTGGGGGCAGGAGGAGAAGGGGATGACCGAGGATGAGATGGCTGGATGGCATCACGGACTCGATGGACATGAGTCTGAGTGAACTCCGGGAGATGTGATGGACAGGGAGGCCTGGCATGCTATGATTCATGGGGTCGCAAAGAGTCGAACACGACTGAGCAACTGAACTGAACTGAACTACGTAAATGCACATTTTGGATGTGGAGATGCAGAGAAAGCATCGCATAAAGATGCAGAAAGTAATATGTAAGTGAACATTCTAGATGTAGAGATGCAGACAGGGCATATTCTGGCCCAAGCTCAATTTCTGGTTGTAGGGGTTGATAGATAATGAAATAAGTAACAAATAAATGAATGGGATATTTTAAGGTAGTGGTAAATGCTATGGAGACTGTGGAATAGAGTGATGTGATTGTGACAGGGGAATAGGAGATGTGGTGATCAGGGCAGACAGGATATTTGAGCCAAATCTCTGAATGATAGAAACGAATCAACCATGGGACCTTCCTCAGCAATCAGTGCAAAGAAATAGAGGAAAACAATAGAATGGGAAAGTCTAGAGAGTTCTTCAAGGAAATTAGAGATACCAAAGGAACATTTCATGCAAAGATGGACACAATAAAGGACAGAAATGGTATCGACCTAACAGAAGCAGAAGATACTAAGAAGAGGTGGCAAGAATACACAGAAGAACTATAAAAAATATCTTCACGACCTAGATAATCACGATGGTGTGATCACCAACCTAGAGCCAGACATCCTGGAATGTGAAGTCAAGTGAGCCTTAGGAAGCATCACTATGAACAAAGCTAGTGGAGGTGATGGAATTCCAGCTGAGCTATTTCAAATCCTGAAAGATAATGCTGTGAAAGTGCTGCACTCAATATGCCAGCAAGTTTGGAAAACTCAGCAGTGGCCACAGGACTGGAAAACGTCAGTTTTAATTCCAATCCCAAAGAAAGGCAATGCCAAAGAATGCTCAAACTACCACACAATTGCACTCATCTCACATGCTAGTAAAGTAATGCTCAAAATTCTCCAAGCCAGGCTTCAGCAATGTGGGAACCGTGAACTCCAGATAATCAAGCTGGTTTTAGAAAAGGCAGAGGAACCAGAGATCAAATTGCCAACATCCGCTGGATCATGGAAAAAGCAAGAGAGTTCCAGAAAAACATCTATTTCTGCTTTATTGACTATGCCAAAGCCTTTGACTGTGTGGATCACAATCAACTGTGGAAAATTCTGAAAGAGATGAGAATACCAGACCACCTGACCTGCCTCTTGAGAAATCTGTATGCAGGCCAGGAAGCAACAGTTAGAACTGGACATGGAACAACAGACTGGTTCGAAATAGGGAAGGAGTACATCAAGGCTGTATATTGTCACCCTGCTTATTTAACTTATATGCAGAGTACATCATGAGAAATGCTGGACTGGAAGAAGCACAAGCTGGAATCCAGATTGCCGGGAGAAATATCAATAACCAGAAAGTGAAGAACTAAAGAGCCTCTTGATGAAAGTGAAAGAGGAGGGTGAAAAAATTGGCTTAAAACTCAACATTCAGAAAACGAAGATCATGGCATCTGGTCCCATCACTTCATGGGAAATAGATGGATAAACAGTGGAAACAGTGGCTGACTTTATTTTTGGGGAGTCCAAAATCACTGCAGATGGTGATTGCAGCCTGAAATTAAAAGACGCTTACTCCTTGGAAGAAAAGTTATGACCAACCTAGACGGCATATTCAAAAGCAGAGACATTACTTTGCCAACAAAGGTCTGTCTAGTCAAAGCTATGGTTTTTCCAGTGGTCATGTATGGATGTGAGAGTCGGACTATAAAGAAAGCTGAGCACTGAAGAATTGATGCTTTTTAACTGTGATGTTGGAGGAGACTCTTGAGAGTCCCTTGGACTACAAGGAGATCCAACCAGTCCATCCTAAAGGAAAGGAGTCCTGAATATTCACTGGAGGACTGATGCTGAAGCTGAAGCTCCAATACTTTGGCCACCTGATGCGAAGAACTAACTCATTGGAAAAGACCCTGATGCTGGGAAAGATTGAAGGTGGGATCCGGAGAAGGGGACGACAGAGGATGAGATGGTTGGATGGGATCACCAACTCAATGGACATGAGTTTGCATAAACTCTGAGAGTTGGTGATGGACAGGAAGGCCTGGCATGCTGCAGTCCATGTTGACACAACAGAGCAACTGAATTGAACTGAACTGAACCATGGGAAGTTTGGGGGGAAAAGCATTAAAATTAAGAGGAATAGCAAATGCAAGGCAGGAATGAAACTGATCTATTGTTGAAAAAGGAGGAAGCAGACTTCCCTGTTGGCCAGTGGTTAAGACTCCACCTGACAATGTGGGAGACTCTGAGTCTAATCCCTGGTGGGGGAGCTAAGATCCAACATGTTGGCGTTCTGCAACTAGTACTGAGATTTTGTGCCCTTCAGGGGAAGGTCCTGCGTGCAGCAGCTAAGACCAGGTGCCGTTAAATAAATATTTTTAAGAAAAAGAAAGAGGAATAAGACCAGACTATTTGAATATTAGGTATTGAAGGGGAGAGCGGATGATATTGGTGTGGTACACAGAACCAGTTCAGGCAAGGCCCTGATGCCCTGAGAGAGGAACTTAAATTTGGTATTGTTGGTGTTTTAAAATTTTAGCCATTCTAACAGGTGCGTATTAGTATCTCCTTGTGGTTTTTATGTTTCCCTAATAGATAATGATGCTGAATATCTTCTCATGTGCTTATTGCCATCTATATATCCTCTTTGGTTCCTCTTTGTTCCATTGAAGTCTTTTCCCTATTTTTAAATTGGATTTTGTTTTCTTACTGTTGAGTCATTTGTCAGATGTGTGATTTGCATATATGTTCCTCCAATCTATAGTTGTCTTTTTTATTCTCTTAACAGTATTTTTCACAGAGCAAAGTTTGAAGTTTTTCTAAGGTCCAATTTACTATTGTTTTTGTTTATGGTCATGCAGTTGGAGTTATGTGTAAGACAGAACTCTTTGCCTAATCCCAGTTTATGAAGTTTTTCTCCTGTATTTTCTTCTAAAAGTTTTATGATTAAAAAAAAAAAAACAAAAACTTATTTCTTTGGCTTCACCAGCTCTTAGTTACAACTAAGCAAGCAGGATCTTGGATCTTTACTGTGGCATGTGGGATCTAGTTCCCTGACCAGGGAGGGCCCCCTGCCATGGGAACAGGAAGTCTTAACCACTGGACTACCAGAGAAGTCCCTTTGCAGCTCTTTTATATTCCAAAATTTTGGAGCCCCTCAAAAAAAGTCACTGCAGATGGTGATCGCAGCCATGAAATTAAAAGATGCTTACTCCTTGGAAGAAAACTTATGACCAACCTAGATAGCATATTCAAAAGCAGAGACATTACTTTGCCGGCTAAGGTCCGTCTAGTCAAGGCTATGGTTTTTCCTGTGGTCATGTATGGATGTGAGAGTTGGACTGTGAAGAAGGCTGAGCACCAAAGAATTGATGCTTTTGAACTGTGGTGTTGGAGAAGACTCTTGAGAGTCTCTTGGACTGCAAGGAGATCCAACCAGTCCATTCTGAAGGAGATCAGCCCTGGGATTTCTTTGGAAGGAATGATGCTGAAGCTGAAGCTCCAGTACTTTGGCCACCTCATGCGAAGAATTGACTCATTGGAAAAGACTCTGATGTTGGGAGGGATTGGGGGCAGGAGGAGAAGGGGACGACCGAGGATGAGATGGCTGGATGGCATCACGGACTTGATGGACGTGAGTCTGAGTGAACTCCGGGAGATGGTGATGGACAGGGAGGCCTGGCATGCTGCGATTCATGGGGTCGCAAAGAGTTGGACACGCCTGAGCGACTGAACTGAACTGAATATTCCAAAATAACAACAAACAACAACAAAGAAGCAAACAAACAAAAAACAACTCAGTAAATCCTGGAGTGTTCTCTAAGCTATTTAATAAAACCTGCCATCTGAATATGTATTATATGTATGACCTGTACATACAGAACCTAGAGGGTTCCCTTGTGGCTCAGGAGATAAAGCGTCTGCCTACAATGCAGGAGATGGGGTTCTGGGTCAGGAAGTTCCCCTGGAGAAGGAACTGGCAACCCACTACAGTATTCTTGCCTGGAAAATCCCATGGATGGAGGAGCCTGGTGGGCTACAGTCCATGGGGTAGCAAAGAGTCAGACACGACTGAGCCACTTTGCTTCACGTGACCTGTAATGTTCGTAGTGCGTAGTAATATTAATGTTTCTAGTAAAAGTGAAAATCTTCTTTTATCTCCTTTCATGTCAATGAAAATAAAACATGTTTATCACTTTTAACCTTCATTCATGACTATTTATATGATGTGCTGTGTTCCATGGTTTTGTTTCTGCAGGTCTGGCATCCCACAGGGTTCTGCTGACAAGAATTTTATCTCTGTAAGCTTGCATAGAGTATTTGGGCTCCTCCCTGCCTAATCTTGTACAAACATTTTATAAACAACACCCCTTGAGAAGTCAGTGGCCAGCCTCCAACCTCCTAGAGCTGTATTCTGTATCGCTGACTTCAGGGTGGTCCTTGAGAATAATGTTTTGTTTGGGATAGGAAGATGTTTAAGGCTGTGAAAACACTTTCAGTGTGAGGAGTACATGGAATCTTGATAATACAGCTTTATAAAATATTGAAGCCAAGTTCCCACACCCAAAATAGCAGACTGTGAAAGGCTCAAGGCTGTGGTTTCAGGTTTTTAGTCCCAAGGTTTGCCACTTGAGGTTTGCTTTCTCTTCAACCCTCTTCGATTCCTGCAGTCATGCTTGCTTGCTTGCTTTCAGAGCTGCCAAATTAGAGAAGCTTCCAGAATGCTGCTAAAAGCAATGATTTGCATCTTATGGAGAAGCTGTTTGAAAAGAAGGTTAATATTAATGCTGTGAACAATGTGAGTAGAAATCACAGATGTGACAAGTGATAGCAGTGTGGGTTTACACAGTGCAACTGAAATAAAAATAAAAATAAAAATGATTCTGCTAAAATGAGATGAGGGGGAGCTCTTTTGTTGGCAGTTCCAGAATGTTTAAGCTAATAGTGGAATCAAGCTGTAGAAGAGGCTCTGGGTGTTTTAATTGTTCTCATCGGAGGGGACATGCCCAGGGTCTTTATGCGCAGCTGTGCTAAGTCTCTGGGTGGGCAGTGTAGCCAGGTGTCAAGGTTATGGGCCTGCACTTGGTCCTGGATCATAGCCTGTGGGTCACTTTGGCCTCACACATTCTGGAAAGGCAGAACGTCTTTTGCTACACAGTTCATCATTGTTTTCTCATCACTAATGTGCTTTGTGGTTGGAGCCTTCCAAATTTAAAATCCAAAGGAAAGTACGGGTTTGCTTTTCGCTGCTTGTGGAATATAGTACATCTGCCTGTTGGGCAGTGAGACCCGCCTCTCACTTGTTCTTCAGTGCCTGGGTTTAGGGGAGAAGTCCCACTGCCAGAAAAATGGATTGCTTACTGCTTGGTTTTGTGGAGATTTCCTGACAGCCCCATAAGGCAGGGTTCATCAGAGTGAACAGACTGGGGGCTGTCTCTGTTGTTTAGGACAATTTGTGGAGTGGTTCAAGGTGGCGATGGCAGAGGTGGGTTGGATGCTAAATGAAGCATAAACTTTAAGGGACCTGCTTGTACAGACTCCTTCCAAAGAACATGGAGGGCTCTGGCAGTGTGTTCCATTGTCATATGATTTTGCAAAATCTGAAAAAAGAAAATTAAACTGCCATCAGTTAAGCTTTCTGACTCTGGCTTTAAAGAGGGCTTCTGAAAAGTGTAAACTTCACCTTCCACCAAACCTGGATCTGTTCCAGGCAGTGAGTTGTAGAAACTGAGGTGTGCAGTAGAAGGATGTTTAGCAGTGATGCATGTGTGTATGTGAGGGGATTTGTGTGTCTGTGTATATTGTGTGCATGTCTGATATGTTATGTGTGAATATCCTGTTCATTATACATAGACATCCTAGAAAGAGTAGAAAAATGGCAAATTTTTGCAGCAGAACAATTTTGGGAACAAAAAAGAGGAAAGGAAACAAGAAAGGAAGGGAGCATAAGAAATAAGGATCTTTGAAGGTAATACCTAGATTAACTGTTGAATAAGTAAAGCAATAATCATTTTTCTAAACAGCAGGAAATAGATCCTCCAATGTACCTTTCAAGGTACCTTTCAATAACCCTTTGAAAATTTTTCCACATAACTTTCTAATATTCTAAACCATACTTTTATATAAAAGTACTTAATACACTAAAACTAACAGCCAGTGTAGCAAGTTTTCATAAACTCCTGGTGAATTATATTATAGTTTCTAGTGACATCTTTTTTAGTCCTGTTTCCAGCAGATTGCTGACATGGTTGCTTGTAGAGTTCTTTAAAATCGGTGATGACAAAGATGAAAAGAAAGTGGAAGTGGTTTTACTGACTTATCTTGGATGCTATTTTGGTTTGTATCCTTATTCACAAATAAAGGTAAAGGGGAGTTTCTAAGCCCAAACTGGACATCCTAGAATATAGCTCTAGACTGCACACAATAGCAAGGGTAACTCAAGTTTTGTCAAACTTGGTTTATAACTGATTTAGCTACTAAGCAAATCAGATGTTTAAACAGTTCTCATATTTTTGCAATAATTTATTAATGAGAAGCAAAGGATAGTAAATTCTTTGGAGGCAAAATCAATATCCAGAATGTGGGAAATATGACATGTGTTTTACTTACAAGCAAAACATCCTTTGTCTGAAGCACAGCAGACTGTCCCCAGACATCCTGGGAGCACCGAGTTGGCTTTCCTTTGAAGCCAAAGATAGTCATGCTTTTTTTCCTCTGTGTGTCTTTCCTTCTTTCCTTTCTTCTCTCCCTCCCTTCTTTCTTTCTCTTTCTTGATTTGTTTGATTCAATACAATTTACAGTCCACAAAACTACAGGGGAAAGAGCCACACATGGACTGAACTAGGAGAATTTTTGTTAGGCATTATCAGTATATTCTACCATTATTAATGGTTGCACACAGGAAAAATACAGCTGCTACACTCTAGTTGAAATCTATTATATTGTTACAATCAGTCATAGGTTATGCAGTGGATTTCAGCTTGCTGTATACACTCCAGTTGGTTGCTAAATTCTCTGATGTTATCTTTAGTAGAGAAATGTAAGATTATGCTGGATACGGTTCTCACTGCTTTTAAAGACAAGGCAAAGAATAGGTCCGTGCCAGCCGGTTTGTGCTCAGTGTCCTGTGCACACCCTTGCAAGCGTCGGGCGCCATGAGTATGACGTCCATCGTACGAGTTGAATGGATCGCAGCTGTTACCATTGCTGCTGGAACAGCTGCAATTGGTTATCTAGCTTACAAAAGATTTTATGTTAAAGATCATCGCAACAAATCTATGGTAAACCCTCACATCCAGAAAGACAACCCCAAGGTAGTACATGCTTTTGACATGGAGGATTTGGGAGATAAAGCCGTGTACTGCCCTTGTTGGAGGTCCAAAAAGTTCCCACTCTGTGATGGATCTCACACAAAACACAATGAAGAAACTGGAGACAACGTGGGACTTCTGATCATTAAGAAAAAAGACACTTAAATGGACACTCTTGATGCTGCAAACCAACTTGTCATGATGTTTCCTGATTGTTTAATTACAATGACTACCACTTCCGTCTAACTCACCTCCCCTGGTTCTAGATGTGTGGTCAACTGTGGCTTCCATATTCACGGCATTTGCCTGACATGTGAAACCATCGTGGTGCACATCTGTTGAAACAAAAAAGGAAAAACGAAAAACCAATCTCACAGCCTGTGGGTTATTTTGGTCTTGAAAGGATCTGTTTCTTTACATGTAAAACTAACATTAGAATATAGTTGTATGTCAAAGTTAATGTATTAAATTATTCTCAAAATCAAAACAAAAAAATAAAGACAAGGCAAAGAGTAGATAATCAAAACACGAACACCAGGTTAAAAAAAAAAACTTATGGCTACTTCAAGAACCAGGAATCTTAAGAAAGCGAAATAGCAATCAGATGACTGAAGATGCACATTGTGTTTCCTCAGATGAACCTCGCAGCCTTGCATTTTGCAGTGGGGACAAATCGTTTATCTGCTGTGGATTTCTTGCTTAATCACAAGGTCAGGGTGGATATTACTGATGCAGTAAGCCCATCATGTGGCAGAATGGATTCAGTTCAGTTGAGATCAGTCGCTCAGTCATGAACGACTCTTTGCAACTCCATGGACTGCAGCACGCCAGGCCTCCCAGAGTTGACTCAAACTCATGTCCGTTGAGTTGCTGATGCCATCCAACCATCTCATCCCCTGACGTCCGCGTCTCCTCCTGCCTTCAATCTTTCCCAGCATCAGGGTCTTTTCAAATGAGCAGCTCTTCACATCAGGGTGGCCAAAGTATTGGAGTTTCAGCTTCAGCATCAGTCCTTCCAATGAACATTCTGGACTGATTTCCTTTAGGATGGACTGGTTGGATCTCCTTGCAGTCCAAGGGACTCTCAAGAGTCTTCTCCAACACCACAGTTCAAAAGCACCAGTTCTTCGGCGCTCAGATTAGAGCATAACTATTGTAAGGGGGAAATCTGGTCACTTGGGTTCTTTTCTCCACACACACACAAACTGTTTCCGTTGACAGTATTCATTTTGGAAAGATCTCTTTAAAGAATATGCATGTCATGTGCTCTTTGTATTTGGTGACAAAACTGTTTCTTCAATACCAGTAGGACTTAGGCTTTTTCTTATTGCCCATGTTGACCTTATGTCCAGTAGCATGCATTTGTAAGGATAAAATGGCTGCCCAGAGGATCAGTTGCATAAGCCAGAGGTGAGGACTCTGGTTCAATGTGGGCAGCAGCTCCAAGTCTGGGGAAGAGGCCAACAAGGTAAATGGAATTTCTGACTCCAGATGTGGACAAAGGCTCCCAGGTGGAGGGCAGGCGGTGCTCAGAGGATAATACAAACATCTACTCTCAGAGCTGCTTTCAGTTCCCTTCAGTCACTCAGTTGTGTCTGATTCTTTGTGACCCCGTGGACTGCAGCACGCCAGGCCTCCCTGTCCATCAGCAACCCTGGAGCTTGCTCAAACTCATGTCCATCGAATTGGGGATGGCATACAACCGTCTCATCCTCTGTCATCCCCTTCTCCTCCTGCCCTCAATCTTTCCCAGCATCAGGATCTTTTCCAGTGAGTCAGTTCTTCACATCAGGTGGCCAAAGTATTGGAGCTTCAGCCTCAACATCAGTCCTTCCAGTGAATATTCAGGACTGATTTCTTTTAGGATGGACTAGTTGGATCTCCTTGCAGCCCAAGGGACTCTCAAGAGTCTTCTCCAACACTACAGTTCAAAAGCATCAATTCTTAGGCGTTCGGCTTTTTTTTATAGTCCAGCTCTCACATCAGTACATGACTACTGGAAAAACCATAGCCTTGACTAGACGAACCTTTGTTGGCAAAGTAGTGTCTCTGCTTTTTAATATTCAGTCTAGGTTGGTCATAACTTTTCTTCCAAGGAGAAAGTGTCTTTTAATTTCATGGCTGCAATCACCATCTGCAGTGATTTTGGAGCCCATAAAAATAAAGTCAGCCACTGTTTCCACTATGTCCCCATCTATTTGTCACGAAGTGATTGGACAGGATGCCATGATCTTAGTTTTCGAAATGTTGAGCTTTAAGCTAACTTTTTCACTCTCCTCTTTCACTTTCATAAAGAGGCTCTTTAGTTCTTCCTTGCTTTCTGCCATAAGGGTGGTGTCATCTGCAGATATGAGATTATTGATATTTCTCCCAGCAATCTCGATTCCAGCTTGGCTTAAACTATTGCACAATTGCACTCAACTCACATGCTAGTAAAGTAATGCTCAAAATTCTTCAAGCTAGGCTTCAACATTACGTGAACCATGAACTTCTAGATGTTCAAGCTGGATTTAGAAAAGGCAGAGGAGCCAGAGGTAAATTGCCAACATCTATTGGATCATTGAAAAGGCAAGAAAGTTCCAGAAAAATATTTATTTCTGCTTTATTGACTATGCCAAAGCCTTTGACTGTGTGGATCACCACAAACTGTAGAAAACTCTCCAAGAGATGGGAATACCAGACCACCTGACCTGTCTCTTGAGAAATCTGTATGCAGGTCAGGAAGCAACAGTTAGAACTGGACATGGAACAACAGACTGGTTCCAAGTAGGAAAAGGAGTCCGTCAAGGCTGTGTATTGTCACCCTGCTTATTTCCCAGCATACATCTCAGTAATCTGGGGAGTGTTCTCACCCCACTCCAGTACTCTTGCCTGGAAAATCCCATGGATGGAGGAGCCTGGAAGGCTGCAGTCCATGGGGTCGCTGAGAGTCGGACACGACCGAGCGACTTCAATTTCACATTTCACTTTCATGCGTTGGAGAAGGAAATGGCAACTCACTCCAGTGTTCTTGCCTGGAGAATCCCAGGGATGGGGGAGCCTGGTGGGCTTCCATCTACGGGGTCGCACAGAGTCGGACACGATTGAAGTGACTTAGCAGTAGCAGCAGCAGCATACCTGAACTTTACTGAGAATAAGAAAAGACATTAATGCAGTTTCAGTGGCAGCCCAAATTACTGCTAAAAAGCTTGTATACTTCAGAATGGAAGGCCCCCACAGAACCTCATTCCTTGTTTATTGATTTGTATATTTCATTTATTTGATTTGTATATACGTTTATCAAACTGTCCTCCAGGTTTACATATACAGTTGATCCCAAGAGGCAAATAAGATGTTCTGAGAAGGCTTACTTTTTGGATGGCACATTTACAGACGTTATAGATGATTTTTTTAATATGTAGTACCATGTTTATCGGATTACATACTTAACCATTTAACGTACAATTGTACTACTGTTTTTATTAGGGTCTGTTTTTGTTTGGGCTGAAATATACCATAGGCTGGGTGGTTTCCACAACAAACATTTATTTCTCACAGACCTAGAAACTGCAGAGTCCAAGATCAAGATGGTAGCACTTCCAGTGTCTCGTGAGAGCCACTTCTGGTTTTATTCACTCAGTGGAGAGCAGAGTGAGGAGTCAAGCTCTGTATCTGTTTATAAGGCCACTAATCCCGTTCATCAGGGTTCCACTCTCTTGACCTAATTAGCTCCCAAAGGCATGATTTTCAAATCCATCACATTGGGGATTGGACTTAACATATGAGTTATTGAGGGACACAAACATTCAGTCCAGAGCAGGAGCCTATATTTTTAAAAAATGAAAATGTATCAATGACAGAGTTTGTGAGTGTTGGGTACCTGTCTCATTTCCCCTATAAACCCTGTGGGTTTTCTTGTTTTTATTGTTGTTTGCCTTCATTTTAAGAGATTTATTTAAGATTTTTTTTTTTCAGCTTTGTTGAGGTATAGTTGAAAAATGAAATTGTGATACATTTAAACTGTACATAGTGACAATTCAGTGTGTGTATACATTGTGAAAAGATTCCTCCCATCTAGTTACTTAACACACTCATCATCTCATTTCTTTTTTTGGTGAGAACATGTAAATTCTATGCACTTAACAAATGTCACTTGTATAAAAGTCTTATCAACTAGAGTCACCACATTATAAGATCCTTAGACCTTATTCATAGATTTTTTGACAGGGGTCAAAGGAAATAGAAAAGCAGACACATGAACTCACAGGTAAGGATCCTGAGGCTTAGGGTTAGCTAGGCTGAGCAAGACTGCAACCTTGGAAGTGGTAGAGACAGAGTCTGAGGTCAGTTTGAGTCTACAGATGATGCTCGTAATGTCTGCTCTGTAGACTTCTTAAACTTGGGGCCTGGGGTTCAGGTCTCAATTTTCCCCAAGTCACAGGCCTTCATCCCCTCCTCCTGAGATAACCAGTGCTAACTGCTAGCTAGTTCCTTTCCCGCTTCCTGCCTGCTCATCTGGTGTACAAGTCCCAGCATCACTGCGGGTCAGTAGGTCTTGAGCAGAATCTCAGCCTCTCTTATGCACATGTATGTGCATACACACACTTTCATGGTTTTATATAGAGAGTGTATTTTAAATAGTTTATACATAAGTAGATTCTTTTAACACTTCAGTCTTCTCTGGGTTTCCTTTTTTGGCGTAGCTTCCTCTTCTCCAGTAACTACATTTAGTAATGTAGGACCTATGTGTTTATTCTTGCTCATATAATCATATCCACATTGCTGTCTTCACCTGCTTACCCACATACAGTAGATATAGATACATGCATAAACACATGTGAGTGTTTTTGGTCATTGCTTGTTTCATACAGAATGGGATTGTATTCTATTTTCTCTGCATCTTATTTCCCACATTTACTAGCCACCTAGTGGAAATCTCTCCAACTGTGATAGCCCTAATTAATTACTTTTAATGCCTACATGATGCGGTGTGACTGTTCCCTGATTTCTTCAGTATTCCCATATAGATGGACATTTACTTACCTTGTTGTCAGTTTTAAGGGTTGCAATTAATAACCTTGTTTAGATAACATTAAGTCCAGAAATTTATTTTCACAGGATAGAGTCCCAGGAGTGGGATTGCTGGTTGTATTTAAAATTGTAATAGATATTGCCAGATTGTTTAAACTGAAATAGTTTCATTTCCACTAATATCTTAATAGAGTACCTTTTTTGGTCCCTGTAGATTTGCAAGGATACTTCATATATTACAGAAAGTAACTATCTGCATTAGGCTACATTTTAAAAATCTATCATTTGTTTACTGACGGTGCTGGCGGTGGCCTCGGCCCCTGCATGTGGGCAAGGCAGGAACCAATGAAGGAGCAGTCTCTACTCCCTCATCCTGGCCACGGGGTGGGCAGGATCCACCCTGTGTGGGCGTCCGTATCTTACTCTGGAGGCCTGGCCTCTTGGGAATGCACTTGACACAAGGCGGTGCTGCGATGGGCCATGGAGTACATGGCACTTGCACCGTACTTGTCTCTATTTTCTTCTTTTCAGAAGACGCATGGTAATAATAACAGCTACAGTGCTCTAGTGGTAAAGAACCTGCCTACAATGCAGGAGACACAAGACATGCAGGGGTTTGATCCCTGGGTCGGGAAGATCCCCTAGAGAGGGCATGGCAACCCACTCCAGTATTCTTGCTGGAGAATCCCCATGGACAGAGGAGCCTGGTGGGCTGTACACAGTCCGTGGGGTCGCAGAGTTGGGCATGACTGAAGCAACTACACACCACTTATTGAATGTTTGTCAGTGTGCTTGGCCCAGAGGAAAGCTATGTCCACACATTATTTCAGTGAGAGCTCTAGAGCTTGGCACATAGGGATGCTTAACAAATCATTGCTGAGTGACTTAAACTGTTAATCCCCATAGTAATCCTATAATGAAGAAATATTTTTATTTATTCAGGAAGTCGAGGCTCAGAGACACTGAGTACCTGGTCTGAGGTCCCAAACTGGAAGGTGACAGAGTCAGGTTTGAATTCAGATCTGGTGACTCCAGTCAATACACTGTACTGTCCCCTTTCTCGGAGGACCGTGGGCATTGCCCATGCGCTAGGGAGTAGCCCTTTCTAGGCTCTTTTCACAAGGCAGTATCCTCTGTGGGGTTGGCATTTGGATTTCAAATGGGACCTCCTCTTCACTGTGCCTGTTGAACTTCATTCTCCACTGAAGACTCTCTAGAAGTTAATCAGGAATGTTCATTTTATTTCATCTCTTTTAGGAAACTTTCACATTTTTTTACCTCAATCTTAAAAATAATAACAAAAAAACTTTTGACAAATGAAGTCTATAAATTTCTTTCACTTCTTCTAAGTACGACTGAGCAACTATACATTTTATAGCTTGGAGGCAGACAGACTTGGGCTGAGGTCTGGGCATGTATTAAATATGTGGGTTTAGCAAGTCCTCCAACTGCTGAAGTCTTCAGTGTTTGCCTCTGTGCAATGGGAAGAATAAAACCTATTTCATGGTAGCACCAAGGCATGATTTTGAGGGATGTCTTGACCTCCACGTCTCTTTTTATCAGCAATATCTCCATTCTTTGATGTAAATGATTTTCATACTTCCTCAATCTTATGTACAGATACCTCTGCCTGTGAGCAAAATGGCAAGCCATTCTCCCACCCCTTTGCAATCAGACACCAGCCCTAAGCCATTCCCATGTAGCAACATCAAAGCAGCCATTGCCGGGATGCTTAAATGAGCTTGACTACAGAGCACTCAGCAAAGAGCCTGGCACAAGGTCAGTGCTCACTGAATGGTAGCTGTTGTAACAATTATTATAGGGTGAAACGCTGTCTGGTTTCCTCAGGCTGACAACCATCATCAAATAGCACTTAATGTCAGGATGAAGAAGTCAGACACTCCAGTTTGATCCATGCTACCTGGGAGTGTGGCCTACGACTGAATTCCATTCAATTCAAGGCAGCAGATGTGTGTTCATAGCCTGTTTTGTATGAGACACAGGGCTGTCTTCCTTTTCAGTGGGCTCTGGATGCTTTCATGGGAGACAGCTGTGTGTGGGGAGGATCAGACAGGCTGAGGCGGCTCAATGACCAAAGCAGGTTTACGGGGTGCCTTCCCCACTTCTGCAGCTTCTGGAGGCCTTCCTGTCTGTTATCTCTTCAGCTGGCTGAGTTTTCCCTGTCCCACTCCTCTCCCTCCAAGTCTGACCATTTGTTGGGGAGAAGACTGACGAACCCTGACTGTGAAGAGCCAGGTGTTCAGCTGAGAGATCCTAAAACGAAGCTGCAATGAGAACCATATGCAGAATGAGCAAATCATGAGTCCTCTGGGTCATCTAGGGAAAGGAGTCTCTGAGTCCCATTCCTAAAGAAACCCGGATTCGTCCATGGGAGAGACAGTCTGTCCTTTTCCTGAGATCTGTGAGCGGGGTCAAGGATATTAGCCAAAGCCAGTGGGAACAGGGATCCAGAGCTCAGGGTCCGCTCATTCATTGTTGGTACCACACGTGCACTAGCTTAAAGGTACTGTGGAGCTCATGAAATGCACTGAATGGAAAAGCCTGCTCCACCTTCACAGCGGCCTTTCTTGCCCCCTTTCTTATCCACAGAAAGTGACTGAGAGCCTGTTCACCTGCCCAGAGTTACTAATCCTTCTCATTAGCCTTGGAGGGAACTCCACAAGCTCACAAGGAAAGCCAAACAGGGAGGAGGTTTTTATTAATCAAATGGCTTTAAGTAGGCCCAGAAGAGATTGGGTAGGACGGTAGAGATGAGGGGGCACTGGGCAATATGCTGAGGTTTCTCCCAACTCTGTAGCTCTAAAAAATATGTGGCCCCTCCAGAGGAGAGATGAGAGCAGCCAGGAGAAGTTAAGGGCTAAGTAGTCTAGGTATTTTGACTCTATATGTTAACTTCCACCTAGTGATCAAAAATAAGGACTCAGACCAAAAGGTCTGGAGAGGGAGGGACACTAAAGGGAACCGCCTCAGAGGCCACTCATGTATCTTTGGATATTTACAAAGTCTGGTGGTACAGCATTAGGTTGGTTTCAGCTGCGTAAATAGAGGAACTTCCCTTGGTTTAAACGAATCTTTAAAGGAAATCTCTAGAGGTCCAAATGCAAAAAAACTCATCCTTGTTCAGAAGGCTGGAGATAATGAGCATGAGGGTCTGAGAAGACAGTTTCCTCTGTGGACCTGTGGTCCACTCTCACAGCCTTAGATTTCATCAAACCTGTTGCCTCTCGTCTGGGGAGAACTGACCCAGCGGCTCCCTTTCACAGCAGTTCCATGACTTCAGAAGCAACGCCCTGCTCTTTCAGCGCTTTTTGCTGAATGTTCTTTTTCTCTCTCAAAATCCAGTTATGTAGGGACCCAGCGCTTTCCCCTTTCGCTGAATTCAGCTCTGAATTCCTGGTAGCAGGGTGAAGGGAAATTTCATGAGGAACATACGCCCAGGAGGCACCGGGGCTCTTCCTGCTGGTCTCCACCGGCCTCCTCTCCTGGGAGGCCCTCCAGGACACCCTCTCTGGGGTCCGTGGGAAGGGATGGTCAGGTTGGGCTTTGGGTGCCCAATTAATGGCCGTTTGTGACACTTTTACTCAACTTGGTAACTTGTCAAAATAACCCTGCTGCTGCTAAGTCGCTTCAGTCGTGTCTGACTCTGTGCGACCCCATAGACGGCAGCCCACCAGCCTCCCGCGCCATTTTTTGTTTTTGGCCTGCGCAGTTTGAGGGATCTTAGTTGCCCTTCCAGGAAAGGAACCAGCAGGGAGTGAAAGCTAGAGCCCAAACCACTGGACCCCCCGGGAACATCCAAAGCTCCAACTTTAAACAGGACACGGCTATGAATTTTTCTCAAACGGCAGAATCTTCCAGAGTGTACATCTTGGACGTGCACGGTACAGACAAAACACCTTTGCGCCCACCACGCAGTTCAAGAAAAAGGAAATTGTCAAACTTTGAAAACCCTCAATCCACCGAAGGGAGGAACTACGCTCATGAATTTGGTGCTAATCACTTGCTTTTTTTTTTTTTCTTTTTCAATTTAACAGCAAAGTCTGTGACAGAAATCAAACTCGGACATACACGTACACAAAACATCTGAGAGCCGGGTCTCCGCTCGGTGCGGCGTGTCGATGCCAGCCCGCCCGCCGCTTCGCCCCCTAGTGCCGACACAGGCGCGCTGCATGAAGACAGCTTTCCCGGGCGGAAAGGCCGCCCACTCGCCTTATTTGCATACCCGCCGGGCTCTGCACACCGTACAAGTTTAAAATTATAAAACTTCATTTTTCTTTTACCTGTGTGTTCTGAAATTAGACCCTTGTTTACAGAGTAATCTAGAAATTTTTGTTCAGGCACTGGCTCTCGGCGTTAGCTAGTCACTCTCACTGATGTAGGAGTTCCTGTTACCCGAGTTGTGACTTAGGCGGCTGTAGGCTATACTCTGGTTTCTCTTCAGACCGTATAAATCTTTCGCCTTTTACTAAAGATTTCCGTGGAGAGGAACGACTCTGAGTCTTAAACTAATTTTTTGAGGCCTTGTTTTGACAAGGCTACTGATACTGGTTAATGAAAGACTTGCAGTGTTTGAATACAATGGTGGCTGAGATCTGGGTTTGAACTTTGGGTGGAAAAGAAAATAACAACTCACTGTAATATTGTCGTCTAGAAAATCCTGGTAGGTTACAGTTCAAGGGGTTGCAAAATTTCAATGGCGACTGAGTTATTCGTTTGTAAAGGTGTTTGTTTTTTCCGTGGGTCTGGGGGAAATTCAGGTATAATCCCCATTGATTAAAGTAGAGATGTATGTGTTATCTTTAGTCAGTTTTGTCGATGCGTCAGTTCTTCCCATCAAATAGCCAAATTATTAGAATTTCAGTTTCACTCTTCCGATGAAAATTTAGGACTGTTTTTCTTTAAGATGGACTGGTTAGATTTTCTTATTAAGAGACTCTCAAGATCCTTTCCCAACACATTAGTTGAAAAGCATCAATTTTCAGTGTTTAGCTTTCTTATACAGTGCAATTCTCACATCTATACATGATTTTGGGAAAAGCATATGTTTGACTAGATGGACTTATGTTGCAAGGTTAGTATTTCTGCTTTGTAATATGTTGTCTAGGTTGGTTATATCTTTTCTTCCAAGGAACGAGCGTCTTTTAACTTCATGTCTGCAGTCACCATCTGGAGTGATTTTGGAGGCCCCCCCCCCCAACCAAAATTCTTGGACTGCTTCCCCATATATTTGCTCTGAAGTGATGGGACCAGATGCCATGATCTTAGTTTTCTGGATGTTGTTTTAAGCCAACTTTTAGACTCTCCTCTTTCACTTTCATCAAGAGGCTCTTTAATTCTTCACTTTCTGCCATAAGTATGGTGTAATCTGCATATCTGAGGTTATTGATATTTCTCCCAGCAATCTGGATTCCAGCTTGTGCTTCTTCCAGCCCAGCATTTCTCATGATGTACTCTGCATATAACTTAAATAAGCAGGGTGATAACATACAGCCTTGACCTACTCCTTTCCCTTTTTGGAACCAGTCTGTTGCTCCATGTCTAACTGGTGCTTCTTGACCTGCATACAGATTTCTCAGGAGGCAGGTAAGGTGGTCTGGTTTTGCATCTCTTGAATTTTTCCACAGTTTGTTGTGATCCACACGGTCAAAGGCTTTGGCGTAGTCAATAAGGCAGAAGTAGATGTTTTTCTGGAACTCTCTTGCTTTTTTGATGATACAATGGATGTTGGCAATTTGATCTCTGGTTCCTCTGCCTTTTCTAAACCCAGCTTTTCTAATCACAAGTGGTTAATGTGAAAGCGTATGTTTGTTTTCCTTATTTCAATACCATATCACCTGACCAGCCTCTTCAGAAACCTATATGCAGGTCAGGAAGCAACAGTTAGAACTGGACATGGAACAACAGACTGGTTCCAAATAGGAAAAGGAGTACGTCAAGGCTGTATATTGTCACCCTGCTCATTTAACTTGTATGCAGAGTACATCATGAGAAATGCTGGGCTGGAAGAAGCACAAGCTGGAATCCAGATTGCCGGGAGAAATATCAATAACCTCAGATATGCAGATGATACAACCCTTATGGCAGAAAGTGAAGAGGAGCTTAAAAGCCTCTTGATGAAAGTGAAAGAGGAGAGTGAAAAAGTTGGCTTAACACTCAACATTCAGAAAACGAAGATCATGGCATCTGGTCCCATCACTTCATGGCAAATAGATGGGGAAACAGTAGAAACAGTGTCAGATTTTTTTGGGGGGGGACTCCAAAACCACTGCAGATGGTGACTACAGCCATGAAATTAAAAGATGCTTACTCCTTGGAAGAAAAGTTATGACCAACCTAGATAGTATATTCAAAAGCAGAGACATTACTTTGCCAACTAAGGTCCGTCTAGTCAAGGCTATGGTTTTTCCTGTCGTCATGTATGGATGTGAGAGTTGGACTGTGAAGAAGGCTGAGCACCGAAGAATTGATGTGTTTGAACTGTGGTTGGAGAAGACTCTTGAGAGTCTCTTGGACTGCAAGGAGATCCAACCAGTCCATTCTAAAGGAGATCAGTCCTGGATGTTCTTTGGAAGGAATGATGCTAAAGCTGAAACTCCAATACTTTGGCCACCTCATGTGAAGAGTTGACTCACTGGAAAAGACTCTGATGCTGGGAGGGATTGGGGGCAGGAGGAGAAGGGGACGACAGAGGATGAGATGGCTGGATGGCATCACCGACTCGATGGACATGAGTTTGGGTGAACCCCGGGAGGTGGTAATGGACAGTGAGGCCTGGTGTGCTGCAATTCATGGGGTTGCAAAGAGTCGGACATAACTGAGCAACTGAACTGAACTGAACTGAAACTTAAAAATGAAAAATAATTTTAGTGATAACTGCAACTCCTCAGACTTATTCATGTGCAAACAATTTAAATGCGTTGAATTAAGACATATTAGGTTAAGTACACATTTAGCTAATACAGGGAAAAAAAGAGGAACAGAAATTCTGAACCTTTCTTATTTTTGCTAATTAAGAAAGGTATTTAGGATACTGAGTTGTGGTTGTCTGGGGTCTGAAGCCTGAGGCGCTGACACCAGGCTCCACATCCTCCAGGCGGGAAAATCTCCCTGCCTTACAGTGAGGACAGTCTTCGTTCTTCGAGACTGCTGCACTGGATAGAGGCTCACTTGAACATAATTTAAAAGGGTTGGGTGGTTAAAAAATGAAAGTAGACACAATAAACTATATTAAAACTCACGTTTTTAAACTTCTTCTTTTGCTTATAATATGTACTAGCAATGGGAGAAAAGATTTATATCTCATTTTACTGTCAGCTGGTCTTTCTTTATGCTACCTTTTGATATGTTTATAAGATACAAACTACTTTAAATGTCCTTATTTTGTGTAATTTGGCTTTCACTTTTTTTTTTTTTTTTTGATGATAACATTTTTTAAAGAGCATCCGAAGTTCAAAGCAATGGCTGTTTTGTTAGGGAGGAAAAATGTATTATCTTTGTTAACCTCCCACTTCTTATCAGACTAAACTTTCTCTGTGGGTGGGTCCTCTGTCACTTTGTTTAACCATGCAGAAATGCAAGACTTTGTAGCAACCAAGGATAAAAGAGTAAGGCCATTTTAAGGTTGAACAGACTCTTAATATTTCCAGCAGTGTTTTTCCCCAGATTGCTAAATATGTTTTAGTGAGAATTCTTTCTGTTAATGAGTGACAAAAATCCAGTTTAATCTGGAATAAACCTTAAATGTACTTTATGAACTCCTAACGAAAGAGTTTGAGTGTGTATCTCACTGGCTGCAGGCATCCCGCCCAACTCTTGGCTCTCTCTGTTGGCATTTAAAAAAATTTGTTTATTTGGCTGTGCCAGGTCTTATTTGCAGTATGTGAGATCTTTACTTGCAGCATGTGAACTCTTAGTTGTGGTATGTGGGGTCTAGTTCCCTGTCCAGGGATGGAACCCAGGCTCCCTGCACGGGGAGCATGGAGTCTTAGCCACTGGACCACAAGGGAAGTCCCTCTGTTGGGATTACTGATAAGCATACTCTCCACATAGTGAGAAGGATGGCTGCTAGCAGCCTCAAGTTTAAATTCTTACGAATAGTGTTATGGATTTTGATTCATAAGAAAGAAAATTTCTCCCTCATCAAATACTCATATATAAATCGCAGTAATTCTGTTTGGCCCTGCCTGAAACACGTGTCCAATCCAGCACCAATTCCTGTGACCACGGGTGATACGATCGTGGCAGGTAAAGCCTGGCCGTTGACAGCAGTAAATGGACTGAATGAATGGTTGTGTGTGTGTGTTGGCAGGGAGAGGGGCAGGGGAGCGGTTCTCCCAAGGAAAAGCAAAGACACAACAGCAAATGTCCACTCGCAGACAGAACACCATCATGTGTCATTCATGCCCTTTGTGCGAAAAAGGGCTAACAAATCGCCTTTCCTTTCTGCGTGAGAATTTAAACCTTAGTTAACTTTCTGGCTCTGTGTCACTACAAACAAGACAAAAGTACAATATGAACTCTTACTAAGCAGCATCGCTTATGATAAAAATGACTCCTGATCGGTAAGCTGCATCTGGACTTGGAGGAACTACAGATGAGTTGTGAGTGCCAGAGGAGAGGGCATACTCTGGGCATCCTTGAGCGCAGTGACTTCTTTTCTTCTGTTCCAGGGCGTTAGCCCTCATTTCTTATCACCTGCCTCCCCAGCCACAGGCACAAACTCAAACTGAGTTACGTACCCCACATATCACCAAGTTGGTTATTGCATTTCATTACAACCACTTGCATATATGCTCCTCTTCCTTAAAGGAGTCTGAGCTTCCTGAGGATAGGGTGTTTGTTTTTTTTATCTTGGCCACTTTTGCTTAGCACAATATCTGATATATATATATATATGCTTAATAATTGTTAATAGTTGTTGAATAAATGAGTGACTCATTTGTAAGAATGTGTGACTAAATGTTTTCATCTAGCATATAATCAGCGTTTCTCATCTTTCTTTTTGTGATTGGTTTACATGGACCTTTGTTGGCACTGTTTGCAGGTATTTGTATAAGCCGACACAATCATTCTGTCATTTCCCAAAAGCTGCTGATGGCCCATGGGGCTTCCCAGGTGGCTCAGTGGTAAAGAATCCACCTGCCAAGTAGGAGATGAGGGAGATGATCCCTGGGTGGGGAAGATCCCCTGGAGAAGAAAATGGCAACCTATTCGAGTAATTGCCTGGGAAATCCCATGGATAGAAGAGCCTGGTGGGCTACAGTCCATGGGCTCCAACAGAGTTGACTATAACTTAGTGACTAAACAGCAGTTTGTGGCTCAAGACTAGAGCTTTATCTCCAATTAGGGATCTAATCTGACAACCAGCAAAAGAGGGCCCCAAGCAGTCTCTTGTCTTTTTGCTTTGTCCTTTCTTGGTGATTCAATGAGGACAGGATTTCAGACTTTGAAGGGCTAGAGATATAGGTCTAATTGGCAACATATCTGGCTCAGAAATATAAAGTGAATTTTTGGTGCCCGTGTGTTACTCTGGCATGTATAGAGTCCCATAGGACTGATCCATACGTACTTTTTTGGAAGCCATTTATTATTTTAGCACTTTTCCTTCCTTTTTCATTAAGTTGTTGGAAAATCATGAGCTATTATCTCAAGCAAACAGTGACCATTACTTTTTATTATCTTACATTAGCAGGAGATCAGATAACAAATCTCAGATTCAGGGAACTTATAAAGAGTCTTGTGTCTTGCTTTTAACATTTCAAACATCTTGCTTAGCTTTTGGTTGACAACATAGCAGGCCAATTTGTGAATGTTTTCTTTAGTTGATGAAAATACTTCTGCTGCCCACCAAGTTGGCCCCCCCAACTTCTCTTCCTGCTTTTAAATATCTCAGGTTAGAAAACTGAGTTTTCCTATAGGTATTTCACTGTTGTTTCGATGCCAAGTGACGTTTTGGCTATCGAAAAATGCAGTCTTCCTTTGCAATGTGAAAAGTTGGAGAAATTACCATAATCAGAAGACTCTACCCTTGAACTCTCCTCCCTAACAAATTGCACCTAAACATCTCTCATACAGCTTAAGCTGTATTTTCTGGATAATTCCTAATTTCTCCATCCCACATCATACAGACCTGTTCTCAAGAGTTTTCCTGTTGATCCTTAGTGAATGTCAAAGATACGTATACGAGCAAGCATCTGAGCCACCAGGGAAGCCCCATTAACAAGCAGGGAAGGTCTGAAAAGAAGCAGTTGATACAATGTCATGTCTCAAGACAAGACTTATCATGTCAAGACTTCCCTGGTGGCTCAGGTGGTAAAGTGTCTGCCTACAATGCAGAAGACCTGGGTTCAATCCCTGGGTCGGGATCTCCTGGAGAAGGAAGTGGCAACCCACTCCACTATTCTTGCCTGGAAAATTCCATTCCATGGGGTCGCAAAGAGTCAGACATGACTGAGCGACTTCACTTTCTTTCGTTCATGTCTCAATGAGTCATGTAAATATTAAACCCTGGAGAATTTCTGCTTTAAGCATTTTTATCAGTAAGGCAAAGCTTACTGAGTGATATGCAAGTGACTCCGATGAGGTCTGGCACAAAATCAGCTTCTCAATAAATAGCTGAGTGAAAGACCTGTTCCATAAACGTAGAAAGTTGGTTAAAATGTTCCATTTGAAAGGGATGATAGTCTGGCTGTGAGGTGGGGCCTCCCTAGACGCTTTGGAAAGACCAAGTCTAAACGTAACTCTCTGTCCCCATGAAAATGATTCTGTGCTGATGAAGTTTGGGGCAAAAACTCAGAACTGGATCTGGTTTGAAGTGAGAGAGGTTGTTATGACCTCCCCCTAAGAAGAAACCCAGAATGTCGTGACCAGAATCACCGCCTTGGCCTCCTTGCCCTCCTCAAAATGCTCCACTTGGCCAGTTGTCTTGTGTGTTCAATAAGTGTGTGATAATACTAGGGTTTGTGACTGATTTTCAGAAGGGAAGAAAACCATTTCTTTTGGCAGCAGAGAGGGTCCATGTCGAAATGATAGAAAAACTTATCTTCCTTAATCTGCATACTACAGAAAAGGACAAGGTGAGATGCAATTTTATTTTTTCACCAAGGACTAGAGAAAGGGAAGCATAGATTTGGCAATGACATTTTGGTGAACAGTTGAGTTCTTCACTTGTTACTACAGTCTAAAAGATCATGGGATATCCCAATGAAACCAACCCACTTTTTCAGTGGACTGTCCAAATCACCAGTTTTGCTCCAGAAATGTCTGAAATCAAAGGACTACATGGAATTTTCTACTGTCAGCTCCAGTTGCTCTTTTCTTCCCCTGAGATCTTCTGGGGACTCAGCCCCATCTGACCAGGGAAGGAAACACCGAATGGACATCCATGTCCTTGTGCACATCTTTGATGCTTTTTTTTAAGGAGAAATTCCTAGATGTGAAAGTGTGGGTCAAAGAGTGCTGCACATTGTAAAATCTTTCAGTCTAATATTGCTAAAACTATCACCCAGAAATCTTGCAACAGTTTGCCTTCCCAAGAGTTATATACAATTACTTGCATTATTCCACCTTTTACCAGCAGATTAGCAGCGAAGGTAAAAAAAAACATGGATGGTTTGTTCCCTTCTCATTCAAACAGCTATGTATTTTCAATTTAAAACTTTAAAAGTATGAATTTCACTTAAAACTATGGAAAACATGGCCAGTACTGGAGCCACAGCTTTATCCAGTGTGGCCCCTGCCCCTGGAAGCCACTCTGCAGCCCTGCCCGTGGGCGGGGCATGTTCCTGGGAAGCTCTCCTGAGGTGGGTCTCTGTTGCAGGAGGGGAGCGCTGCCCTGCACCTTGAAGCAAAGTGTGGTCACAGCCCTGCAATCCAGTGCTGCTCACCCAGTCACCAGAAGCACAGAGATGAAGGAGGTGTGTGCAGGGGCCCATACGAGTGAGCCTGCGGTGCAGAAGTGGAAGAGTGGGAAGAGCAGCTTTCAGGAAGGGAGTAGGGGCAAGCAACAGTGCTTGTGCCACAGGGTGCAAAGTGAGGTGCCAGTCACTCAGTCGTGTCCAACTCTTTGCGACTCCATGGACTACACAGTCCATGGAATTCTCCAGGCCAGAATACTGGAGTGGGTAGCCTTTGCCTTCTCCAGGGAATCTTCCCCACCCAGGGATTGAACCCAGGTCCCCCGCATTGAAGGCGGGTTCTTTACCAGCTGAGCCACAAGGGAAGCCCACAGGGTGTAAAAGGTGATGCTGAAAGATCCCTCCCTTTTTCTTTAAAGTAACTCACAGCGGTTCATTTGTTAATCCATTCACTTATTCACCAAAAAGTATTTAATGTGTGCTCTGGATGATGGTTAGAGTATGAGGCAGAGAGCATCACTCACTCAATGGACCTGAATTTATTTAAGTAAGCTCTGGGAGATGGTGGAGGACAGAGGAGCCTGTCGAGCTACCGTGTTTGGGGTCCCAAAGAGTCAGACATGACTTAGTGACGGAACCATGACTGAACCCTGCTAGGTAGAGTGTTTTCTTATTCTGGAAGCCTACAGGGCAAGAAGGGCATACAATACATATTATATTGGGTTAAATGCACTGATAGATGTACATGCGGTGCTGTGGGAACACAAAGGAAGAGCTGTTTCAGAAATAGCACGGACCTCACAGAGGAGGTGATATATGATGTGGGTCTGGGCATTCTAGTGAACCCTGGTACCAGGAGACTGGAGGGCACAGGGTAGACTTCCAGACCGAGCCCGAGTGAGGGAACTGAGGCATGAAGAAGCACGGGGAGGACTGGGGACGACAGCGCCGAAATGAAAGGCCGCGCTTCCCAGGAGCAGAGCCCCGGGAGGGTTTCAGGCGGCACAGCGCTGGGAGCCATCGTGGGCGGAGGCAGGACACTGACACCGCGCTTTGAAGGGAGGACTGGTGCCTGGAAAGCTGGAGGTGGGGTGTCCCTTCAGGTGACAGGAAATGACAGGAGCAAGGGCTACTGGGGACCTGCCACCCAGGCTCTCAGGGGCAGCAAACAGGATGAGGTGGGAGGAGGAGGGAGAGGTCACAGGACTTGTGAGCAGGGGCTAGGGAGAGGGGAGACTTTCTGCCCCCCAGCTCCCTGGCTTGGACCCCCAGGACGGTGGGGTGCCCATCCCTGAGCTGTGGAGGGTGAGCGGAGGGGAGGAGGGTGAGCGCCTCGGTCATCAGGAGTGGGCGGGTTCTCCCTGAGACTCTGTGGGAGCGGTTTACTCAGCTGAGGGGAGCGGGGAGATGGAAGGCAGGCCTGGAGTTCAGCGGGGAGGCTGCGGCTGCGGCTGCGGCTGCGGAGGCAGACGCGTGAGTCATCTGCTCTAGGAGGCCACTTCTTAACCTCTGGGTCCACGCCTTTGGAGCTGGCTGTTTGGAGACCCAGGTGAGTGGAGTCCTCGGACTTCATGGTAGTGATGATCAGATTGAAGTGGTTTAACTTTATGAAGATCCTAGGAATGTGATCTTCTTGAATAAAAGTTATGAATGATGCGTAAGAAACTCAAGGAGAACTAGATTCACCCAGCAAAAATCTTAGCCCTGATTGGCCTTCACAAATATAGAGATCCAGTCTTACAGTCATAGGATTTAAAGTCTTAGTCATGCTGGCCCTTTTCTGTTCTAATACTTTACCACTGGAATGTGTGCACCTGGATTTAATCCACCTTTTAGCTATTTTTGAGTCAGGGCATATTGAATGCGGGGGACGACCCGTGAAGGGTTGAATCCTGGGAGCTGCTCCGCAGGTATGCGGAGCCTTAGGCGTTGACCTAAGCTCCCTGTCCCGCCACCCTCAAGAATTTTTACAGCCCTTAAGGCTCCAGGCCGTCTTGCTCCAGGAGGTCTGGCTCTTGCAACATGTCTTAGAAGATAGATTACTTATGCATACATTGGTAGGGGTCTGGTGATAGTATTTGGAGATTAAAGAATAACCTTGTACATGTCTTAAGTCACGTACTTTACCCTATAAATACCGTGGCCTAATAAAGGAAGGCATCAGACATAGTGGGTCTGATCCTCTCAACCCCATCTTTTCTCTCTCTCTCTTATTTTTCCACGCGGGGACGCTCCGTTTCTCTCCCCTTGCAGGTGCGACTCTTGCTTGTGCTGGCCGCGGCAGGTGGCGCCCAACGTGGGGCCCGAGATCGACAGCTTCTCCTCGCCACTGCTCATATTAAGTCGAAAAGAGTGAGTATATAAGTATACTAGCGACTATCAAGGAAGGAGCAGTAAGGTATATCGTTGAGAGTATAAATATGGGACAGACGCATAGTCGTCAACTCTTTGTACATATGCTATCTGTAATGTTAAAACACCGGGGAATTACTATTTCTAAACCTAAATTAACCAATTTTCTTTCATTTATTGAAGAAGTTTGTCCTTGGTTCCCCAGAGAAGGCACGGTGAGCTTAGAGACGTGGAAAAAGGTAGGGGAACAAATTCGGGCTCATTATACTTTACATGGCCCTGAAAAGGTTCCTGTAGAAACTTTATCTTTTTGGACACTAATTCGGGATTGCTTGGATTTTGATAATGATGAATTAAAACGTTTAGGAAATTTATTAAAACAGGAAGAAAATCCTCTTCATGTTCCTGATTCGGAGCCCACGTATGCTGTTCCCAAGGGAATTAAAGGTGACCCTCCCTTTTGTAACTTGTCGCGTCCGCCAGATAATGATGATTCACTTTCCTCCACAGATGAGGCAGAATTAGATGAAGAGGCTGCTAAATACCATCAAGAAGATTGGGGTTTTTTGGCACAAGAAAAGGGGGCGTCAACATCTAAAGATGATTTGGTTGAATGTTTAAAAAATCTAATGGACTTTTGGACTCAGAGGGAGAGGGAGAGGGCGGGATGATTTGGGAGAATGGCATTCTATCATGTATACTATCATGTAAGAATTGAATCGCCAGTCTATGTCTGACACAGGATACAGCATGCTTGGGGCTGGTGCATGGGGATCACCCACAGAGATGTTATGGGGAGGGAGGTGGGAGGGGGTTTCATGTTTGGGAACACATGTAAGAATTAAAGATTTTAAAATTTAATAAAAAAAAAAAAAAAATGAAAGGGCAAAAAAAAAAAAAAAAAAAAATCTCACTGTTGCTTTGCAGAACTTAGGAATTAAGTTTCCTAGTAACAGTTTAAAATCCCCTTCTGCTCCCCTTCTCCCTCCTGCCTATGCTCCTTCCGTAGTTGCTGGTCTCGATCCCCCTCCGGGGCCTCATCCTCCTCCTCCTCCATCTGAGATGGTGTCTCCGCTACAAAAGGCATTGAGACAAGCACAACGACTTGGTGAGGTTGTCTCCGATTTTTCCCTTGCTTTTCCTGTCTTTGAAAATAATAACCAGCGTTTCTATGAAGCACTGCCTTTCAAGCAATTGAAAGAGTTAAAGGTCTCTTGTTCACAATACGGTCCTACCGCTCCATTCACTATTGCTATGATAGAAAATCTGGGTACTCAGAATCTACCCCCAAATGATTGGAAACAAATAGCTAGAGCTTGTCTTTCGGGGGGAGATTATTTATTATGGAAATCTGAATATTTTGAACAGTGTGCCCACATAGCTGATATTAATCGGCAGCAAGGTATACAAACCTCCTATGAAATGTTGATTGGTGAAGGCGCTTTCCAGGCTACTAATACTCAACTTAATTTTTTGCCTGGTGCATATCCACAAATATCAAACGCAGCCAGACAGGCATGGAAAAAACTTCCTAGCTCCAGTACTAAGACAGAAGATCTTTCAAAGGTCCGACAGGGACCTGATGAGCCTTATCAGGACTTCGTGGCACGACTCTTAGATACTATAGGTAAGATAATGTCAGATGAAAAGGCTGGGATAGTATTAGCAAAACAATTGGCTTTTGAAAACGCTAACTCTGCCTGTCAAGCTGCTTTAAGACCTTATAGAAAAAAGGCAGATTTGTCTGATTTTATTCGTATTTGTGCTGACATTGGACCCTCCTATATGCAAGGCATTGCTATGGCAGCGGCATTACAAGGAAAAAACATTAAAGAGGTACTTTTTCAGCAACAAGCCAATATCTCCTTTTATGGTCTTACTACGCAATATCCTATGTGCTTTTCTTATCAATTACAGCATCCTCACTGTATACAGGTGTCAGCTGATATATCATATCCTCGAGTGACTATTTCTGGCATCGATGAAAAACCCGGGAAAAGATCGCACCGTGACGGGGCGGGACCTCTCGACATTCCGTTTTGTGACAAACATCTAAGCATCCGCATAGGAATAGACACTCCTTGGACTTTATGTCGAGCCCGGGTTGCGTCGGTGTACAACATCAACAATGCCAATACCACTTTTCTATGGGATTGGGCACCTGGAGGAAAGCCTGATTTTCCTGAATATCGAGGACAGCATCCACCCATTCTCTCTGTAAACACTGCTCAGATATTTCAAACAGAACTGTGGAAACTTTTTGCTGCTTTTGGTCATGGTAATAGTCTATATTTGCAACCCAATATCAGTGGGAGTAAATATGGTAATGTAGGAGTTACGGGATTTTTATATCCCCGAGCTTGTGTCCCTTACCATTCATGTTGATACAAGGCCATATGGAAATAACATTGTCATCAAATATTTATCATTTAAATTGTTCTAATTGCATACTTACCAATTGCATAAGAGGTGTTGAAAAAGGAGAACAAGTTTTAATAGTAAAACAACCTGCTTTTGTAATGTTACCTGTTGAAATAACTGAAGCTTGGTATGACGAGACTGCTTTAGAATTGCTACAACGCATTAACACGGCTCTTAGCCGCACTAAAAGAAGTGTGAGCCTGATTATTCTGGGTATAGTATCCTTAATCACCCTTATAGCAACTGCTGTTACTGCTTCTGTATCTCTAGCACAATCCATTCAAGCTGCTCATGCTGTAGATTCCTTGTCATATAATGTTACTAAAGTAATGGGAATACAAGAAGATATAGATAAAAAAATAGAAGATAGATTATCAGCTTTATATGATGTGGTTAGAGTTCTAGGAGAACAAGTTCAGAGCATTAGCTTTCGCATGAAAATTCAATGTCATGCTAATTATAAATGGATTTGTGTTACAAAAAAGGCTTATAATGCATCTGACTTTCCTTGGGATAAGGTGAAAAAACATCTACAAGGAATTTGGTTTAATACTAATGTTTCTCTAGATTTATTGCAATTACATAATGAAATTCTTGATATTGAAAATTCTCCTAAAGCTACTTTAAATATTGCTGATGCTGTTAACAATTTTGTGCAAAATTTATTTTCTAACTTCCCTAGCTTGCATTCACTGTGGCGAAGCATAATTGCTGTGGGCGCGGTTTTGACTGTTGTGCTTATCGTGATTTGTCTGGCTCCTTGTCTTATTCGTAGTATTGTTAAAGAAGTTTTACATGTCAAAATTCTGATACATAAAAACATGTTGCAACAGCGACACCTTATGGAGCTTTTAAAAAATAAAGAGAGGGGAGATGCGGGGGACGACCCGTGAAGGGTTGAATCCTGGGAGCTGCTCCGCAGGTATGTGGAGCCTTAGGCGTTGACCTAAGCTCCCTGTCCCGCCACCCTCAAGAATTTTTACAGCCCTTAAGGCTCCAGGCCGTCTTGCTCCAGGAGGTCTGGCTCTTGCAACATGTCTTAGAAGATAGATTACTTATGCATACATTGGTAGGGGTCTGGTGATAGTATTTGGAGATTAAAGAATAACCTTGTACATGTCTTAAGTCACGTACTTTACCCTATAAATACCGTGGCCTAATAAAGGAAGGCATCAGACATAGTGGGTCTGATCCTCTCAACCCCATCTTTTCTCTCTCTCTCTTATTTTTCCACGCGGGGACGCTCCGTTTCTCTCCCCTTGCAGGTGCGACTCTTGCTTGTGCTGGCCGCGGCAATTGAAGAAAAGTCTTTAAGTCTAACAAACTGTAATTGTAGACTGTGATAGATTTTATTTGCACAAAGTATCTAGTGATACTATTAATCCTTTGGATGAAGCCCATAACATACATACGGTCCTGGGCTGCCTCCGTTTTGGGACATAGGCCCTTGCCAGACGATGGAGTGACTCATGGGACTAGGCTTGAGTGTGGTGTTTTCCAAACATTCTGGGTAGCAAACTCATATCAGAGAAGAAAATGTCAGCATGTGCCTTATCACGGGGTATTTATCATTAAATCAATATATTATAAAACATATGTCAGAAATATATATTTTAAAGATTGAGATAAAAAGAAACATAAATAGCAATTTTCATATTTTCTCTACACTGAAAGGATTATCTTATAAACATCTGATATGTTTTCCTTCGAGTTTTCTTTGTGTCCCTGTGCGTGCATATTTTTAGGTTCTTCCCAAAATGCCTTTAACCTTTCTTTAGCTCTTGGCCATTTAGGTTTTGTTCACTTTTTCTTTTTTATGGAAGTAAGGCTGTCAGGACTGACCCAGACTTGCCCGGGAGTGTCCAGGAGTCTCCAGCAGAGGCATGGGTCGGTGGCGGCCTGCTGCAGGATTGGGGGCAGTGAGTGTAGCCATACATGCATGGGATCTTATGAAGGAGGTCACCATTATCTTCATTACTTCCACCATAGTTTGGCCCCAGGTAAATAACAGGGAGGCAACACAGCTCCACCCCTCTACAGAAAATTGGATCAAAGATTTAAGTGTGCCAGCTGCCACAACCTCACAGAAGTTGGCCGAGAGGAGCTACCCGTCACTCAAGGTCAGGGGCGGTGGCCAGGAAGAGCTACCCCATGTCCAAGGAGCAGTGGCTGCATGGGCGCAGGAGGGCCGAGAGGAGCTACTCCACGTTGAAGGTCAGGAGGGGCGGCTGCGAGGAGATACCCCTCTTCCAAGGTAAGGAGCAGCGGCTGCGCTTTGCTGGAGCAGCCGTGAAGAGATACCCCACGCCCAAGGTAAGAGAAACCCAAGTAAGATGGTAGGTGTTGCGAGAGCCATCAGAGGGCAGACACGCTGAAACCATAATCACAGAAAACCGGTCAATCTAATCACACAGACCACAGCCTTGTCTAACTCAATGAAACTAAGCCATGCTGTGTAGGACCACCCAAGATGGGCGGGTCAAGGTGGAGAGGTCTGAGAATGTGGTCCACTGGAGAAGGGAATGGCAAACCACTTCAGTATTCTTGCCTTGAGAACCCCATGAACAGTATGAAAAGGCAAAATGATAAGATACTGAAAGAGGAACTCCCCAGGTCGGTAGGTGCCCAATACGCTACTGGAGATCAGTGGAGAAATAACTCCAGAAAGAATGAAGGGATGGAGCCAAAGCAAAAACAATACACAGTTGTGGATGTGACTGGTGATAGAAGCAAGGTCCGATGCTGTAAAGAGCAATATTGCGTGGGAACCTGGAATGTCAGGTCCATGAATCAAGGCAAATTGGAAGTGGTCAAATAGGAGTTCAAGAGTGAATGTCGACATTCTAGGAATCAGCGAACTAAAATGGACTGGCATGGGTGAATTTAAATCAGATGACCATTATATCTACTACAGTGGGCAAGAATCCCTTAGAAGAAATGGAGTAGCCATCATGGTCAACAAAAGAGTCCGAAATGCAGTACTTGGATGCAATCTTAAAAACGACAGAATGATCTCTGTTCATTTCCAAGGCAAACCATTCAATATCACAGTTATCCAAGTCTATGCCCCAACCAGTAATGCTGAGGAAGCTGAACTTCAACAGTTCTATGAAGACCTACAAGACGTTTTAGAACTAACACCCCAAAAGAATTTCCTTTTCATTGTAGGGGACTGGAATGCAAAGTAGGAAGTCAAGAAAAACCTGGAGTAACAGGCAAATTTGGCCTTGGAATGCTGAATGAAGCAGGGCAAAGGCTAATAGAGTTTTGCCAAGAGAACGCACTGGTCATAGCAAACACCCTCTTCCAGGAACACAAGAGAAGACTCTACACATGGACATCCCCAATGGTCAACACCGAAATCAGATTGATTATATTCTTTGTAGCCAAAGATGGAGAAGCTCTATACAGTCAGCAAAAACAAGACCGGGAGCTGACTGTGGCTCAGATCATGAACTCCTTATCGCCAAATTCAGACTTAAATTGAAGAAAGTAGGGAAAACTGCTAGACCATTCAGGTATGACCTAAATAAAATTTCTTATGATTATACAGTATAAGTGAGAAATAGATTTAAGGGACTAGATCTGATAGATAGAGTGCCTGACGGACTACTGGGGATGGAGGTTCATGACATTGTACAGGAGACAGGGATCAAGACCATCCCCATGGAAAAGAAATGCAAAAAAGCATAATGGCTGTCTGGGGAGGCCTTACAAATAGCTGTGAAAAGAAGAGAAGTGAAAAGCAAAGGAGAAAAGGAAAGATATAAGCATCCGAATGCAGAGTTCCAAAAAATAGCAAGAAGAGATAAGAAAGCCTTCCTCAGCGATCAATGCAAAGAAATAGAGGAAAACAACAGAATGGGAAGGACTAGAGATCTCTTCAAGAAAATTAGAGATACCAAGGGAACATTTCATGCAAAGATGGGCTCGATAAAGGACAGAAATGGTATGGACCTAACAGAAGCAGAAGATATTAAGAAGAAGTGGCAAGAATACACAGAAGAGCTGTACAAAAAAGATCTTCATGACCCAGATAATCACGATGGTGTGATCACTCATCATCCTGGAATGTGAAGTCAAGTGGACCTTAGAAAGCATTACTACGAACAAAGCTAGTGAAGGTGATGGAATTCCAGCTGAGCTATTTCAAATCCTGAAAGATGATGCTGTGAAAGTGCTGCACTCAATATGCCAGCAAATTTGGAAAACTCAGCAGTGGCCACAGGACTGGCAAAGGTCAGTTTTCATTCCAATCCCAAAGAGAGGCAATGCCAAAAAATGGTCAAACTATTGCACAATTGCACTCATCTCACACACTAGCAAAGTAATGCTCAAAATTCTCCAAGCCAGGCTTCAGCAATACATGAACAGTGGACTTCCAGATGTTCAAGCTGGTTTTAGAAAAGGCAGAGGAACCAGAGATCAAATTGCCAATATCCGCTGGATCATGGAAAAAGCAAGAGAGTTCCAGAAAAACATCTATTTCTGCTTTATTGACTATGCCAAAGCCTTTAACTGTGTGGATCACAATAAACTGGAAAATTCTTAAAGAGATGGGAATATCAGACCACCTGACCTGCCTCCTGAGAAACCTGTATACAGGTCAGGAAGCAACAGTTAGAACTGGACATGGAATAACAGACTGGTTCCAAATAGGAAAAGGAGTACGTCAAGGCTGTATATTGTCACCCTGCTTATTTAACTTCTATGCAGAGTACATCATGAGACACGCTGGGCTGGAAGAAGCACAAGCTGGAATCAAGATTGCCGGGAGAAATATCAATCACCTCAGATATGCAGATGACACCACCCTTATGGCAGAAAGTGAAGAGGAACTAAAAAGCCTCTTGATAAGAGTGAAAGAGGAGAGTGAAAAAGTTGGCTTAAAGCTCAACATTCAGAAAACGAAGATCATGGCATTTAGTCCCATCACTTCATGGGAAATAGATGGGGAAACAGTGGAAACAGTGTCAGACTTTATTTTTTGGGCTCCAAAATCACTGCGGATGGTGACTGCAGGCATGAAATTAAAAGACGCTTACTCCTTGGAAGAAAAGTTATGACCAACCTAGATAGCATATTCAAAAGCAAGAGACATTACTTTGCCAACAAAGGTCGGTCTAGTCAAGGCTATGATCTTTCCAGTGGTCATGTATGGATATGAGATATGGACTGTAAAGAAAGCTGAGTGCTGAAGAATTGATCCTTTTGAACTGTGGTGTTGGAGAAGACTCTTGAGAGTCCCTTGGACTGCAAGGAGATCCAACCAGTCCATCCTAAAGGAGATCAGTCCTGGGTTTTCATTGGAAGGACTAATGCTGAAGCGGAAACTCTTATACTTTGGCCACCCCACGCGAAGAGCTGACTCATTGGAAAAGACCCGGGTGGTGGGAAAGATTGAAGGTGGGAGAAGGGGACAACAGAGGATGAGACAGCTGGATGGCATCACCGACTTGATGGACATGGGTTTGGGTGAACTCTGGGAGTTGGTGATGGACAGGGAGGCCTGGCGTGCTGCGATTCCTCGGGTCACAAAGAGTTGGCCACAGCGGACCGATTGAACTGAACTGAATTTATGATTGATTTCTTAGAACTCTGCTCATACTTGAAAATTTGAGGAAGGTGAAAAAATTTAACCTACAAATTGTTTACAATGTTTGAATACTTTATGAATATTGCATTTAACAATCAATGAAGTATGACTATGTTGATTAAATATTTATTCACTTCAATTTGTGGTTTTCTTTTGGTATTTTGGAACCAACTTTTTTTTTTAATATTTCAAATATTTCTTTGGTGCTTAAAAAATCTGAAGGTCATACACTCTATGCCTGTTGTGTCTCGTGGTTAAAATGTCACAGGGACCTACAACATTTTGGGTTCCTGGCTTTGGGCTCTTTACAAACCTGTTTCTGCATCACATCCTTCCATTAGGGAGCATTTCCCTACCATTCTGATCTCAGGTTAGATGTCACCCTATCCAAGATGGTTTTCTTGATCACTCACTGAAAAATAATCACCCAGTCACACTATTTCACTTCTCACTGTAGCATGTTCATTACCACTAGCTGACATTATTCTTCTAATAACATCTAGAATCTAATAGATAGACTTATTCTAAATCTGTTGATTTACTGATTTACCAGTCTACCCATCTATATATCAATCAACTGATTGTCCACCCCTACTGGAATGTAACGTCAGAGATATTGTCAGTCTAATCATATCCACACCCGCAGTATTTAACATAGGGTCTGATACATAGTAAGTGCTCGATAAATTTTTGTGGCTTTATTGAGATGATAGTGAAGATCACTGCACACTTTACTAGCTCATATATTTCCCAAGTACTGTGATGGTTTGAGGAAAAGACATAGAATGGTGTGGTTCCTGGAATAACAGCCCCCCAAAGAGGTCCACATTAGGATCCTGGGAACCTGTGAGTTTGTGAAGTTACAGGGCAAAGGGGAATTACGGTTGATCATCATCTGACCCTACAATGAGATTATCCAGGGTGAGCCTAATATAATCACAAGGGTCCTTTCAAGCAGAAGAATGAGGCCAACAGGGAGGTCAGAGGGATGCGGAAGGACTGAGCACCCCATTGCTGACTTTGAAGGTAAAGGAGGGGGGCTGAGGGGTGTGTGTGGTTTCCGCAGACTGAAAAAGGCAAAGAAATGGATTCTCCTGAAAGCCTCCCTATAGGCCTTTCTTTTCACTCAGTGAGACTCATTTCAGACTTCTGACCTCTAGAACTGTAAGCTAATACATCTGTATTGTTTAAGGCACTCACCTTTGTGGTGATTTGTTATTTGCAGCAATAGAAAACTAATAACATAGGTGGTTCTGTTATTGTCACAGAGGAAGACATGGAGGCCCATCCTTGAGAGGCCATTTATTCAAGGTCATTTGGGCATTTAGTATCAGCTCAAGCTAGATTCCCATTGGTCAGAGTGTGTATCAGTCCTGTGAGTATTTGTTCCACTTGCCTATCACTTTATAACCAACCAACCCAAAGCACAGGGGCTTAAAACCATACACTATTATCTTTAAGCTTTTCTTCTTACAAGGACTTTTGCAGGAGGATGGGATAATCAGGGGCTTCCCAGGTGGCCCAATGGTAAAGAAGCCCCTGCAAAGCAGGAGACGCAGGATGCATGGGCTTGATCCCTGGGTCAGGAAGATCCCCTGGAGGAGGAAATGGCAACCCACTCCAGTATTCTTGCCTGGAGAATTCCGTGGTCAGAAAAGTCTGGTGAACCACAGTCCATGGGGTCACAAAGAGTTGGACACAGCTGAGCCACTAACACTTTCATGCTGTTTTGAGGTGGTACTTGCAAGGGGACAGTTACTAGTAAACAGTCAGAATGAAAGAAGGTTGAGACATTTTTGGGGCCAATACCAAGTTTATTTCTTCTGGCTCAAGGAGAGTGTTCAGTTCAGGTCAGTCGCTCAGTCGTGTTCGACTCTTTGCGACCTCATGAATCACAGCACCCCAGGCCTCCCTGTCCATCACCAACTCCCGGAGTTCACTCAGACTCATGTCCATCGAGTCCGTGATGCCATCCAGCCATCTCATCCTCTGTTGTCCCCTTCTCCTCCTGCCCCCAATCCCTCCCGACATCAGAGTCTTTTCCAATGAGTCAACTCTTCGCATGAGGTAGCCAAAGTCCTGGAGTTTCAGCTTTAGCATCAGTCCTTCCAAAGAAATCCCAGGGTTGATCTCCTTCAGAATGGACTGGTTGGATCTCCTTGCAGTCCAAGGGACTCTCAAGAGTCTTCTCTAACACCACATTTCAAAAGCATCAATTCTTCAGCTCTCAGCCTTCTTCACAGTCCAACTCTCACATCCATACATGACTACCGGAAAAACCATAACCTTGACTAGACGGACCTTAGTCGGCAAAGTAATGTCTCTGCTTTTGAATATGCTATCTAGGTTGGTCATAACTTTTCTTCCAAGGAGTAAGTATCTTTTAATTTCATGGCTGCAGTCACCATCTGCAGTTATTTTGGAGCCCCCAAAAATAAAGTCTGACACTGTTTCCACTGTTTCCCCATCTCTTTCCCCTGAAGTGATGGGACCAGATGCCATGATCTTCGTTTTGAATGTTGAGCTTTAAGCCAACTTTTTCACTCTCCCTTTCACTTTCATCAAGAAGCTTTTTAGTTCCTCTTCACTTTCTGCCATAAGGGTGGTGTCATCTGCATATCTGAGGTGATTGATATTTCTCCCGGCAATCTTGATTCCAGCTTGTGTTTCTTCCTGTCCAGTGTTTCTCATGATGTACTCTGCAAAGAAGTTAAATAAGCAGGGTGACAATATACAGCCTTGACATACTCCTTTTTCCTATTTGGAACCAGTCTTTTGTTCCATGTCCAGTTCTAACTGTTGCTTCCTGACCTGCACACAGATTTCTCAAGAGGCAGGCCAGGTGGTCTGGTATTCCCATCTCTTTAAGAATTTTCCACAGTTTCTTGTGATCCACACAGTCGAAGGCTTTGGCATAGTCAATAAAGCAGAAATAGATGTTTTTCTGGAACTCTCTTACTTTTTCCATGATCCAGCAGATGTTGGCAATATGACTTCTGGTTCCTCTGCCTTTTCGAAAACCAGCTTGAACATCAGGAAGTTCACAGTTCACGTATTGCTGAAGCCTGGCTTGGAGAATTTTGAGCATTACTTTACTAGCATGTGAGATGAGTGCAATTTTGTGGTAGTTTGAGCATTCTTTCGCATTGCCTTTCTTTGGAATTGGAATGAAAACTGACGTTTTCCAATCCTGGGGCCACTGCTGAGTTTTCCAAATTTGCTGGCATCTTGAATGCAGAACTTTCACAGCATCATCTTTCAGGATTTGAAATAGCTCAGCTGGAATTCCATACCTCCACTAGCTTTGTTCGTAGTGATGCTTTCTAAGGTCCACTTGACTTCACATTCCAGGATGTCTGGCTCTAGATGAGTGATCACACCATCGTGATTATCTGGGTCATGAAGATCTTTTTTTTACAGTTCTTCTGTGCATTCTTGCCACCTCTTCTTAATATCTTCTGCTTCTGTTAGGTCCATACCATTTCTGTCCTTTATCGAGCCCATCTTTGCATGAAATGTTCCCTTGGTATCTCTAATTTTCTTGAAGAGATCTCTAGTCCTTCCCATTCTGTTGTTTTCCTCTATTTCTTTGCATTGATCGCTGAGGAAGGCTTTCTTATCTCTTCTTGCTATTCTTTGGAATTCTGCATTCGGATGCTTATATCTTTCCTTTTCTCTTTTGCTTTTCACTTCTCTTCTTTTCACAGCTATTTGTAAGGCCTCCCCAGATGGTCATTTTGCTTTTTTGCATTTCTTTTCCATGGGGATGGTCTTGATCCCTGTCTCCTGTACAATGTCACGAACCTCATTCCGTAGTTCATCAGGCAATTTATCTATCAGATCTAGGCCCTTAAATCTGTTTCTCACTTCTACCGTATAATCATAAGGGATTTTATTTAGGTCATACCTGAATGGTCTAGCAGTTTTCCCTACTTTCTTCAATTTAAGTCTGAATTTGGTAATAAGGAGTTCATGATCTGAGCGACAGTCATCTCTGGGTCTTGTTTTTGTTGACTGTATAGAGCTTCTCCATCTTTGGCTGCAAAGAATATAATCCAGCAGGGTATATAGAGAGAAGACTTGGCCCCAGTTCCCTTTGTACTTCCTGGCTTTAGCTCATATGTGCCTGAGGCATGCCTAGGACCTGACTCTTCACCTAGAAGCAGCAAAGAGCACTCCCCACCCAATAATCAGAAACACATTGGATTTTCTCTTTAAAAGAGTCATACTGTTCCATTGTATTCATTGATAACCATGAGAAGAACACCAGAAATCATGCTGGATTCTAATGGGAATCCCTCCCTGCCCTCTCTCTCCACCTGTCTCTTACAGATCAATATCAGTGCTTTGCAGACAGCAACCCGGAATGGCCATGCATTACTTGTCAGGTTTCTTCTCAATGAGAATGTTGATCTGCACCAGAAGATGGAAGTGAGTCTTTTGCGATAACGTGGACTTTGATCCCAGCTCTGTGAGGCTTGGCTGTAAGCTGCTGCTTGCAGATACACTTGGGAGAGGAGGGGAGGAACAGGTGACCACAAAGGAGGAATTCTTTCTGGGAGGGCTGACTAACTCCTTTTGCAGACTGAGTTTTAATCATGAGAAATAGAATCTGAGGTCTGAATTTTAGAAAGTTGTTGCAGTTCCTGAACAAAATGAAATCTTTGTGTTTTAAATATTTATATTTGCCGCAGTTAAACTTTCTCATGTGTCTGGAGATGCCATTCTTGTATTGAATTTATCAGTCTGGGAAAATGATGACACTGCTGTTAATAGGAAGGAGAAGGATTATTTTTCCCCCTTCACTGACCGATTTTGTTTTTCTTTTGAAAGTCAGTCATTTGTACTGATTTAGGTTTTCTGAAGTTGGCCCTGGCAGAATTAACAAAGGCCATCTGTGCTGGAATTAGATGCTATTTTTCACTCTACTTTCATTTCTCCTGGGAGAATATTCTTTGCTCTGATTTTGCTTAAGCCATTGCCATTTATTATATTAACTGGAGAGAAGGGATGTGATTTAAACCAGGATTGGTAGTTTTTGGAGAATGGCATGAGAGGCTCTGAATTTGCCTGTTCTATCCAAGGATGCCTCCTGTTTCTCAGGAGGGTTTGGGGCCACAGCAAGGCTGGTAGTCCCAGCAGGAAGGGCCCTCCCTATGTCCCTGGGATTAGGGATCTGTTCTTTTTTTTCATGCTTGGTGTCATAGAGACCAGGTCCTCCCAGAGCAGAAGAGGTCTGTATGGAAAGCCTGCCCCTCCACCCCATCTGTCTCCTACTGCCCTTGCTCACCCTTGGACAGTCTGATGCACACAGCTTTAGGTCCCATCTGCCCCTCCTTTCCTCCTCCTCTGAGTACTGCTGCGTTCTTTGCTCAATCACTTCACCTTTCTTCCATCCATCTACCCCTGTGGGAAGGAGGCTGGTGTTGATGTTGGAGTCAGGAAGATCTGGGTTCGAATCCTGTCTCTGCCACTTCTAGCTCGGATGCCTCAGGAGGTGATTTAGCCTCTGAATTGATAGCTTAGGTGATTCAGGATCTCCAAAGAAGAAGATTTACCTTTTGGACCAGGCACCAGGCTTGATCACTCGAGTTTTTGTGTAGCAGAGTTTTATTAAAGTATAAAAAGGGGCAGAGAAAGCTTCTGACATAGACATCTGAAAGGGGGACAGAGAGTGCCCCCCTTGCTAGTGTTCAGTTCAGTTCAGTTCAGTCGCTCAGTCGTGTCCAACTCTTTGCGACCCCATGAATCGCAGCACGCCAGGCCTCCCTGTCCATCACCATCTCCCGGAGTTCACTCAGACTCACGTCCATCGAGTCGGTGATACCATCCAGCCATCTCATCCTCTGTCGTCCCCTTCTCCTCCTGCCCCCAATCCCTCCCAGCATCAGAGTCTTTTCCAGTGAGTCAACTCTTCACATTAGGTGGCCAAAGTACTGGAGCTTCAGCTTTAGCATCATTCCTTCCAAAGAAATCCCAGGGCTGATCTCCTTCAGAATGGACCGGTTGGATCTCCTTGCAGTCCAAGGGACTGCCAAGAGTCTTCTCCAACACCACATTTCAAAAGCATCAATTCTTCGGCGCTCAGCCTTCTTCACAGTCCAACTCTCACATTCATACATGACCACAGGAAAAACCATAGCCTTGACTAGACAGACCTTTGTTGGCAAAGTAATGTCTCTGCTTTTGAATATACTATCTAGGGTGGTCATAACTTTTCTTCCAAGAAGTCAGCACCTCTTAATTTCATGGCTGCAGTCACCATCTGCAGTTATTTTGGAGCCCCCAAAAATAAAGTCTGACACTGTTTCCACTGTTTTCCCATCTATTTCCCATGAAGTGATGGGACCGGATGCCATGATCTTCGTTTTCTGAATGTTGAGCTTTAAGCCAACTTTTTCGCTCTCCTCTTTCACTTTCATCAAGAGGCTTTTTAGCTCCTCTTCACTTTCTGCCATAAGGGTGGTGTCATCTGCATATCGGAGGTTATTGATATTTCTCCTGGCAATCTTGAATCCAGCTTGTGCTTCTTCCAGTCTGCTTTTTAATTATTACAGTGAATCAAAAGAATGCCTCAAGGTTGTAAAGATCTTATTAGACCCACTCCCACAATTTACATTTTAAAATGACAGGATTAGAACTAACAATCTAAAGATTTTACCAGACCTACTCCCATGATATACATTTTAAGATAATAGGATTAGTCAGAAGGTTTTCCAGAAGGAGAAACTGTCCTCAAGCAGGATACATTGTTGTTATATAATCCTTAGTACAGAGTTTAAGCTGAGTTATTTGTTGTGTAATCATCAGTTCTGAGTTTAAAGAAAAAAACCTTTTATGTGACTAAGACTAAGGAATGTAGAGAAAAAAAAAAAAGACTTTGTCCTTTCCTCCTCCTTGAGAATTCCAGGCCCCTATCTCTTCTTCAAGAGCCCCAGGCCCTTCTTTCCTCCTCAGGACTTCTCAACCTGCCTAGGAATTGACTCTCTCAGTATGTAAAGTGTGGAATAGAAAACCTAACTGCTGGGGTGGTTGTGAATGAAAAGCTGTCAGCCTTTAAACAGTATTAACTGTTGGGGATATGAGAATATTAACTGTATGGATGTGAGAGTTGGCTATAAAGAAAGCTGAGCGCTGAAGAATTGATGCTTTTGAACTGTGGTGTTGGAGAAGACTCTTGAGAGTCCCTTGGACTGCAAGGAGATCCAACCAGTCCATTCTGAAGGAGATCAGTCCTGTATATTCATTGAAAGCACTGATGCTGAAGCTGAAACTCCGATACTTTGGCCACCTGATGCAAAGAACTGACTCATTGGAAAAGACCCTGATGCTGGGAAAGATTGAAGGTGGGAGGAGCAGGGGATGACAGAGGATGGAGGTTGGATGGCATCACTGACCTAATGGGCATGAGTTTGAGCAAGCTCTGTGAGATGGTGGAGGACAGGGAAGCCTGGTGTGCTGCAGTCCGTGGGGTCCCAAAGAGTTGGACACGACTGAGCGACTGAACTGAACTGAACTACTGGGGACGCGAGTGTGTAGTAGTACCGTCAGGAGGATGTGTTGTATGTGCGTTCCTGATGCTGACTGACGTCATCGTCTCTGCTTGAGCAGCACCGCGCCCGTCCTCTGCGCTCACCCTCGAGGCATCTGCACCCCTTCTCGCCACTCTCTCTCCTCTCAGCTCAGCTCCTGTGGTCCACAGGCTCTCACTGCACCCGCTTCCCTGCTCTGTCCTCCCTGTGCCCCAACCCCGCCCTCCCCACTAGCTGCCCCGCACCTCACTCTCACACCTTAGCTGTGTTCTCCTCGCCTTTTCCCTCTTTGCGGCTGCCTTGTCCACCCCCAGGGAGGTGTTTTCTCTGGAGCCTGCGGGACCAGGGGCAGCTGGGTGGGAGTGAGGCAGCGAGAGGCTGTGTGTGAGTGTGGAGGCGGGCACCGCGCTTGCCAGAGCTGGTAAGGAGCCTGCGGTGGAGGTGACCAGCGCGTGGCTGGGAAGACAGGCCTTTTAGCCACGACGAGGGAGGAAAGCAGACACAGTGAATACACGGTGGCCAGACTACATAGGTGGGAGGGCTGAGCATGGACCCTAGGTGAAGGGGGTGTTAGTCCCACAACCCGCTCTAGGGAGAAAAAGCCCTAGTTCAAGGCAAGTCAGGAAATATGGACTGTGACTGCTGTTTCCTCCTTGTGGTTATTCCCACTGCACTTTAGCTCGTTGAAGGCTCTGAGAAGTCCCGCAATTAAGCTATTCAGTAGTTTCTTAGTCTTCATATTTGAGCTCAGACGTCAGTTCTTCAGGAAAGTTTTTTTTTCTGACCTCCAGAAAGTTCGGCCCACCCCCACATATGCTGTCTTACCCCTCTGCAGATTTCCTCCGAGGTACTTAACACAATTAGTAACCGTATATTTATTTTGTGACTTAAAAAAAAAATCAGCGTCTCCTTTCCCTACTCAGTGAAAGATTCCTGAGGCTGGGCCATGTTCACTATTGAACCCCTTGTTCTTGTTCAGTCGCTCAGTCGCATCCGACTCTTTGTGATCCCATTGCCTGCAGCACACCAGGCTTCCCTGTCCTTCACTATCTCCCAGAGCTTGCTCAAACTCATGTCCACTGAGTCGGTGATGCCACCCAACCGTCTCATCCTCTGTCCTCCCTTTCTCTTCCACCTTCCATCTTTCCCAGCATCGGGGTCTTTTCCAGTGAGTCAGCTTTTCATATCAGGTGACCAAAGTATTGGAGCTTCAGCTTCAGCATCAGTCCCTCCAATGAAAATTCAGGTCCGATTTCCTTTAGGATTGACAGATTTAATCTTGCTGTCTAAGGGACACTCAAGAGCCTTCTCCAGCACCCCAGTTAGAAAGCATCAGTTCTTCAGTGCTCAGCCTGTTTTATGGTCCAACTCTCATATCCCTACATGACTACTGGAAAAGCCAGTTTCCATTCATTCATAGGCCAGGCTCTTTTTCGGGATGCTGACTAAACTGCTAGCGTCCTGAAAAGAGCCTGGCTAATAGTAGGTGCTCAGAATCAAGTTCTAGAATAAATGATGCAGGAGGGTGGGTTGCCGGTGAGCAGGTTAGCTGTGCGGCCTTGGCAGGCAAATGATTGCTGAAGACTTGCTGAGGGGCTCACCACCATGCTGGGCAGTGTCAGTGTTCAGGGGATTATCTGCTGAAATGAGTCACTTTTTGATCTGAACGTTGAAGCCAGGATTTTTTGAATTTGACATTGTCATTTGTTTCTGCAGCCTAAGGCGTCCCCTCTTCATTTAGCTGTTCTCAACAACCTTGTCACAGTGGTGAACAGCTTGTAAGTGCACAGCATGACGTTGATATCTAAAATCAGGTAAGCCAGCAAGTCAGAACCTGGACAGTCAATTTTCTTGTTTCAACTCAGTGTGTTTGGGGGTAGTTTTGATCAAGTTCAAGGTTCCTGGGAGGAACAGGCACATTCATTTTTTATCCCTTTCCTCCTCTCACCCTCACTCCCACTTGCACACACATATTTTGTCTTTTTCAAACACACAGCTGGGATTCAGCCAGTGTGTTATTAAGCTGTTCCCATTTAACAGGCCCAGTGCTTCGGATAGATAAACTGTAGCTCGGCGGTAAATCACCAGAGCCTCTTTAAATCAAAAGCTACTCCCCCAGTGTGAAATGTTGTAGTTGGCAGGGAACCCTTTTCACCCAGAAGGAAGCTTTGTTTCTGTATGACAGACAGTAAATGTATCTTCTTTTTGCCCAAAGGCAGAAGAGACCTCTTGAAAAAAATTTTTTTAAATCACCATGAATTCAGTCATTGGAGCAGAACCAAATGCTCCATAGAAGGCATCCATCACTGGCTAGAAATGGAAATGTTGAGGTGGAAGAATTAAGAGGATGGGGGTGGGTGCTGTCTGCACTGGGCCCTGCTGTGGGATGGGCTGCCCTCCTCCAGAGGCCAGGAGTGGGAAGGAAAACTCTGAGAGAGAGGCGTCTTAACCCATGAGCCTCGGGACCTCTCCCTCCTTCCTGGCTGCCCCCTCCAAGGTCAGGAGCGGCCATGATTGGTGAGGCTGCCTGCACTTACCCACTGGGTAGTCCTCGGTTTCCTCATCTGTGAAGCCGGAGCACTGATGCCCATCTCTGCTCCAGCGCCAACCTGTGAGGTCACTGGTGCCCTGAGCTGAATGGGGACTTAACTCCCTGTCCGTCCCTTCCTTCCCCAGGGACCATTCTCCTCCCTGGTCTTTTACTATCCCAAAAGTGAGGGGGAAGAAAAATCCCCCTTGTTATAAAACATACATGTGTGTTCAGCTATGTTAATGCCCCAGATCTTTTCTTGTGGGCAGCATCTTTCTCTCCACATGGACAGAACTCACAAGTGGTTCTGGTTTCACTAGCTCCACTCCAGCGAACGAGGCTTGCTAGACTGCCACCCAGGGTATCAAACTCTTCATCATTGATGGTTTTTGTTAGACTAGGAATACACACAGGGTATAAAAGGAAGAAAACATAAATAAGCTAAAAACTTACAATTTGGTTCTAATCCCCCCAAAGAAAGAGAGCTCTCTTAATATTTTGGTGCATTTCCTGCCCTGTAGACTTCCAGCAGTTTTGCCATAGGGAGGTTTTATGAGTATTTGGTGTGTGGCACTTGTCTCTGTTCCATGTTGGTATAGACTTTAGATCAGTCTGTCAGTGTAAGTTCCATATCTTAGATAATGAGCCTCCAGAGGGGCACACTGCCACCTAAAAGTGGGTCTTTAGTGAATGCTTTTTGATATTACTTCTGTTAACATCCCAAGCAGGTTGGCCCTGTGCTCTTGAAGGAAGAGTCCTGGACTGGATGTACTGCCCAGCTGTGTGACACTGAGGAAGTTGCTTCCTCCCTCTGGTTTAGGAGTTGGGCTGGATCGCAACCAGTGTTCCTTTCTGTGTTAATATTTTAGAAATGTCTTCACATCAGAATTTCTTTTGGTGGGAGGTATAAGATGGGTGATTTTCTTGTGATTTCATCTATTTCTCTGAGACACTCTTGTCCGTTTTGTATTATTACTGGTTATTTCAGTTAATTATTAATGGTTATTTCAGAAAGGAATTAAAAGCTGACACTCCTTTTATACACTATAATGTAGGAAATTTGCAAAATAGAGAAAAACATCAAGAAGGCAATAAAAATAACCTCTAATCCCTCCATCTAGATGTTATCATTCTTAACATCACCAATGCATTTTCTTCTCTTTCTCTGTTTTTATATATAAATTGAGCTCAGCTAGATAGTGTTTTTTCCTAAGGTTTTAAATGTTACAAGCACTTTTTCATTTTTACAAATCTCTGAAATTATTTTTTATTGTGGCAAAATAGATGTAAGATTTCGGTGGCATGAAGCATATTGACCATGTACATAACTCTCACACCGTTTCCAGAGCTTTATCTTTCCTGAACTGAAACTCCATACTCATTAAACAGTAATTCCTTATTCCCTCCTCCTCGACACACCATTTCACCGTATCTCTATGAACTTACTACTGTACGTATCCCTTATTGAAATTATTTTAAAAAGTCGTTTGTGATGGTTGCCTACTTTTCCAATACGTGCATATACCATAATTTATCTCATGAGTCTTCTTATTAAGCATGTAACTTCCTTTCAATCTTTCATTGTTATAAATAACACAGCAATTAATATCTCCTGCTCCTGTTTAAAAATAAGTTAGCTTATCTGTTTTCCCTTATGCCTGTGGAGGACATATTTGCTTTCCTGTGTCTTTTCATTATGCAACTTTCTTCTCTCTATAACGTGCTTGAATTATATTTTTGAAATTTCTCATGGCTTCATCATCAGTCCTTCCAATGAACACCCAGGACTGACCTCCTTTAGGATGGACTGGTTGGATCTCCTTGCCTTGCAGTCCAAGAGACTCTCAAGAGTCTTCTCCAACACCACAGTTCAAAAGCATCAATTCTTCGGTGCTCAGCTTTCTTCACAGTCCAGCTCTCACATCCATATGACCAAACGGACCTTTGTTGGCAAAGTAATGTCTCTGCTTTTGAATATGCTATCTAGGTTGGTCATATCTTTCCTTCCAAGGAGTAAGCATCTTTTAATTTCATGGCTGCAATCACCATCTGCAGTGATTTTGGAGCCCCAAAAAATAGTCTGACACTGTTTCCCCATCTATTTGCCATGAAGTGATGGGACCAGATGCCATGATCTTCGTTTTCTGAATGTTGAGCTTTAAGCCAACTTTTTCACTCTCCTCTTTCACTTTCATCAAGAGGCTTTTTAGTTCTTTCTGCCATAAGGGTGGTGTCATCTGCATATCTGAGGTTACTGATATTTCTCCCAGCAATCTTGATTCCAGCTTGTGCTTCTTTCAGCCCAGTGTTTCTCAAGATGTACTCTGCATATAAGTTAAGTAAGTAGGGTGACAATATACAGCCTTGACGCACTCCCTTTCAACTTGGAACCAGTCTGTTGTTCCATGTCCAGTTCTAACTGTTGCTTCCTGACCTGCATACAGGTTTCTCAAGAGGCAGGTCAGGTGGTCTGGTATTCAAATAAGGAAAACAAACATACGCTTTCTCATTAATCACTTGTGATTAGAAAAGCTGGATTTAGAAAAGGCAGAGGAACCAAAGATCAAATTGCCCACATCCATTGGATCACTGAAAAAGCAAGAGAGTTCCAGAAAAACATCTATTTCTGCCTTATTGACTATGCCAAAGCCTTTGACTGTGTGGATCACAACAAACTGTGGAAAAATTCTTCAAGAGATGGGAAGCCACCTTACCTGCCTCCTGAGAAATCTATATGCAGATCAAGAAGCAACAGTTAGACATGGAGCAACAGGCTGGTTCCAAATTGGGAAAGGAGTAGGTCAAGGCGGTATGTTATCACCCTGCTTATAAGGCAGTCAGAAGCATAAACTCCCAGTTACACGATAAATGCGGAGAAGGCAATGGCACCCTACTCCAGAACTCTTGCCTGGAAAATCCCATGGATGGAGGAGCCTGGTCACTAAGAGTCAGACACGACTGAGCAACTTCACTTTCACTTTTCACCTTCATGCATTGGAGAAGGAAATGGCAAACCTACTCCAGTGTTCTTGCCTGGAGAATCCCCGGGACAGGGGAGCCTGGTGGGCTGCCGTCTATGGGGTCACACAGAGTCAGACACGATTGAAGCGACGCAGCAGCAGCAGTGTACATCATGAGAAATGCTGGACTGGATGAAGCACAAGTGGGAATCAAGATTGCCCGGAGAAATAATCAACAGTCTCAGATATGCAGATGACACCACACTTATGCAGAAAGTGAAGAATTAAAGAGCCTCTTGATGAAAGTGAAAGAGAAGAGTGAAAAGTTGGCTTAAAACAACATTCAGAAAACTAAGATCATGGCATCTGGTCCCATCACTTCAGAGCAAATATATGCGGAATCAGCCCAAGAATGTTTTGCGGGGCTCCAAAATCACTGCAGATGTTGACTGCAGCCATGAAATTAAAAGACGCTCACTCCTTGGAAGAAAAGATATAACCAACCTAGTACATATTACAAAGCAGAGACACTAACCTGGCCAGCAAACGTCCATCTAGTCAAACACATGCTTTCCCAATAATCATGTATAGGTGTGAGAATTGAACTATATCAGAAGGCTGAGCACTGAAAAATTGATGCTTTTTAACTATAGTGTTGGGAAAGGCTCTTGAGAGTCTCTTAGTAAGAAAACCTAACATCTTAAAAAAAGATCAGTCCTGAATTTTCACCGGAAGGGCCGGTGCTGAAATTGAAATTCCAATAATTTGGCCACATGATGCGAAGAACCGACTTTTTGACAAAACGAACTTACTAAATTAAAGATAATACTAGCATTCATTTTCACTTTAATCAGTGGGGAGTCTACCATAATCCCCCAAGACTAGGAAAAAATACACACCTTAACAAGCTTACTTTCACTCATTAACGAAGTGGATTAATCGTGTCCAACTCTTTGCAACCCCATGGAAGAGGATCCTCCTCATAGAAGATTTTCCAGGCAAAAGTACTGGAGTAGGCACCCGTTTCTTTCTCCAGAGAATCTTCCCCACCCCGAGATCAAACATAAGTCTCCCACGGTATAAACAGACACTTTATACTACACCATCTGACTAACTCTTCTAATGAGACATTACAGTTCTTTCATTAACTGGTATCAGTAGCCTTGTCGAAACAAGGCCTCAAAAAATTGGTTTAAGACTCAAGTTGTTCCTCTCCACGGAAATCTTTAGTAAAAGGCGAAAGATTTATACGGTCTGAAGAGAAACCAGAGTATAGTCTACAGCCGCCTAAGTCACAGCTCGGGTAACAGGAACTCCTACATCAGTGAGAGTGACTAGCTAACGCCGAGAGCCAGTGCCTGAACAAAAAATTCTAGATTACTCTGTAAACAAGGGTCTAATTTCAGAACACATAGGTAAAAGAAAATTTGAAGTTTTATAATTTTAAACTTGTACGGTGTGCCGGGCGCGGTGGGTATGCAAATAAGGCGAGTGGGCGGCCTTTCCGCCCGGGAAAGCTGTCTTCATGCAGCGCGCCTGTGTCGGCACTAGGGGGCGAAGCGGCGGGCGGGCGGGCTGGCATCGACACGCCGCACCAGGCGGAGACCGGCTCTCAGATGTTTTGTGTACGTGTATGTCCGAGTTTGATTTCTGTCACAGACTTTGCTTTTAAGTTGAAAAAGAAAAAAGAAAATAGCAAGTGATTGGCACCAAATTCATGAGCGTGGTTCCTCCCTTCGGTGGATTGAGGGTTTTCAAAGTTTGACAATTTCCTTTTTCTTGAACTGCGTGGTGGGCGCAAAGGTGTTTTGTCTGTACCGTGCACGTCCAAGATGTACACTCTGGAAGATTCTGCCGTTTGAGAAAAATTCATAGCCGTGTTCTGTTTAAAATTGGAGCTTTGGATGTTCCCGGGGGGTCCAGTGGTTTGGGCTCTAGCTTTCACTCCCTGCTGGTTCCTTTCCTGGAAGGGCAACTAAGATCCCTCAAACTGCGCAGGCCAAAAACAAAAAACGGCGCGGGAGGCTGGTGGGCTGCCGTCTATGGGGTCGCACAGAGTCAGACACGACTGAAGCGACTTAGCAGCAGCAGGGTTATTTTGACAAGTTACCAAGTTGAGTAAAAGTGTCACAAACAGCCATTAATTGGGCACCCAAAGCCCAACCTGACCATCCCTTCCCACGGACCCCAGAGAGGGTGTCCTGGAGGGCCTCCCAGGAGAGGAGGCCGGTGGAGACCAGCAGGAAGAGCCCCGGTGCCTCCTGGGCGTATGTTCCTCATGAAATTTCCCTTCACCCTGCTACCAGGAATTCAGAGCTGAATTCAGCAAAAGGGGAAAGCGCTGGGTCCCTACATAACTGGATTTTGAGAGAGAAAAAGAACATTCAGCAAAAAGCGCTGAAAGAGCAGTGCGTTGCTTCTGAAGTCATGGAACTGCTGTGAAAGGGAGCCGCTGGGTCAGTTCTCCCCAGACGAGAGGCAACAGGTACAGAGACATTACTTTGCCAACAAAGGTCCGTCTAGTCAAGGCTATGGTTTTTCCAGTGGTCATGTATGGATGTGAGAGTTGGACTGTGAAGATAGCTGAGCACCGAAGAATTGATGCTTTTGAACTGTGGTGTTGGAGAAGACTCTTGAGAGTCCCTTGGACTGCAAGGAGATTCAACCAGTCCATTCTGAAGGAGATCAGCCCTGGGTGTCCTTTGGAGGGAATGGTGCTAAAGCTGAAACTCCAGTACTTTGACCACCTCATGCAGAGAATTGACTCATTGAAAAAGACTCTGATGCTGGGACGGGTTGGGGGCAGGAGGAAACGGGGGATGACAGAGCCTTAGATGGCTGGATGGCATCACCGACTCGATGGATGTGAGTTTGAGTGAACTCTGGGAGTTGATGATGGACGGGGAGGCCTGGCGTGCTGCAATTCATGGGGTTGCAAAGAGTCGGATATGACTGAGCGACTGAAATGAACTGAACTGAACTGAACTGTGAGTGTGGACCACAGGTCCACAGAGGAAACTGTCTTCTCAGACCCTCATGTTCATTATCTCCAGCCTTCTGAACAAGGATGAGCGTGTGTTTTTTTTTTTTTTTTTTTTTTTTTTGCATTTGGACCTCTAGAGATTTCCTGTAAAGATTCCTTTAAACCAAGGGAAGTTCCTCTGTGTACGCAGCTGAAACCAACCTAATGCTGTACCACCAGACTTTGTAAATATCCAAAGATACATGAGTGGCCTCTGAGGCGGTTCCCTTTAGTGTCCCTCCCTCTCCAGACCTTTTGGTCTGAGTCCTTATTTTTGATCACTAGGTGGAAGTTAACATATAGAGTCAAAATACCTAGACTACTTAGCCCTTAACTTCTCCTGGCTGCTCTCATCTCTCCTCTGGAGGGGCCACATATTTTTTAGAGCTACAGAGTTGGGAGAAACCTCAATATATTTCCCAGTGCCCCTCATCTCTACCGTCCTACCCAATCTCTTCTGGGCCTACTTAAAGCCATTTGATTAATAAAAACCTCCTCCCTGTTCGGCTTTCCTTGTGAGCTTGTGGAGTTCCCTCCAAGGCTAATGAGAAGGATTAGTAACTCTGGGCAGGTGAACAGGCTCTCAGTCACTTTCTGTGGATAAGAAAGGGGGCAAGAAAGGCCGCTGTGAAGGTGGAGCAGGCTTTTCCATTCAGTGCATTTCATGAGCTCCACAGTACCTTTAAGCTAGTGCACGTGTGGTACCAACAATGAATGAGCGGACCCTGAGCTCTGGATCCCTGTTCCCACTGGCTTTGGCTAATATCCTTGACCCCGCTCACAGATCTCAGGAAAAGGACAGACTGTCTCTCCCGTGGACGAATCCGGGTTTCTTTAGGAATGGGACTCAGAGACTCCTCTCCCTAGGTGACCCTGGGGACTCATGATTTGCTCATTCTGCATATGGTTCTCATTGCAGCTTCGTTTTAGGATCTCTCAGCTGAACACCTGGCTCTTCACAGTCAGGGTTCATCAGTCTTTTCCCCAACAAATGGTCAGACTTGGAGGGAGAGGAGTGGGGCAGGGAAAACTCAGCCAGCTGAAGAGATAACAGACAGGAAGGCCGGCAGAAGCTGCAGAAGTGGGGAAGGCACCCCGTAAACCTGCTTTGGTCATTGAGCCGCCTCAGCCTGTCTGATCCTTCTCACACAAAGCTGTCTCCCATGAAAGCATCCAGAGCCCACTGAAAAGGAACAGTCCTGTGTCTCATACAAAACAGGCTATGAACACACATCTGCTGACTTGAATGGAATTCAGTTGTAGGCCACACTCCTAGTTAGTTTTAGCATGGATGAAACTGGAGTGTCTGACTTCTTCATCCTGACATTAAGTGCTGTTTGATGATGGTTGTCAGCCTGAGGAAACCAGACAGCGTTTCACCCTATAATAATTGTTATAACAGCTACCATTCAGTGAGCACTGACCTTGTGCCAGGCTCTTTGCTGAGTGCTCTGTAGTTATTAGGAGAAGGCAATGGCACACCCACTCCAGTACTTTTGCCTGGAAAATCCCATGGATGGAGGAGCCTGGTGGGCTGTGGTCCATGGGGTCGCTAAGAGTCAGATATGACTGAGCGACTTCACTTTCAGTCTTCACTTTCATGCATTGGAGAAGGAAATGGCAACCCACTCCAGTGTTCTTGCCTGGAGAATCCCGGGGACAGGGAGCCTGGTGGGCTGCCGTCTATGGGGTCGTACAGAGTTGGACACGACTGAAGCAACTTAGCAGCAGCAGCAGCTGTAGTCAAGCTCATTTAAGCATCCCGGCAATGGCTGCTTTGATGTTGCTACATGGGAATGGCTTAGGGTTGCTATCTGATTGCAAAGAGGTGAGAGAATGGCTTGCCATTTTGCTCACAGGCAGAGGTATCTGTACATAAGATTGAGGAAGTATGAAAATCATTTACATCAAAGAATGGAGATATTGCTGATAAAAAGAGACATGGAGGTCAAGACATCCCTCAAAATCATGCCTTGGTGCTACCATGACATAGGTTTTATTCTTTCCATTGCACAGAGGCAGACACTGAGGACTTCAGCAGTTGGAGGACTTGCTAAACCCACATATTTAATACATGCCCAGACCTCAGCCCAAGTCTGTCTGCCTCCAAGCTATAAAATGTATAGTTGCTCAGTCGTACTTAGAAGTGAAAGAAATTTATAGACTTCATTTGTCAAAAGCTTTTTTGTTATTATTTTTAAGATTGAGGTAAAAAAATGTGGAAGTTTCCTAAAAGAGATGAAATAAAACGAACATTCCTGATTAACTTCTAGAGAGTCTTCAGTGGAGAATGAAGTTCAACAGGCACAGTGAAGAGGAGGTCCCATTTGAAATCCAAATGCCAACCCCACAGAGGATACTGCCTTGTGAAAAGAGCCTAGAAAGGGCTACTCCCTAGCGCATGGGCAATGCCCACGGTCCTCCGAGAAGGGGGACAGTACAGTTTATTGACTGGAGTCACCAGATCTGAATTCAAACCTGACTCTGTCACCTTCCAGTTTGGAACCTCAGACCAGGTACTCAGTGTCTCTGAGCCTCGACTTCCTCAAATATAAATAAAAATATTTCTTCATTATAGGATTACTATGGAGATTAACAGTTTAAGTCACTCAGCAATGATTTGTTAAGCATCCCTATGTGCCAAGCTCTAGAGCTCTCACTGAGATAATGTGTGGACACAGCTTTCCTCTGGGCCAAGCACACTGACAAACATTCAGTAAGTGGTGCATAGTTGCTTCAGTCATGCCCAACTCTGCGACCCCACGGACTGTGTGCAGCCCACCAGGCTCCTCTGTCCATGGGGATTCTCCAGCAAGAATACTGGAGTGGGTTGCCATGCCCTCTCTAGGGGATCTTCCTGACCCAGGGATCAAACCTCCGCATCTCTTGTGTCTCCTGCATTGTAGGCAGGTTCTTTACCACTAGAGCACGGTAGCTGTTATTATTACCATGCTTCTTCTGAAAAGAAGAAAATAGAGACAAGTACGGTGCAAGTGCCGTGTACTCCATGGCTCATCGCAGCACCACCTTGGGTCAAGTACATTCCCAAGAGGCCAGTCCTCCAGAGTAAGATGCGGACGCCCACACAGGGTGGATCCTGCCCACCCCGTGGCCAGGATGAGGGAGTAGAGACTGCTCCTTCATTGCTTCCTGCCTTGCCCACATGCAGGGGCCGAGGCCACCGCCAGCACCGATCACTGCCTTCTGCTCTGTGGTCTGCCAGAGTGCGGGAGGAGTCAGCTGCAGGGCCGGTCCGTCTGTGCCGGCTGCTCTGGTAGTTGCAGCCGCGACAGGAAGACAGTGCAATTTAGTGGGGTTGAGACCCACAGCTAACACATCTCATCAGGCTGGCCCAGGTCTTGCAGGTACCGATTTTGAATGAGTTGGTCCACGATGCTCACGCTATTGCTCTGAGCGGCAGAGTGGGCGGCATTCATGCCATCCTAAAGAGAGCCAGGGGAGGGGCAGTCATACTCTGCAGCCTTCCCCCTCCTGCGCTGTGAGAGAGGGCGTGCGTCCTGGTGTGATCCACATACCTGCCTGCCTCTCGGCTCTCTGGTCCGCTCCAGCTCGAGTCAACATGAGCACGCTCTCGAGACTTCCAGGCCAGGCTGCAAGGTGAAGTACTGTCAAGCCGTGCTTCCTGAAGAAAAGAGAGGAAAGGAACCCATCACTTGAGTGAGCCACCACATTATCTCAACCAACAAAAGCCAGGTGAACACCTAACTGCTGAAGATCAAGAAATGAGAGGGTTCAGTATTCAGCAAAAGTGATATTTCAATTCTATGGGGAAAATGAACACATTTAAAAGTAATACAGGTACAAGTGATTCATCATCTGGAAAAAAACAAAATTAAATCCTGTATCATATCATACATACAAAAACAGCAGACAAACAATAAACATACTAGAAGAAAATTTAGATGATAATGTATAGTGTTTTGATTCAAAAGTTATAAAAGGAACAAGTTGATAAGCAAAGTCAGTAAACAAATGATAGATTTTTAAAATGTAGCCTAATGCAGATAGTTACTTTCTGTAATATATGAAGTATCCTTGCAAATCAACAAGGACCAAAAAAGGTACTCTATTAAGATATTAGTGGAAATGAAACTATTTCAGTTTAAACAATCTGGCAATATCTATTGCAAGTTTAAATACAACCAGCAATCCCACTCCTGGGACTCTATCCTGTGAAAATAAATTTCTGGACTTAATGTTATCTAAACAAGGTTATTAATTGCAATCCTTAAAACTGACAACAAGGTAAGTAAATGTCCATCTATATGGGAATACTGAAGAAATCAGGGAACAGTCACACCGCATCATGTAGGCATTAAAAGTAATTAATTAGGGCTATAAACAGTTGGAGAGATTTCCACTAGGTGGCTAGTAAATGTGGGAAATAAGATGCAGAGAAAATAGAATACAATCCCATTCTGTATGAAACAAGCAATGACCAAAAACACTCACATGTGTTTATGCATGTATCTATATCTACTGTACGTGGGTAAGCAGGGGAAGATAGCAATGTGGATATGATTATATGAGCAAGAGGAAAGCACAGAATAAACACACAGGTCCTACATTACTAAATGTAGTTACTGGAGAAGAGGAAGCTACGCCAAAAAAGGAAACCCAGAGAAGACTGAAGTGTTAAAAGAATCTACTTATGTATAAACTATTTAAAATACACTCTATATAAAACCATGTAAGTGTGTGTATGCACATACATGTGCATAAGAGAGGCTGAGATTCTGCTCAAGACCTACTGACCCGCAGTGATGCTGGGACACTCAGACTTGTACACCAGATGAGCAGGCAGGAAGCGGGAAAGGAACTAGCTAGCAGTTAGCACTGGTTATCTCAGGAGGAGGGGATGAAGGGCTGTGACTTGGGGAAAACTGAGACCTGAGCCCCAGGCCCCAAGTTTAAGAAGTCCACAGAGCAGACATTACGAGCGTGATCTGTAGACTGAAACTGACCTCAGACTCTGTCTCTACCACTTCCAAGGTTGCAGTCTTGCTCAGCCTAGCTAACCCTAAGCCTCAGGATCCTTACCTGTGAGTTCATGTGTCTGCTTCTCTATTTCCTTTGACCCCTGTCAAAAAATCTATGAATAAGGTCTAAGGATCTTATAATGTGGTGACTCTAGTTGATAAGACTTTTATACAAGTGACATTTGCTAAGTGCATAGAATTTACATGTTCTCACCAAAAAAAGAAATGAGATGATGAGTGTGTTAAGTAACTAGATGGGAGGAATCTTTTCACAATGTATACACACACTGAATTGTCACTATGTACAGTTTAAATGTATCACAATTTCATTTTTCAACTATACCTCAACAAAGCTGAAAAAAAAATCTTAAATAAATCTCTTTTAAAATGAAGGCAAACAACAATAAAAACAAGACAACTCACAGGGTTTATAGGGGAAATGAGACAGGTACCCAACACTCACAAACTCTGTCATTGAAACATTTTCATTTTTAAAAAATATAGGCTCCTGCTCTGGACTGAATGTTTGTGTCCCTCAATAACTCATATGTTAAGTCCAATCCCCAATGTGATGGATTTGAAAATCATGCCTTTGGGAGCTAATTAGGTCAAGAGAGTGGAACCCTGATGAACGGGATTAGTGGCCTTATAAACAGACACAGAGCTTGACTCCTCACTCTGCTCTCCACTGAGTGAATAAAACCAGAAGTGGCTCTCACGAGACACTGGAAGTGCTACCATCTTGATCTTGGACTCTGCAGTTTCCAGGTCTGTGAGAAATAGATGTTTGTTGTGGAAACCACCCAGCCTATGGTATATTTCTTACATCAGCCCAAACAAAAACAGACCCTAATAAAAACAGTAGTGCAATTATACGTTAAATGGTTAAGTATGTAATCCGATAAACATGGTACTACATATTAAAAAAATCATCTGTAATGTCTGTAAATGTGCCGTCCAAATAGTAAGCCTATAGTGGACTTTGGACTCAGAGGGAGAGGGAGAGGGTGGGATGATTTAGGAGAATGGCATTGAAACATGTATACTATCATGTAAGAATCGAATTGCCAGTCTATGTCCGATGCAGGATACTGCATGCTTGGGGCTGGTGCACGGGGATGACCCAGAGAGATGTTATGGGGAGGGAGGTGGGAGGGGGGTTCATGTTTGGGAACGCATGTACACCCGTGGTGGATTCATGTCAATGTATGGCAAAACCAATACAGTATTGTAAAGTAAAATAAAGTAAAAATAAAAATTAAAAAAAAAAGTAAGCCTTCTCAGAACATCTTATTTGCCTCTTGTGATCAATTGTATATGTGAACCTGGAGGACAGTTTGATAAGCGTATAGCATACAAATCAATAAACAAGGAATGAGGTTCTGTGGGGGCCTTCCATTCTGAAGTGCATACGCCTTTAGCAGTAATTTGGGCTGCCACTGAAACTGCATTAATGTCTTCTCTTATTTTCAGTAAAGTTCAGGTATGGAGAAGCCAAAAAAAAAAAAGAACACTCCCCAGATTACTGAGATGTATGCTGGGAAATAAGCAGGGTGACAATACACAGCCTTGACGGACTCCTTTTCCTACTTGGAACCAGTCTGTTGTTCCATGTCCAGTTCTAACTTCCTGATCTGTATGCTTCCTGACCTGCATACAGATTTCTCAAGAGACAGGTCAGGTGGTCTGGTATTCCCATCTCTTTGAGAATTTTCCACAGTTTGTGGTGATCCACACAGTCAAAGGCTTTGGCATAGTCAATAAAGCAGAAGTAGATGTTTTTCTGGAACTTTCTTGCTTTTTCGATGATCCAGTGGATGTTTGGATTTGACCTCTGGTTCCTCTGCCTTTTCTAAATCCAGCTTGAACATCTAGAAGTTCATGGTTCATGTACTATTGAAGCCTAGCTTGAAGAATTTTGAGCATTGCTTTACTACCGTGTGAGATGAGTGCAATTGTGGGTAGTTTAAGCACAAGCTGGAATTGAGATTGCTGGGAGAAATATCAATAACCTCATATCTGCAGATGACACCACCCTTATGGCAGAAAGTGAAGAGGAACTAAAGAGCCTCTTTATGGAAGTGAAAGAGGAGAGTGAAAAAGTGGGCTCTAAAATCACTACAGATGGTGATTGCAGCCATGAAATAAAAGACACTTTCTCCTTGGAAAAAAAGTTATGACCAACCTAGACAGCATATTAAAAAGCAGAGACGTTACTTTGCCAACAAAGGTCTGTCTAGTCAAGGCTATGGTTTTTTCAGTAGTCATGTACTGATGTGAGAGTTGGACTATAAAGAAAGCTGAACGCCTAAGAATTGATGCTTTTGAACTGTAGTGTTGGAGAAGACTCTTGAGAGTCCCTTGGGCTGCAAGGAGATCCAACCAGTCCATCCTAAAAGAAATCAGTCCTGAATATTCACTGGAAGGACTGATGTTGAGGCTGAAGCTCCAATACTTTGGCCACCTGATGTGGAGAACTGACTCACTGGAAAAGATCCTCATGTTGGGAAAGATTGAAGGCAGGAGGAGAAGGGGATGACAGAGGATGAGATGGTTGGATGGCATCACCAACTCGATGGACATGAGTTTGAGCAAGCTCCAGGGTTCCTGATGGACAGGGAGGCCTGGCATGCTGCAGTCCACGGGGTCACAAAGAATCAGACACAACTGAGCGACTGAACGGAACTGAAAGCAGCCTTGAGAGTAGATGTTTGTATTATCCTCTGAGCACCACCTGCCCTCCACCTGGGAGCCTTTGTCCACATCTGGAGTCAGAAATTCCACTTACCTTGTTGGCCTCTTCCCCAGACTTGGAGCTGCTGCCCACATTGAACCAGAGTCCTCATCTCTGGCTTATGCAACTGATCCTCTGGGCAGCCATTTTATCCTTACAAATGCATGCTACTGGACATAAGGTCAACATGGGCAATAAGAAAAAGCCTAAGTCCTACTGGTATTGAAGAAACAGTTTTGTCACCAAATACAAAGAGCACATGACATGCATATTCTTTAAAGAGATCTTTCCAAAATGAATACTGTCAACGGAAACAGTTTGTGTGTGTGTGGAGAAAGAGAACCCAAGTGACCAGATTTCCCCCTTACAATAGTTATGCTCTAATCTGAGCGCCGAAGAATTGAAGCTTTTGAACTGTGGTGTTGAAGAAGACTCTTGAGAGTCCCCTGGACTCAAGGAGATCCAACCAGTCCATCCTAAAGGAGATCAGTCCAGAATGTTCATTGGAAGGACTGATGCTGAAGCTGAAACTCCAATACTTGGCCACCCGATGTGAAGAGCTGCTCATTTGAAAAGACCCTGATGCTGGGAAAGATTGAAGGCAGGAGGAGAAGGGGGTGACAGAGGATGAGATGGTTGGATGGCATCAGCAACTCAACGGACATGAGTTTGAGTCAACTCTGGGAGGCCTGGCGTGCTACAGTCCATGGAGTCGCAAAGAGTCGTTCATGACTGAGCGACTGATCTCAACTGAACTGGATCCATTCTGCCACATGATGGGCTTACTGCATCAGCAATATCCACCCTGACCTTGTGATTAAGCAAGAAATCCACAGCAGATAAACGATTTGTCCCCACTGCAAAATGCAAGGCTGTGAGGTTCATCTGAGGAAACATAATTTCTGTCTTCAGGTATCTGATTACTATTTTGCCTTCTTAAGATTCCTGGTTCTTGAAATGGCCATAATTTTTTTTTAACCTGGTGTTTGTGTTTTGATTATCTACTCTTTGCCTTGTCTTTAAAAGCAGTGAGAACTGTGTCCAGCATAATCTTACATTTCTCTACTAATAGATAACATCAGAGAATTTAGCAACCAACTGGAGTGTATACAGCAAGCTGAAATCCACTGCATAACCTATGACTGATTGTAACAATATAATAGATTTCAACTAGAGTGTAGCAGCTGTATTTTTCCTATGTGCAATCATTAATAATGGTAGAATATATTGATAATGCATAACAAAAATTCTCCTAGTTCAGTCCATGTGTGGCTCTTTCCCCTGTAGTTTTTTGGACTGTAAATTGTATTGAGTCAAACAAATCAAGAAAGAGAAAGAAAGAAACAAAAAGAAAGAAGGGAGGGAGAGAAGGAAGGAAAGAAGGAAAGACACACACAGAAGAAAAAAAGCATGACTATCTTTTGCTTCAAAGGAAAGCCAACTCGGTGCTTCCAGGATGTCTGGAGACAGTCTGCTGTGCTTCAGACAAAGGATGTTTTGCTTGTAAGGAAAGCACATGTCATATTTCCCACATTCTGGACATTGATTTTGCCTCCAAAGAATTTACTATCCTTTGCTTCTCATTAATAAATTATTGCAAAAAATATGAGAACTGTTTAAACATCTGATTTGCTTAGTAGCTAAATCGGTGATAAACTAGGTTTGACAAAACATGAGCTACCCTTGCTATTGTTTGCAGTCTAGAGCTATATTCTAGGATGTCCAGTTTGGGCTTAGAAACTCCCCTTTACCTTTATTTGTGAATAAGGATACAAACCAAAATAGCATCCAAGATAAGTCAGTAAAACCACTTCCACTTTCTTTTCATCTTTGTCATCACCGATTTTAAAGAACTCTACAAGCAACCATGTCAGCAATCTGCTGGAAACAGGACTAAAAAAGATGTCACTAGAAACTATAATATAATTCACCAGGAGTTTATGATAACTTGCTACACTGGCTGTTAGTTTTAGTGTATTAAGTACTTTTATATAAAAGTATGGTTTAGGATCCTAGAAAGTTATGTGGAAAAATTTTCAAAGGGTTATTGAAAGGTACATGAAAGGTACATTGGAGGATCTATGTCCTGCTGTTTAGAAAAATGATTATTGCTTTACTTATTCAACAGTTAATCTAGGTATTACCTTCAAAGATCCTTATTTCTTATGCTCCCTTCCTTTCTTGTTTCCTTTCCTCTTTTTTGTTCCCAAAATTGTTCTGCTGCAAAAATTTGCCATTTTCCTACTCTTTCTAGGATGTCTATGTCTAATGAACAGGATATTCACACATAACATAGTCAGCAAAGCAGAAATAGATGTTTTTCTGGAACTCTCTTGGTTTTCCTATGATCCAATGGATGTTGGCAATTTGATCTCTGGTTCCTCTGCCTTTTCTAAATCCAGCTTGAATATCTGGAAGTTCACGGTTCATTTGCTGTTCAAGCCTAGCTTGGAGTATTTTGAGAATTACTTTCCTAGCCTGTGAGATGAGTGCAACAACCATTCTTTGGCATTGCCTTTCTTTGGGACTGGAATGAAAACTGACCTTTTCCAGTCCTGTGGCCACTGCTGAGGTTTCCAAATTTGCTGGCATATTGAGTGCAGCACTTTCACAGCAGCATCTTTTAGGATTTGAAATAGCTCAGCTGGAATTCCATTACCTCCTCTAGTTTTGTTCATAATGATGCTTCCTAAGGCCCACTTGCATTCCAGGATGGCTGGCTCTAGGTGAGTGATCATACCATCTTGATTAACTGGGTTTTGAAGATCATTTTTGAACAGTTCTTCTGTGTAGTCTATCCTTTGTGAAATGGGCCTAAATTGGACAAACCTTGTATCTTGATATTAACATCCCAATTTTAATTGAGATAAGTTGTTAATAATTTTTATTCTCAACAATAAAATATATATTAAAAAAATATTTATTTTTCCAAAAAGATGATAAATTCACATGGCCCAAGAATTTACAAATTAGTAAATGTTTTCCAGTAAACATTTCCCGTTCACCCCTACCCTCTATTGTCTGGCTCTCATGCTATCCTTGCCATACATATCCATTATTATAAATTTCTTCTCTTCTTTCCAGAGCTTCTTCATGTATAAACAGCAAACATAAATATATTATACCCTTAGTCTATTCCTCCATCCTTTTTATACAATAAATAGTATATACCTATATTGAGTGCTGCACTCAATATGCCAGGAAATTTGGAAAATTCAGCAGTGGCCACAGGATTGGAAAACATCAGTTCTCATTTCAATCCCAAAGAAGGACAATGCCAAAGAATGTTCAAACTACCACACAATTGCACTCATCTCACATGCTAGGAAAAGTAGTGCTCAAAATTCTCCAAGCTAGGCTTCAACAGCATGTGAACTGAGAACTTCCAGATGTTCAAACTGGATTTAGAAAAAGCAGAGGAACCAGAGATCAAATTGCCAACATCCACTGGATCATAGGAAATGCAAGAGAATTCCAGTAGAGCATCTACTCTGCTTTATTGACTATGCCAAAGCCTTTGACTGTGTGGATCACAATAAACTGCGGAAAATTCTGAAAGAGATGGGAATACCAGACCACCTGACCTGCCTCTTGAGAAATCTGTATGCAGGTCAGGAAGCAACAGTTAGAACTGGACATGGAACAACAGACTGGTTCAAAATCGGGAAAGGAGTATGTCAAGGCTGTATATTGTCACCCTGCTTATTTAATTTATATGCAGAGTACATTATGTGAAATGTTGGGCTGGATGAAGCACAAACTGGAATCAAGGTTGCTGGGAGAAATATCATTAACCTCAGATGTGCAGATGACACCACCCTTAGGGCAGACAGCAGAGGAACTAAAGAGCGTCTTGATGAAAGTGAAAGAGGAGAGTGAAAAAGTTGGCTTAAAACTCAACGTTCAAAAAATGAACATCACGGCATCTGGTCCCATCATTTCATGGCAAATAGATGGGGATACAGTGGAAACTGTGACAGTTTATTTTCTTGAGCTTCAAAATCACTGCAGATGGTGACTGTAGCCATGAAATTAAAAGACGCTTGCTCCTTGAAAGAAAAGTTATGACCAACCTAGATAGCATATTCAAAACCAGAGACATTACTTTGCCTACAAAGGTCCATCTTGTCAAAGCTATGGTTTTTCCAGTAGTCATGTATGGATGTGAAAGTTGGACTGTAAAGAAGGCTGAGCACCAAAGAATTTATGCTTTTAAACTGTGGTGCTGGAGAAGACTCTTGAGAGTCCCTCGGGCTGTGAGGAGATCTAAACAGTCCCTCCTAAAGGAAATCAACCTGAATATTAATTGGAAGGACTGATGCTGAGGCTGAAGCTCTAATTCTCTGGCCACCTGATGCAAGGAGCTGACTCATTGGAAAAGACCCTGGTGCTGGGGAAGATTGCAGGAAGGAGGAGAAGGGGATGACAGAGGATGAGATGGTTGGATGGCATCACTGACACAATGGGCATGAGTTTGTGCAAGCTCTGGAAGATGGTTAAGGACAGGGAAGCCTGGTGTGCTGCAGTCCATTCGTTGCAAAGAGTCGAACATGACTGGGACTGAACGTCAGCACATTTTCCTATATTTAGCATTTTTCCCTTACCAGTATAAAGCAGTTTCCTTTATATATAAGTATATAAGCACACGGAGAGAGTTTCTTCTTTTGTTACAGTTACATAATGGACTGTGGTGAGAACATAACATAATTTGTTTAGTTTCCAACTAATGGGCACTTAAATTATCCTTGTATGCTTATGATAGGTCACTTCAGTTGTGTCCAACTCTATGCAACCCTATCGTCTATAGCCCACCAAGCTCCTCTGTCCATAGAATTCTCAAGGCAAGAATACTGGAGTGGGTTGCCATGCCCTCCTCAGGGCATCTTCCCAACCCACCCAGGGACTGAACCCATATCTCCTATGACTCCTGCGTTGGCAGGCGGGCTCTTTACCACTAGCATTACCTGCTGAGAAGGCAATGGCACCCCACTCCAATACTCTTGCCTGGAAAATCCTATGGACGGAGGAGCCTGGTGGGCTGCAGTCCATGGGGTTGCTGAGGGTCGGACATGACTGAGTGACTTCCCTTTCACTTTTCACTTTGATGCATTGGAGAAGGAAATGGCAACCCACTCCAGTGTTCTTGCCTGGAGAATCCCAGGGACGGGGGAGCCTGGTGGGCTGCCGTCTCTGGGGTCGCACAGAGTCAGACACGACTGAAGCGACTTAGCAGCAGCGGTAGCATTACCTGGGAAGCTCAAATTATTCTTAACCCTTTGCTATTATAAACAGAACTACAATGAATAAATTTATATGTGTCTAAACTTGCTTTTAAATTTTATTGATATTTTAATTGTAAAATATATTCAATATAAGATGTACATCTTAACCATTTTAATTTTCTTATTTTATTTTTTTAAAAATTTATTTAGCTATTTATTGGCCTCACTGTGCAGCATGTCAGATCTTAGTTCCCTGAACAAGGATCAAATCTACACTCCCTACATTGGTAGCATGGAATCTTTACCACCAGACCATCAGGGAAGTCCCCATTAACCATTTTTAAATGTCCAGTTCTATAGTGTTAAGAACATTCACTTTGTTATATAGGCAACCTCCAGAATGTTTTCATCTTACAAAACTGAAACTCTATAAACTATAACATTCATTTCTTCCTCTTCTAGCCCCTTTCTTCCTCCCGTCTCTGAATTTGACTGCTCTGGGTACCTCATCTATGTGGAATCATATGATATATTCCCTTTTGTGATTGAGTACTCAAGGCTCAACCAAGTTGCAACATGTATCAGAATTTCCTTCCTTTTTAAGGTCGAATAAGATTCCCTTGTAAAGATACCACCTTTTGCTCATCCGTGAGTGGACATTTGGGTTGCTTGCACCATTAAGCCGTATTATATATTTGTTTTTAAAGATGGACAGCTTTATTTCTTGCATGTGATGCAATTCTGCAGGCTCAACCATGGAGGGGCTTGGGTGACCAGCTGTTAGTCCCAGCTTTCCTGAAAAGATATAAAAGAAGACATTGTATGGCAGCTCTGCTAGGTACTCACACTCACATCTTTGTTCCAATTCTTGCTTCTCTTCTGCGAGGTGGATGAAATTATCCCAGTTTTTATGAGAAGACTTGGGAGGCTTTTGATGACATCAGGGCCATTGTAAGAGGCACGGCTGAGCAGCAAAGCCAAAGCTACTGGCTGCTTGGCTCCCCAGCACTTCTAGAAGTTGCAGTTTTTCCTTGCAGATCTTTACCCTCACTGGTCACGAGCTCAGGGCATCCCTAATTCCCATTGCAAGCCTGAATCCTCCCTAGTCCATTTTAGGACCACACATTTCATGTTTGTGGATTCTGAAGTGGTGAAATATTATTTTACTTCTCTCTGTATGTTAGTTTTCTTTTTCTGAACATAAAAGCAATACAGTTTAGAAAACATGTTTGTTTCAGTTTGTAACAAACTAGGGAGGAAAACAAAACCAGCCATATTTCCATCACTTAGGTGAAATTCCACCAGTGGTGGCTCATTAAATTCCATTAACATTTAGTGTTAGTATTGGTTTGGCCAAAAAGTTCAATTAGATTTTTCTGTCACGATATCTTACAGAAAACCCAAAGGAACTTTTGTCCAGCCCGATATTAACATTTAGCATTAGTAGCTTCTTGTGCTTTCTTTTTGTACTTTATTTTATTTTTTCGTTAACAACACCTCCAGGCCAGTCTGGTGAGTAGAGAATCCATAGCATTGGGCAGGGAACTTACGTTGGGCCCCTAATGCCAGTGGATTGAATATTCCAGTGAACATGTCTCTGCTACAGCTCGAGTCTCTTTTCAAAACAAAAGCCACAGTTGCCTGGGCCTCCTGATCTGTTTTCCAGACTTCCTTTCTCCTCCTCCCTCTTTTCTCATCGGGTCTGGTGCCTAGGTGGCATCCAGGACGTATATAATTAATGATAAAAACTCTCTTTTCTCCCTGTTCCCACGATTTTTACTAAAAATAAGTGACTGTTTCTGAGACTGAATGAAGGTCTGGTCTGGCCCTAGTAGCTCAGATGGTAAAGAATCTTCCTGCAATGCAGGAGACCTGGGTTCGATCCCTGGGTCAGGAAGATAATGGCTATCCATTCCAGTGTTCTTGCCTGGTCTATCCTGTGGATAGAGGAGCCTGGTAGGCTACAGTCCGTGGGGTCACAAAGAGTCGGACACGACTGAGTGACTAACACACACATACACTGGATGGGAAAGAAGGAGCCAAGTTTTGGGGTAAAGTTGACTTTCCTTGTCCTCTCAGCCTCTGGTGTCACAAAGCTCCCAGAGGGCCACGCACCCTCAATAGCACAAGTATCTGCATTTCTACTCCAGCCATGCTCCCTGCAAAGGTTTTCCTATGAGCTTGAAACCTCTGGCTCTCAGAATGCTGCCTTCCCCGAATAGGCTCATTATGGTGATTCAGACGGCTTTACAAGCCAGAATTTAGATAGCATACAATTAGACGCGTGCTAAATGCCTGCAGAATGAAGTTCTTCTTAATTTCATTACTATCTCTTTTGATTAGAAGCTGATTACTTTCAGCTCTAATTTTCAGGTTCACCTGGGTCTCAGTGTCTGGACTAGCAGAAAAATCATTTGAATTGGTGGGAGGTGCATTTCACAAATACTCAGTCGTGTGAGAGACTTATCAGGATAAGTTTCTGGATCTCTAAGCATAGAAACATGGGTTTCTGAGGTTGGAACTTCTTCTGAGGTTATTTCTTTTCTTTCTTTCTTTCTTCTTTTTTTTTTTAAGGAAAAATATTTATTTATTTGGCTGTTCTGGGTCTTTGTGTGGCCTGTGGGATCTAGTTCCCTGACCAGGGATCAAACCTAGGCCTTCTGCACTGGGGACAGGGAGTCTTAGCCTCAGAACATCCAGGGAAGTCCCTTCTGAGGTTCTTTCTGACCGTTCATTTTAATCACCTTCAGGATCTCGGAGCAGATTTTGCATGGGTCCTTTGGAAAGCAAATGAGAACCAGCATCTTTTGCTTGGGGACAGTATAGATGTGTGGCTTGTGCACTGCACAAAGTCTTGGGGAACTTTGAACTATACCCGCCTTGACAAAGGTATGCCATTTGTAGTTTATATGAGGCGCCCTATGGACTCCAACGATTTATGCCCCCAGATTACGGCTAAAACAGCCTTTATTGCTCATTCCAAGGGCTTCCCAGGTGGCGCTGTAGTAAAGAATCCACGTGCCAGTGCAGGAGACGCAGGAGATGGGGCTTTGATATCTACGTCGGGAAGATCCCCTGGAGGAGGGCATGGCAACCCACTCCAGTATTCTTGCCTGGAAAACTCCATGGACAGAGGAGACTGGCAGGCTACAGTCCATAGAGTCTCAAAGAACCCAACATGACTGAGCAACTGAGCATGCATGAATGATTTGGTTAAGATTCCAACCCCTCATCTTTGTTTAAAGGTGGTATGATATAATAGAAAAATCTCTGGATAGGCGTCCAGGAAGTTGAATTCTACATTGTATTAGTGCTACCATTATTAATATTTATTCTGAGTAAAATTCATCCCTCTTCTGTTTTATTACTCCACCCTTCTCAATAGATGGCCTTTACTTGCTGATTTAACGTGGCTCTTTGGGCTCCTGCCGTCATGTCAGCATTCCTCTTGGGGAGGAGGAGGGAAGGAAGGGGAGTGACATCCCTCTTCTCTTTAAGGATAATTCCCAGAAGTTGCATGTGCCGCCTCATTTACACGCCACTGGCCAGTACGTAGTTCACACAGGGAAATACTCGGGTGGCCAAATGCCCAGCTAAAATCAGGAGATCTCTTTCAGAAGAAAGGAGGAAAGGCAGTTTGGTGGGGGAAGTAGGCATGGGATATTAGCTAAAGTCTGTGCCACAGGTGGAGTTAGCTTTTGGAGGAGAAATGTGTGTGATCACATTATTTGCCGAGGACTTCCCAGTGCAGTGAGCCGGAGTGACCCCTGCCAATCTTAGAGAAATGCTTGGGTTCTCATTGATAGCATGTGTATAAAAAATATCACCTGTTGATGGTGGGTCCCTAGGCCACAATCCTTTCTCTTGCCCCATTGACACAGCTCCTGACACTACCAACATCTGGCATCTCTTAGACCATTACCATGTGCCACAAGCAGTTCTAAGGTACAATATGTATTATCACACTTGCCCCTCACCACTACACAGAGGGGAAGTTATTGAGACCCAGGGAAGCTGAGGACTGGCCCACATTTTCCCTGCAAGGAAGCAATAGTGGTGGTGTAGTTGCTAAGTCATGTCCGACTCTTGCAACCCCATAGACTGTAGCCCGCCAGGCTATTTGTCCATAGGATTTTCCAGGCAAGAATACTGGAGTGGATTGTTGCAGTTCAGTTCAGTTCAGTCGCTCAGTTATGTCCGACTCTTGTGACTCCATGGAGTGCAGCGTGCCAGGCCTCCCTGTCCATCACCAACTTCCAGAGCCTACTTAAACTCATGTCCATTGAGTCAGTGATGCCATCCAACCATCTCATCCTCTGTCTTCCCCTTCTCCTCCCACCTTAAGTCTTTTCCAGCATCAGGGTCTTTTCCAATGAGTCAGCTCTTCGCATCAGGTGGCCAAAGTTTTGGAATTTCAGCTTCAACATCAGTCCTTCCAATGAGTATTCAGGACTGATTTCCTTTAGGATTGACTGGTTGGATCTCCTTGCAGTCCAAGGGACTCTCAAGAGTCTTCTCCAACACCACAGTTCAAAAGCATCAGTTCTTCGGCGCTCAGCCTTAGGGCAGACTGCCCTGGCTGTGGCCGCAAGGAGCAGCAGCAGCCTCTGCACGGCTGTGCTCACCGCAGCTGAGAGGCACCACGCCTAGGGAGAAGTAAGGAAGGCTCAGGTCAGCTCAGCGGAGGCGTCTTCTACAGCCCCACCTTCTGACGGGGCAGGGGGGTCTGTGTGAGTCTTTTTTTCTGCTTTAGTGGCCAGGGCCCTGGGAGTGTGGGTTCACTGTCTCTCGTCCTGTGCTGTCCCACCCATGGCATGAACAGCTGAGTCTCTTCATCCTTTGTTAGTACCAGTGGTGGGAACAGAGGTGTGGAGCTCAGTGGGGCCAAGCAGGCCAGTCTACTTTGGCTCTGAGGAGCCCAGCGTGAGCACCCAGCAGGGGGACTGCTGGCTGTGCCTGCTGCCACAAAGTCTCTGGCTATATATGGTTCCTTCTGGAAGTTCCCAGACTCCCATTCTACTAAGGGGTCAGATGTCATTCAGATGGGTTAGTTGCTCAGTCATGTCTTACTCTTTGTGACCCCAAGGACTGCGGCCCGCCAGGCTCCTCTGTCCATGGGATTCTCCAGGCAAGAATATTGGTGTGGGTTGCCATTCCCTTCTCCAGAGGGTCTTCTTGACCCAGAGATCGAATCCACGTCTCCTCCATTGCAAGTGGACTCTTTACCATCTGAGCCATCAGGGAATGAGCCAACAGTCCTGGTAGGGAAGTTCATATTTAGTTTTTGTATCTTTGTCTTTTATTTGGCTGCATTATTTAAATTTCAGAAAGCATTAAAGCAACAGAAATTCTAAGTGTGGCTTTAAGTCCCACGTTATTTGGACACAATTTTTCTTCCTCTTTTTAACTATAAGCCCACAAAGAATGAACACCCAAAGATGGCAAACCAGGTAGGTTTGTGTGAGTTACTTTTTACAAAACAGTTAAAATACTTTCAAACAAGTATTTACTCTAGCATTGATGAACTATACTACTGAGGATATATGCATTCTAGTAAGAAACCAATAATGAAAATGATATGACCATTAGTAAAGCCCAGTCCAATTCACGTCTCAAATGTTTGACATTTTTATGTGCTGCACAGAAATGGTGAAGTTTTGTTAGGTGGGGATAGAAGAGCTGAAATAGCAGCCAGTGATTATTCAGATACCTTACGAACCCTACGTTAAAAGTTCTTAAAATCAAATCTTTTGCTTTGTATTTTTATTAGATATTATTCTTATTTAGAGTTTTGCAGTTTGCAACATACCCCTGTGCTGGCTGTTCAGTACTCAAGTATTCTGCAATGGTCATGCAAACCTTGTTCATCTTGAGAATACAAAAACTGGTCTCCAGGACATTCCTCTGCCTTCTTGCATCAGTATTCCCTCTGATAGCTGCCACTCATGCAGCATCTCAATAGAATTCCCACCCCTCACTCCACCAAGATTCAATTCCTTTGGGCAGGAATTTCATTACTATACAACCACCCTCCACTGTCCTAGACTGAATCCCTGGTCCAATAGGCTGGAGCCAGAATTTAGGCCCTACTCCCTCTTTCCCTGAAGAATCTCACGCCCAGATTGATGTCTAATTTGCTAATGCTGAGAAATGTCCCCTTAAAGCCTTTTAAGGCAAAATGCACTGATTTGCCTCTTTGCTCACAGTACTGTTTAATTGGCTCAATAATCCTGGTACATTGGGATTATTTCAGAGTCCACTCTGTCCTCCCCAGACTTTTCTTATTTGCCTCTAAGACAAAACAAACTTGACAAAGTTGACAATGCTTGACAATTAGAATTCTGTTTAATGGCTCTCCTTTTCCCTCTGATTTCTGTTCCCTCTTCTTTTCCCTCTTCCTCTTTGTCTAGCCTCACTCTCACTTTCTTAGATCATCACTGTTTTATTGAGGATGACTTTCCCAGGTTCCATCTTTTTGGTTGTTTTTTAAATGGTTGTCTTCACATTTTCTTTAAAAATAGGAATATTCACTGGTTCTATTTTTAATTCCTGTTAGCATTTTTAGATTCTTTCTCATAGATGAGAATGAATCATTTTCCTACCAGATGAATAAGGCCTCTTTCCTTGCCAATCTTTAAGATGGGAGATTTAGATGAACTTTGAAAATCATAAATCATGCCTATAGTTGGTGATGTAGACCCACAGAAAATGCTAAGAGTTGTTAACCCCTGGTGACAACTGGGATCCTGAAGTCTGGAGTTGAAGGAAGACTTGTTTTTTTTTAAGATATATATCCTTAACACTTTTTAAAATCAAATTTATTTATTGTTATTATTTTAAACTCTCTTTGTTATTAAAGAAGTTTATATCCTGACCTAATATAAAATGGTTCCTAATGAGAAAATTAGAAAAACCATTGAAAATTTCCTCTCTCTCCCATATCCATTTACTCATCTACCTAACCGTCTAATCATCCATCATTAAATTCAATGGTTTAAATGGGAGCTTCCTAACATCTGGTTTATGCTATTTTAATTTCCACCAGTTCTGGCTTATGTTATTCCTGCAAATAGTTCAGTGCTTTACAGATGAGCTATTAATGCTTCCACTGCCTGTTGAAAAAGACCTGGGCTTTCCAAATCCCCGGCCCTTTCTGTGGAAGCCTGAAGGACAGCCCAGTCCTGGAATGCACACAGCAGGCGTGCTTCCAGAGAAATGAAAGTGCTGTAGTGCAGAGCTGAGAGCAGAGGCATTTTGTAGCCTTCCCTTTAACTGTTAGTGTTTGGGGTTTTCATCTTCTTCGATTTCCCAGGAGATGGGATGACAAGAAAAGGAACAGGACAGCTGCCACTCCTGTTTGTTGGAGTCCGCCACCCCCACCCTTATCTCTTTTAGGTAGAGAAAGGCTGGGGTGAAAAAGACCCTGCATTATAAAACCTTAAACAATTATGGGACAGTCATTCCTCCCATTGTTATCCCAGCTTCTGCTCACAAAGTCCAGATGCTAGAGAAAGGTCTTGCCGTGCTCCTTGGCCCAGTTTCCCCGGAGTTTTTGTGGACCTTTCTGAGGAGTTTACTGATGCTGTGAGGGTGCAGGCTGGCCCATCCTGGAGGCTGGGGCACAACCCCGCCACTTTCTTCTCGTAGGTTTCGAAAACCAGGTTCCCATACCCCTTTAGTCCACTTCTTGCCCCAGCATTGACTTCCAGATTGCTGTTCAGACTATCTTTCTCTAAGATTCACTTTTATTAAAAAGAAAGACAAAAATGGAAGCCACCATACGTAAAAGAGGCAAGGAGACCTCTTGGTGGGCTGTGTGTCCTGGGTGTCCCTTATTCCCTCCCTCCGGAGGGAGGCTGGTCTGGAGCCTGGATGGCACTTGCATGACAGCTGCAGCCCTAAGGAACCATGACCTCTGCTTTCGCTTTGTGATTCCCTCCAGTTGTTTTGGTTGGATTCTGTAGGACTCTGGTGGAATCTTCGTGTGTGTGTGTATTCTTCAAAGGGACAAAAGTTTCTGAACTTTGACAAGTCAGAAAACAAGACTCAGTCCAGGCATGGTGCTGTTGGACAGCCTGGCTGCAGTGCTGTAATACATGTTGTATTACACACGTGATTGTATTACAGAGTGCAGTTGTATTACACACAACGTGATTGTATTACAGAGTGCAGTTGTATTACACACAATGTGATTGTATTACGTACCGTGCAGTTGTATTACACACAACGTGATTGTATTATCTAGAGTGCAGTTGTACTACACACAACGTGATTGTATTATGTACCGTGCAGTTGTATTACACACAATGTAACTGTATTACATACTGTGCAGTTGTATTACACACAACGTGATTGTATTATCTAGAGTGCAGTTGTATTACACACAAAGTGACAACATGATCGTATTACGTACCGTGCAGTTGTATTACACACAATGTGATTGTATTACGTACAGTGCAGTTGCATTACGCACAACGTGATTGTATTACCTAGAGTACAGTTGTATTACACACAACATGACAATGTGATCATATTACATACCGTGCAGTTGCATTACACAAGTGATTGTACTACAGAGTGCAGTTGTATTGTATATGTGATTGTATTATGTAAGTGCAGTTGTATTACACACAATGTGATTGTATTATCTAGAGTGCAGTTGTATTACACACAACATGACGTGATTGTATTATGTACCGTGCAGTTGTATTATACACAACGTGACTGTATTACATACCGTGCAGTTGTACTACACAAGTAATTGTATTATGTACCATGCAGTTGTATTACACACAATGTGACTGTATTACCTAGAGTATAGTTGTATTACACACAACATGACAACGTGATTGTATTACGTTCCAAGCAATTGTATTACACAAGAGATTGTATTACAGAGTGCAGTTGTATTACACACAACGTGATCGTATTACGTACAGTACAGTTGTATTACACACAACGTGGAGGAGCCCTGTCTTCTGCAGCCCTGAGAGTCAGGGTGCCCATTCGCTCTCCTCACAGTCATCAGAGAGCAGGAGGGATAGAAGCATCGACTATGGGGTCTCATAAAGAATATATCCAATCTGGGCCCCACGGAAATGGTGACAGGAGAAAATTAAACACCCCAAAGAAGAAAAAGCGATATTGGTTGGAACTAAGGCATTTAAAGATGCATTTGTTGTGGTGACATTCCATATAGCCAAGGCACCCTCATCTGTTTCCTTAGAAGTGGTAAGCAGGCTGGGGTAGAGGCCTGGGACACAGTGTGGCAAAATCCCTCACGCTTCCTGAGTCGGACAGACCCCAGCTTGTTTCAGACATTTATCTCTCTATTGGATGACAAAAAAAAAAAAATAAATCCAGTGATAGTTAATGTTGAAAGCATAGTCTTGGTCACCACCTTATGGATTCCATCTGAAAAAAATACATTCATACATACTCTGAAGTGAGGCAATCAGAAGGAAACATCTGAAATGATCTGATAGGGTTCCTTTCAATCTAGGAGCAGAGCGAGAACATGAAGGGACGCATCAACCAGCTCTACCCTGACATTCAGGCAGGATCACAGCCCGGAGACCAGGCATATTCGCAGTCTGCTTGGGCACCTGGCTTACTGTCAGCTGAAGGGCAACGAGCGGCAGAGGCTGGCCCGTTCGCAGAACTTTATGGACGCCCGGATCAGAGCCATCGAGGGGCAGTGGTCAGGCCAGCGTGGCCCCGGCCATGTGGGCAAGAGGCAGTCAGTTCACTACACCACACACAAGTACATTATGGCACTTTTATTGCTAATTCTAAGGATACATTTTCATGTGGAAAAAAAGGAAGACAATGCATTTAAAATGTAGAATATTGATTACAGTTTCTAAAAAAGGATTTCTTTTGTATTGTTAAGATTTCTCCTTGTTGCTAATTAGGCATATAGTGTTCCGAAAAGTCTTCAGAAAAATGGAATTGCCTTCTGGAAATTTCTCTTGACCTAAAAAATTGATTTGGAAATACATTATGCCTTCAGAGTACTCGCTGTCAGGATGAGGGTTTTGATGTATTGCATTCACACATTACAGGGTGCCTAGAATGTGATTAGTGCTGTGAGGGGATCCGTACATCAGCTCTGTAAGTTGGGGTGCATGTTTGATGGAGTTGATAATCAGGTTGGCATGACAGTATCATAGTAACAGTCACAACCATAGTAACAGTATCATAGTAACAGTCACAATCCAGTTATGTTGTAGCTGGCGTGAAGGAAGTGGTGGTCTTGGCTTAGTCGTTCAGTCATGTCTGACTCTTGTGACCCCATGGACTGTAGCCAGCAAGGCTCCTCTGTCCGTGGGATTTCCCAGGCAAGAATACTGGAGTGGGTTGCCATTTCTTTCTCCAGGAGAACTTCCTGACCCAGAAATTGAACCTCGACCTCTTGCATTGCAGGCGGATTCTTTACTGAGCTACTAGGGAAGCCCAGGAATTGGGCTTTTGAGCAAAGGAATGACATGTTGATTATGGTATTTAAGAAAAATTAGTCTGGTGGCAGCAGGATAAGGAGGGGCACCGGGTTCATCTAGGGGTGCATTCTTTATGGGTACAGTTTGCTGCCCCTGAAGTGCCTGTCCGTCTAACATTCAACACGGCAGACTTCCTCCCCAGAGCTCGGGGCCCACATTCCTCAGCATCTAGCAGGCGTTTGTAACTGTGACCTGTAGGCAGACGTGCCCATGGCTTCTCACCTCCATACCCAGCACTTCCCCCAACACCTTTCAGGGGTAGAAAGTCTACTGAGGCATGCCCAGTGGAGTCCTGCCTGGCCAGGAGCTGCAGACTTCCACCCGAGGAGCTTTCTGAAAGCTGGCCTGGCAGGTGGGTGCATGCTGGCTGCTCAGGGTGTGGTTAACAGGCTGCGGCAGCAGACCTGGGAGCTTACTGACCTGCAGATCCTCACTCCAGACTGGCTAAACCAGAAGTGCCACCCTATCCCAGTGCCATCTGAACGCTGAGGAAAAAGCTCCACATTGCTTTAAGATTTTCCCTCCCCTCTCCTCCTCACTTTGACCCATGTTAAGCACAGTAGGTGCATGACAAGAACTCCAAACTCTGGTGCTTCCTAGAAGAACCAGTGAAGGAAGGGCTTTCATGCACTGGGCTTCCTATCTCACAGCTGCCAGAGGGGGAATGAACCTGCAACCACAGCCATGTGGAAACTGAGTTCCCAGGAAGGAGGCATCAACATCTATCTGCCCTTGGCGCTTGGCTCAGGAAAGGAGAGCTTCTGCGAACACAGCCACAGGGCTCTGCTTATTTGGCTGCACAGGGCCCTGGTGACACAGGCCATGCTGGTCAAGCACCTGTACAAGGAGCTGGTGCGCACGGACTTTCCAGAACCAGCTGGTGAGTTAGACCTTTCAACAAACAGGTGGAAACTGCTGCTCCCTTAAAATGGTTGAGGACAGTCGGCAAACATGCTCCCGAGCCATGGCAGTGCCAGCCAGGTGTCCAAACACGCAGCTTCTCCTTCGGTGACTTAGTCATTCTGGTCCTGTTATCAGCCTGGCAGTTCGGTGTCATTCCCCAGCTGAGCATTTGAAAAGTGTAGGAGAACTTTTGTGTGGGGGGCACGGTGGGTGTAGGATGGGAGGTGGGCAAGAGAGCTGAACCGTCTCATACGGTTACAGCTAAGAATGCTCTTGCTCAGAATGGCTCTTCCTCTCGGGAACTCGGCAGGTTAGTGTGTTTGAAAAAGTTCTCTCTGCATTGAGAGAAGAGAGCTGAGGGGGCTATTATTTTGCCAGCTGGGATTACTGCTTTTTAAAAAGCACTCTACCAGGGACCGTACTGTCAGGGAAGACGGTTTGAAACCTTATCAGCATATTAGGGGTGTTAATAATCATTCAAGCAAAATATAGGGACATCTGCCATTATTTTCGCTGGTGCAGTTTCACCTGAAACTGAGGACATAAAAGAGCATCAGATTATGAATCCAGTATTGTTTCAAGCAGCGGTAGATACAAAGGAATAGTGCCTGGATGACGTCTGCCTTCCATGGTCTTATCCTCCTAGCTCTGGCTTGTTCCCTATGCTTTGAATTTTGTTTCTCTGAAAGAGTGTCCACAAGAGCCCTCAGAGGCAGCCCACTGCAGTGGGTGAGGGCATGCACTCCAGGTGAGACTGTGTGAGCTTATAGCTCAACTCCGACAGATAATGGGCTGTGCGATTTTTGAGCAAGTTCTCTAGAGAACTCACTCCACCAGCGTTCTCAACTGTTAACTAGAAAAGTGTCTGTGTCAAAGGGCCGTTGTGGGATTGAGTGATAGTGCCTGACTTGTAGCAAGTGCTTAATAAAGGTCAGCTATTAATCATGTTATCTGGTTTTCTCCAGAAAACACTCGTCAATTTAAAAGTGAAGTTGACTCAAGGCCCAAGAAATGTGCAGTTTCATAAATGCCTAACGAAATTAAACTAAAATGATTTTCCATTCAGTATTCAATCCTCTTAAATTCAGTTCTTTACACGTCATCAAGTTCTTCCAGCAGTATTGATTTTCCTTTCAACTATGAAGATCGCAGTGACAGGATTCTCTAACAGATGAAGAAATGGTATATACTTTCCAACCACTGAAGTAAAAATAATTTTGGTTTTGCTTAAAGCAAGTTGTATATGATTTTCCCATTTCTGTCATTTGATGCAACACCTGATAGCTTATCTAGTGAGAGAGTAATCTAAGATTTTGTATATCATGTTTTAAAAATTATGACGGTGGGAACATTACAGTATATGAAAAAAACCAAGGGTTTTAGGACAGAGAGACATGGTTTTGCAGTTTATTAGTTGTGAGCCTTTGGTCTAATATTCAAGTTCTCAGATCTTTAATTTCCTTCTCCATAGGTTGGGAGAAAGGGCGATCTCTTCTGTAAAGCTGAGTGATGATGGAGAATGCCACGCCTGTGAAATGCCTAACCTCGTATCTATAGTACTGAAATGAACTGTTATTTCTAGTCCATAAGAGAAACTTGCTTTGGAAATTTTGTAGTTGTTGCCTTTAAATAACACCTATATGTAATATAACATTTTACTTAAAACCAGAGGTATATGCACCGATGTTTTTTAATCTCTTGGTGATGTAGTTACAGGTGATTCGGTACTTTCTATTTTTTTCATATTGACCATGCATTATTCTGAAATACGAAATCAAGTATCGATTTCTATCAGCTTATGTGTACCTATTCATTATAACTTAAGGCTCTCCATTATCAAATTCTGACTCTAAGTCTGTAAGGCCAGAAATAAAATTGTGAGCAATTTCAGTCCAGTTATTATAACATGAATTTAGTTCTACATTTCATCTCATGCTGATTGTAAATGATACATTTAAATTTTAAAACAGGTTTTAAACAGGTTCACATGATGCTAAAAAGTTTAAAGCATTGTTGCCACGTGAGACCATGGTTTCCACGGACCATGCTTCAAAATCTGGGTAACCTCTTTACGCAGTAATAAACAAAGATGAATACATATTTTTACCATTGAAGTGTTTTAATTGTTGAATTTAAGTTTAATTGGGCTAATACTAATTACTTGGTGCTGCAGACAATATACAATTTCTAGAGTTTAAAGCTTTAAAAGATGCTTACAATATTCTTAATTACAATATTCATAATATTGACGTTAGTCTGTCCATGTGGTTGTGGCTCTGATACTGAAGACCATCCCTAGCTGTCATGTAAGTTCCTTAAAAAGCAGAGCCGAAGACCAAAGTAATGAGCAACTGCTTTTCTCAGGAGTGAAATCCAGGAAGCAGGAATGAAGGAAAAAGGAAGTGAAATGGGGAAGGAGGGAGAGCTGAGACCAGTGTGATTTACCTAACTGGCCAACACCTGGTATCAAGTACAACTGACAGTTTGACCTCAAGGATGGACAGTTTATACAGGCTTTGGAAAGTTAAGAATGGATGTTTGCCCCAATGGGGTGCTGACTCCACGCTGCAGGTGAGCAGAGACTTCAGGTGTCTCGACTCTCTGCTGGGCAGGGAAGGCCTGGGAGGAACAGGCCTGTGGTGCAGGCGGGAGAGGAGGTGCTGTGGGTTTGTGCTTATTAGAAACCAAGAGCCGCCTGGCACAGCAGAAGCTGGCTGTAGTCGGCCAGAACCCACAGTAAGTATAAGGAGGATCATATACTATTGCCTAAGAAGGATCTAATACTCTTTTGGGTTTCCCTGGTGAGCACTCTTTAAGACACAGCCAGATGCTTTTACAGTTCAAAAAAGCCTTGGTGTATCCTTTAGAAAATGGGATATTGACTGACCTCACATTTATTCTCTAGGTCCTATTACTACACGAGGCAGTGAGAAAAACTGTATTTCCAGTGGTAAAGTTTTAGAGCACAGGGCTAGGTCATGTTCAGACTGAAAGAGACTGAAACCACCCACTTCTATGAAAGATACAGAAACCTAGGCTCTACACAAGTTCTTCGAGTACTTTGGGAAAGAGGTGGGGTAGGTAGATCTCATTATTTCACAGGTGAGGATCCTGCCGTTAAGTGTCTGGCTCAAGCTAACCCAGTCAGCCAGCAGTAAAACCACCAGAAGACTGGTCTCTGCTCTCCTAAATCTGTCCAGATGGTTTCTTCCTTTCGTCCAGCCATGGACAAATCTCTGCCAGGCCTGGAAGGTCTGCCAAATTGTCCAGGGCTACACCATCACAGGACAATGTCTGCATGTTCAGAGCAAAAAAGGGTTCAAAGGTACAGAGTTTCAACAAGGTGAGAAAGAACATGAGAAATAGAATCATTCTACTAGGAAACTGCTTTTTGATGTTTCGGTGACTCTGTTTTTGTGCTAGTAAAATGTTTTTCCTCTTTTAACATTAAAGATTTTACTCATAGGTATTGCTATTTCCCCCTATTTTTAATTGTTAGAATCCTAGAAAAATGAGGACTAATATACTAAAGTCACAAAAAAACTTTGTGGTATTATTACTCTTGGCTTTTATCTTTTAAATTTTCAAATAATACCTTAGTCTCTATTAGTATAAATACTTTTTTAAAATCAAGTTCTCTTTCAAAGTTTACTTGGTAACACTGGAAATGATTTAGCCTTTTACAAAAACAGGATTTATATACTTTCATATAATCAGTGACATGCTGAAGCTATTAAAAAAATTAAGTCCAGTTTCTTTTTTAATTTAAAAAACATTTTACTTAATTGCTTAAATAAAAAATAACATTAAAATAATTCTACATACAGTTACAAAGGATGGTACAGCTTGAAAAAGTCTCTTGTAACTTTGAAAAAATGAACATGATATATCCATAACATTCTAAGAATACGAAATTTTAAAAACTAAAGACTTCTAATTCTTGGTAAAGCCAGAAGAATTAAAAGCCCTCTGTATGAACATATTCATTTTAGTCAACCACTTTTATGGACTGAATGCTTGCGAGAGACTGGGTGTGAGTTGATCTGGTTCCAAGAGACCTGGAAGCTGAGGTACTACCTTCAGGGTGAATGGTCCGCGGATATCTTGCTGCAGTAGCTTGAGGAATGGTTTGCTGAAAAAGCAAAAATATGCTTTAAACAATTCCATAAAATTATACATACTAAATATTACTTCATTATCTACAGTTTAACCCAACAAACATTAGTACATGTAGATTCCTATTAGGGTCTTCCATTTAGAAAAGTCATCTTTAAAATACTTGATGTAGGGGAGGGAGGTGGGAGGGGGTTCATGTTTGGGAACGCATGTACACCCGTGGTGGATTCATGTCAATGTATGGCAAAACCAATACAGTATTGTAAAGTAAAATAAAGTAAAAATAAAAAAAAATAATAAATAAAATAAAATACTTGATGTAAAATTACACATATCATATCAAAACATTCACTGTGCATTTCAATAGCTCTATGATATAGCTTTTGCTTAGGAAATGGAGAAAACCTCTTGAAACAAAGATCCTCATGTCAGATTCCACTTAATTAGAGTTCCTCTTCAAAGAAATAAAAAATAACCTCCTTTCTTAAAGTATTTATATAAATGTTTCTTTGTACATAAATAACTGGATGACTGCTACAAATGGAAGAGATTCTTGCAAATGGTATGAAATTTTAGTTGCTAACCACCTGATCTGACCGTAAAAAAAGAGCTATTTCTCCTTAGGGATGATGGGCAAGAGAACTGCAGAGACAGACCATGGCACCTCTGGCATCGTGTCTACAAAACACAGCACAGAACCAAGTAGCCTTAGGGGCAAGCAATTATCCAGCAGACGGAGCTCCAGGGTCAGAAATCTGGAGAACGGTCTATTAGTAAGCAACTGTTTCTGATAGTTCTAGTTCTTGGGATCCTGGAATAAAATGAAAAATAGTACAGAGGACTGCCACTGTGCCTGTTACACAATCCAAAGCAGGTGATAATGGAAGCAGTTTACGGCTGTTTAAGTCATGGCCAATTACTGAAGAGTCATTGGGCATACTAAGTAAACAAAAGGCAGTTAGAGAGAGAAATATCAAACAGGGGTTTTAAGTCTTTAGTTTCTTGGTTCTTTTTCTGTAAAGTATCCAATCAGTACAAAACCACAGTTTGTTGGAATTAAAAATAGACACATGTGCTCTCTTTACATCTTATCTTACAAATGGACAGTCTCTCTCCCCCATTTCTTTATAAATATCCTATGTGCTGATAAACACAGAAATGAGTTCATTTCCTCCCATCTTTGATAACTAAGCTCACATTTTCAAAAATATGTAGAGAAGTCATCTAAGGACTTTCAAAGTCTGTCCAGCCTACAGAGGCTAAGATGATTCTCCACCCTCCACGTGTTCAGTCTGGACTCGGTACTTCCATCTCAGTCTGCAGCTTCACTGTCGCACTTTACCTGAGGCTAAATTTAAACAATCAATCCAGCTTCTTTTGACTTAATCATCTAGCAACAATCTAGTATTCACAAAGAGAAGCCTTTACAATCATTCCTTACATCTTTTTGACATATTAAGTAGACAGGAATGTTGTTTAAGACTGAAAGTTTACATAGAGGGCATTCTCTTTCATAATAAAATCAATCTTTGTTTCTCTTTAGGGATGTGTTCTCATAACTTTTAGAAATTAAACTTTTTGAGATACTTGTTGATTCATGGATGATTGTAAGAAATAACAGGAGATATCCCATGTGTCCTTCTCTAGTAATTTTTATTCAATTAAATTTGCTTATGGCTTTACAGTTTACAAAGTGCCTTTATACACCTCATTGAATTGTCACATTACCTCATTTAACCCTGAATCCTGACAGTTTACTCTAGGAGCTAAGTACTCTTATTGCTCCTGTTTTACACATGAAAAAAGTGGAGGCACAAATATTTTTTGATTTGTATATGATCACAAAGGCAGTAAGTAGCTAAACTAAGGCATTAACTCAGGTTTTCTTGTTTAATTTTGCTTAAATTCCATGTACTTTTCTTTATATCACATGAATTTATTGCAACCTGATTTTTTCCCCAAGTTAGAAATAGGTTGACAATTGTATTTGAAAAAGTAGGAAGACTTCCATTTAAAAAAAAAAAAAAAAAAGGAGCAAAAATTAAACACCATAAAAGTAGGTAAGTTTTTCTTAGGGTAAAAAATATGCTATATGGATAGCAGTTAATGAGTAAACAGTTTTTGTCTTTTTAAAAAAATTATTGAGAAATCATTTCTATATTTTACCCTTTTGGCCATCAACACACTGGATTACTTTTTGTATTTGATAATTGTTATACTATCCTGGATGAGCCCCTACCCTCATTCCCTAGTGGCTCAGATGGTAAACCATCTGCCCACAATGCAGGAGACCTGGGTTCGATTCCTGGGTCAGGAAGATCCCCTGGAGAAGGAATGGCAACCCACTCTAGTATCCTTGCCTGGGAAATGGCGTGGACAGAGGAAGCTGGTGGGCTACAGTCCATGGGACTGCAAAGAGTCAGACATGACTCAGTGACGAACACACACAGCATACAACTGACAAGAAACAGAGTTTCTGAAATTAATCTCTTAAAATAGGAAAGGTAAATATATAAAGCAGATGTAACAACTGTAAGTATATAAAGACTGTAATAGTAAGGGCAGAACAAGTACCAGTCATCATGGATTTTGATCTTCTCTTCAACATGGTATTGAAGCGCTTATCAGTCTATCAACTCTCAGGAAAAAGGTTCTGTGACAAAACATTATCAAAGGCAGACTCACCACTGTGACCGGATGATGTTTCTCCACAACAACAGAGCTCATGGGAGGGGAAACTCCCATTATAGCCAAGCTGCTGCCGATTCTGTTTTTTGAAGCAAAATCACACCTCCCTGTGATCCGGGCCGTGATTGTTCTCCCAGCTTTCTGTTGCGCTGATGTCACAACCCTGGGCCCATACTATAAAAGAAATATCCGGTTGGCAGAAGATACACAGGAACTTAAAATAATTGTATATTCAACCAACTCCAACATGGGGAAAAAATTTTAAACAAGACAAAAAGCAAAACATAAAACCAACCATTCCAAATATCCCTTTAACCTTGGTATACCAGCTGTTTTATAGGATTTTAGGAACTTCTAAAGCTTTATTTTGCCAACAGTTACAGATTCATGGGAAGCGGCAAAGAGCGCTGGGAGAGGCCGCATGTGTGCTGCACCCAGTCTCCCGCGACGCCCGCACCCGAGACAATTACTGCGTACTTACGGCAGCGAAGCCAGCAAGTCGGCCCTGGCACGGATGCCACTTGATCACGCGCGGACTTCCGTGACTACCACTGCGATCGTCATCACACGGCTCTCCCGCACACTGTCCTTTCTCTAGAGCCACACCCATCTCCCTTCCCAAACAATCCCTATTCCTCAGAACCACTAATCTGTTTAATGAACCGACCCTTATGGATAAAGTACCATTACACATATGCTTTTCTGTCTTCCCCTTTTCCTTATGGCACTGTAAATATAATTTTTCTTCACGAATAGGTTTCTTTTTTTGGGGGGGAGGGGTCCGCACTATGTGGCTTGTAGGATCTTAGTTACCCAATCAAGGATGGAACCCAGTCCCTCAGCAGTGAAAGCACGGAATCCTAACCACTGGACTTTCCTTCTCCTTTTGAGAGTTATTTGCAGTGTATTGCAAAAAATGGGATGATCATATCAAAAGGTAATGCCAGGTTTTACAGCTTTTGTTGCTTACAGCTGGACAATACTCCAGAAAGGTTACATTTACACCAGGAGTAACACATATATGTACTCATTCTTTTTTTGTGATCAACTAATCCCATCACCTGGGCAAAAATCAAAAGGAGTAAGAAAAAAGGGAAATGGCATATTTAGAAAACTCTAATATTTGCATTTTAATATCTGACATGGAAACAATGCAGATTATTGCTCAAGACTACAGGGCTGAAGCCAGATTTTCAAACTCTGAATTCAAACTGCATTAGTAACTGTGTCCACTGGCAAGTGATTCTCCCTAGCCCTCAGTTTCCTCATTTACGAAACAGGGAGAGCAGTCCCAGCTGACTAATGCTAGCCTTTCACTTTCCGTTCAGATGAAGAGTGAAGAGAAACCTTACGAAACAGCTTAAAAATCCAATTAAAACTCTTCCAATTATTTCAACTGGAGTTATAAAAAGTAAAGTGCCATCTACTGTTCAACTTTGTGAACTACAATAGTACGTTTGCTAAACAGCACATGTTCAGTATACGTGCTGTCAAAGCAAGCACATATATTTTTTGAAAATTATTTTCATCATGAAATTATGATATTCTAACACACTGATGATGTCTGCAGAAATAAAATAATTTTACAGATGAAAACATTCTTTCACTAGAACGGTATTCCTCCCTCCTTCAGTTGTCTCCTGATACTCTGCAGTTTACTTCCTACACACACCTCCTTTTAGCTCCTGGAAATATTGAGGGAGACTAGAAAACGTTTTGGAAGGAAAGGAAGTTTCTGTGATTCAAATGAAGAGAAAGACAGCCAGTCCTGAAACACAAATCTCTCTTCTTTTCCTGTGTCCAGCAAAAATGGTTTCACGGAAGGTAAGTAATCCAAGTAATGTATTTGTTTCTGCTTTTGTCATTACGGTTCTTTCCAAAAGCAAGAAGACATATTTGAGGTAAATCTGAGTATTTAATTTAGAGGATGAGATGGTTGGATGGCATCACCTACTTGATGGACATGAATTTGAGTAAGCTCCAGGAGTTGGTGATGGACAGGGAAGCCTGGCGTGCTGTAGTCCACTGGGTCGCAAAGAGTCGGACACGACTGAGCGACTGAACTGAACTGAGTATTTAATTAAATAGAAAAGGAAGAAAACTAGCATGATACCTACAGATTAGTTTGTCATTCTTCTTTCTCTCTAAAGGCTGTATTTACGTCAATGAAATGGAATGCGTGACTGTTCTGAAGGAGCAGAATGTAGTTGGAGGGATGGGGGAAGAAAAAGGCCTATCTAATATTGTGTTTTTTAGGTTTCAAAGACTTCAAAATTATCTCAGGTAACCAAACTGTCTCAAAAAGTAATAAAAAAGGGTGGTAAATAGACTCATTCATTGGGTTCTTCCTAGACACGTTCAGATTCAGATACAAACCCAGATGTACAAATGTACGTGTAGTCCTATTTTAGAAGGGAATTTTGAAAAATCTAGCTCTGTGTGTTATCTGGATATGCATATGAATGACAAACCACCATGTTTATTTAAATGAGATCATTAGTATAGATATCACTTCAAAATGTGTAATCACGAAAAATAAACACAGCTGAACACATGCCAGTAGAATTGTAGTGTCTTTCTAAATTAAAACTCCCCGACACATTCAAATTTCTCTTAAGTCATGTTTTTTTTAAGCCTCTTTGAATGAGGAGCAAAAATATGTTGAGATTTGCAAAAATAGATTTTAAAAATTTCCCCCTAAAGTTAGTAGCTTCCAAAAGGCTACTAAAAGAAATTCAAGTCAGCAGGAATACTTCAGATGACTAATTGTCCAGTTGACTCAATGTGTTCCCTTAGCTATAGAGAGCTGCCAAGCACTATGGCAGCTCCAGTCTAACTCTTTTAAAACCTAAAACCTACTCGGCCGTCTTTCTTCCTTTCATGTAAGTTTAGGGTCAGGGAGGAGAGGGAGACAAGCAAATAAAAATCATCCCAGTACCTTTATAGAGCCTTTATAGAAGGCTTTGTACCCCAAGCCAGAGTAGGGAAGAAGGGCATATGGTTTTTTTTAAAAAGCCCTGCAGAGTTGAGTCTGATAAACTTGGCTGGTATCCTTATGCCCTTTGAGAGACACTGAAGAATACAGGTTTAACAACAGGAGGCCCGGAAGTCAGAACCATGATATGCAGATAAATAGCTTGATTAATTGAACTTCAGGTAAGTTCTCCCACAAATACTCCATCCTTATGGGGAGGGAGGTGGGAGGGGGGTTCATGTTTGGGAACGCATGTACACCCGTGGTGGATTCATGTCAATGTATGGCAAAACCAATACAGTATTGTAAAGTAAAATAAAGTAAAAATAAAAAAAAAAAAAAAAAAAAGGACTTTGTGAGGTGAAGCAAACAATCATGCCAAATAAAATGTGTAAAAATTAAAAACAAAAACAAAAACAAAAAACAAATACTCCATCCTCCTTCAGGACTCTTCCCCCTCTATGGACCCCTCTATTAGCAGCTAGTGACTTTAGGAAAAACAACTGCTATCTTCATTCCAATTATAAATGAAAACTTAAAACCTAATCAAATTAAGATGGAGTCACTACAGAGTAGTATTAGTATCTGCATCCATGAAGAGGGAAGGCATCCCTGGTGGCTCAGACAGTAAAGAGTCTGCCTGCAACGTGGGAGACCCAGGTTTGATCCCTGGGTCTGGAAGATTCCCTGGAGGAGGGCATGGCTACCCACTCCAGTATTCTTGCCTGGAGAATCCCATGGACATAGGAGTCTGGTGGGCTACAGTCCATGAGAATCACAAAGAGTCAGACACAACTGAGTGCCTAACACAGAATTGAACAGAAAATGTACAGAAGAGCCATTAGTCTCCTAAACCCCTGAAACTTTCTTTCCGTTAAAATTAAAACGTTCTTCATTTTTAATTATCCCTACTGTAATAGAACTGTCAGGTATTATTTTCACAATAAATTAATGTTTTTGTTAATTTGTATATTAAATATCTTCTGTGGACTGGCCTAAAGACCATCTAGACTTTTTTTCTCCATGGGAAAATAGGTTTTGAGTTCAAAACACCCACCATACAAACAAGTTTGGAGCCCTTTTCCCAGCACAGGCACCTGCATTACTGTACTGACCATTACCTCCTGCGCAGCAGAAGCTGTAGCCATCGGCCCGGTGCCATGGGGGGCAGAAACCGGGAGGTGGGCTGAGGAAGCGGAAGTGGCGCTGGCAGAGGTGACGGAAGCCGCCGAGGGGAAGGCAGCCGCGCAGGAGGCTCCGAGGGCCGCTGCTGGCGGGGACGGTGGCACTGCACCTGCCGAGGGCACCGGAGTGGCTGAAGCATCCAGATGAGCAGAAGGAGGCTCTTTTCCTTGAACACCAGGCCCATACTCTTCCCTTTTATTGGTCGTGAAATCTGTTCCCAGAAACCACACATTAATTCCATTAAGACGTTTCCAAGTTAAGATTACTTTTATCTTCCCAACAAAGAAAATCCGTCCTAGCTAAAATTTGGTCCCACAGAAATACAGAAATGTGTTATCAGTGGATATGTTAATAGGGTTCAGTGAATACAGTATGTCAAGTGTTGACTGGCTAATGTCAGCATTAACCATTAAAGACTTCAGACCACTTTAACACATGAGAGTTACTGAGTGATTTGATTTTATGTGGAAAAAAAAAAAAATTAGGTACTCACCTGGGACCTTACAACCACTACAATAATACGGTCGCACTGTGCCTAAGGATTTATGTTCTTTCCATTATTTCATACAACTATCCTGATAAATGGCCTGGTATTTAGACCTCTAGAGTAATTTTCTGATAATCACCATATCCTCTTCAGTTACCATCTATCACTCCTATTCTAACAAGACCAATGAATTTTTTTTAACAATTTTTAGAGACATTGTAGGTTCACAAGTAAACTGAATGAAAGTACAGAGTTCCCATATACTCCCGGTTCCCACATACCCACAACCTCCCCTACAATGGATATTATGCACCAGAGTGATACATTTGTTACAATCGATTAACCAACACTGACACTTCACTGTCACTCACAACTTGTGGTTTAAAAACCAGTGTATTTTTAATTCTTGATTTTTTCAACCAACAGTAATACATCAGTTTGTAACACTAAAATCTTTACTTTTGAAACTGCAGAAGAAATGAATTCTTGCAGGTAGATTATATGTCATGAATTAAGAGCATATTTGTACACAACTGATTTTAGTGACACACATATAGTAACCTTTTCTCAGAACTGAAACTTAATCTTAGATTGAAGAAATATAAAACGTCAACTTCCAGAAGCGAGGATGAAGGGTCCTATTCTATTTTTCCCTCTCAGTATGAGGATTTGGTTAAAATTTCCATTTGAGACTGTGCATGCATGCGTGCTTAGTCGCTCAGTCGTGTCCGACTCTGTGAGCCCATCAACTGTAGGCTGCCAGGCTCCTCAGTGCATGGATTCTGCAGGCAAGGATACTGGAGTGGGTAGCTGTTCTCCTCTCCAGGGGATCTTCCTGACTCAGGACATGAACCCAGATCTCCTGCATCACAGGCGGATTCTTTACCATCTAAGCTACCAGGAAAGTCCATATATACCTGATGTCAAACATCAGGGTGAGGATTTCAATATTCAGTCACTGAGCTGTTTCAGAATATTTGAATAGAGGGCATTATGTAACCCTATGTTTAAATGGTTTTATGTTGTCCTCTTTCCATCTAGAAATTTGGGCTACTATGTAAATTTTTGTCTTAAGAATATCTTTATATAAAATTGAGCAATAGTTACTTCATTAACAAAGTTTAATGAGGATTATAATGCCTAGGTCCTTTGAAATAATTTGGAGAGACTAATTCAATATAAAAAGACTGCTTTTGCTTTGAAAACACACACACACACACTGAATTTTAACATGTTTTTCATAGAAAGTGACTCTGATTGTCTACTTTTAGGTGGGTGGCAGACTTATCAGGTATGGAACCAGTATTGTAATTATTCTAACTTTAACTGGACACATTTTTCAGCTGGAAAGTATTTTTCTACTGTTCCTAAAACTACTTTAAAAATTGGCAGGTATCCTTTTAAAGGCCATTTCTATTGTCACATTTTGTCTACCTCACAGAAACTTCTCGGGGAAGACAATGGCACCCCACTCCAGTACTCTTGTCTGGAAAATCCCATGGACGGAGGAGCCTGGTAGGCTGCAGTTCATGGGTTGCTACGAGTCAGACACGACTGAGCGACTTCACTTTCACGTGTTGGAGAAGGAAATGGCAACCCACTCGTGTTCTTGCCTGGAGAATCCCAGGGACGGCGGAGCCTGGTGGGCTGCTGTCTATGGGGTCACAGAGTCGGACACGACTGAAGCAACTTAGCAGCAGCAGCAGCAGAAACTTCTATCTGAACTATAAGATTTATTAGGACACTGTACAATATGATGCACTGAGGATTATGGCTAGCAAATAATTGGAAGAAATTTTAAAAATTATTAAAAACAATTATCTTCAGGGGACCAGGAATAATTTAAGTTCTCACCGCACTTGTGAAACCCAGTACCTGTTGTTATAAGTAGATAATTAAATTCTTCAATTTAATATATTCAACTTGCTAACAGTTAAAACTGAAAGCAGATTCTTCAATCCATGGAGATGGTACATTTCTTTTCAGCATTACTACTCAATTAAAAGACCACTTGTTGGAGAAATGATGTACTCATTTGGATATCAGCAAGATAAAGATTCAGTCTTGAGGGTCTATCTGAGTCTAAGTCTCTAACTTGCCGGGGGGGCCACACACCACAACTGCTTTAGACTGAACACAACTTGCCTGAACTCAGCACCATCCACAGCACACACATTTGAAATAAAAAATATTTGTTGGGGCTTTGAAAATGAGGGCATAACAAGCACAGACAAGTTGTTCACAGGACTGAAATCATATTAACAGTGTTACAAAATAAAATTATGTCACTGATGAATAATCTGATTTTCAAACAGGATTTAAAAATACTGCAAAAATGTTCACATATTTATATACATTAAGTTTATGAGGCTGACTGAAGACTGCAACAATTATATCATTACTATCCTCTTACATGTTAGTGTTTTTTGTCTTTTAAAGTGCTTGCAATTGTATTTCATTGCATTTTCACAAGAACCCACTATAAAGCAGGTAATGAAGATTTATATTATCTTCTTTGTTCATGAAGAAATTTTAGTTTTCTAAAACCCAGTGAGCAAAATAGGCCCCATTGTAAATTGGTGGCAAAGCTGTTCTATGTAATGTGGATAAGAATCATTCAGATCTGAGCCAATACATGGACTTTTCTTGACATAGAATTATTTTAGTTGACTTCTACAGATAGGCCTATATTTATATTTGTTGAAATGAGTTTTAGTTGAGGCCTCTCTTACACTGGAAGACAAGCAATTTTTTTAAAAACGGGAAACCATGAATAGACAAGAAATATTTAATCAACAAAACAGTCCAAGGCATTTGGCTACTTAGGAAAAAACCAGAAATTTTATACTTAAAGGCATTACCATTATAGTTAAAAGAGCTTTAAAATAATGTTATATATTCAAAGCATTATTATAACACTGAGCCTAAATAGTTAACAGTTTACTGGATCAGATATAAGATACTGTAAGTAACCATGACTGAATTTTCATGGTAGATTTAAAACTGGATATAACATTATGATATTAAAAATAGTGTTTGGATAAGATACTGGATAAGAAAATTAGTGCTGCAGACCACACCCATCAATGAAATCTCCTCAAATCCTTTTTGCAGGTAGGCAGAGAATCTTAAATAAAACACTAACCTGTATCACCTCTGTTCTGAAATATAGTCATGGCCTCAAGATTTAACGCACACACACCCCTCATGAAAGCTTTCTTCATGGAGTCTTCAAAGTGTTCTTTTTCATGCTGCATCCTTTGGGTCTCAGCTTTTGCATTTTCCAAAGCTCCAGTTAACTAAAATCAGGAGGATTTTTAAGAAGAAGAAAAAAAACTGAGCTACAAGGAAGAATATCATTTATTGTTTTAAAAAAGAGACTTATACTGTGAAGTTATTTTCGTACGAAATACTAAAATCACTTTAGCATATACTTCTTCCACTGAGTCTCAAATTATTTTAAGTGTCTCCATCAACACAACATTTTCATTCCTAACTATAAGGTCAAGGTTTAAACAAAGGGAATTTCATACTGGCTTCAATCAGGACTGGTGTATTCTAATTATACAAAAGGCTGTTATTTCTTACCATATACTTTTCTGTTGGACAGTAAAATATCCTGCCAGCAACAGTAACTGATTTCTTTTCTTTTTTTTAAGCTAAGTGTTATCTATAGAGTTTAAAGTGCAAAGTGGCATTAGGTACAACACCTACCCACAGACCAAATCTAAAGGGACTACATTTTTTTTGCATGTCATTGTCAGTCACAGAATGTTATTTGCATAATAAAACTTTAAGAATTTAGTACTATAATGATGAAAAAAATTTTCCTTTTAATATTTGATTTCAAGAGGCCTGCATTCTTCAACATGGTGCTTATTTTCATTTTGTGTCTCAAATGTTTTCACTTGGAAACAATGTTATATTACTGTTATAAGTCTAAATAACTTCAATTTATATACAACTGCTTTATATCAAGCTTATAAAAACATCACTTATTTAAAATAACATAAGGATAAACTTTTTTTTTAAATTAACTTATTTAATTGGAGGCTAATTACTTTACAATTGGAGAAGTAAATGGCAACCCACTCCGGTATTCTTGCCTGGAGAATCCCACGGATGCAGGAGCCTAGCAGGCTACAGTCCGTGAGGTTGCAGAGTCGGACACGACTAAGTGACTTCACTTTCTACTTTATAATACTGTGGCGGTTCCTGACATACACTGATGTACATCTGCCACGGGTGTAAACATTTTTGTTTTTAGTCTTCATTTTTAGCTAAATAAAGGCCAGAAGAAGCCTAATAAAGTACGCTTTCTTAGAGAGGTAATGATCTGTGGGTGATTTACACTTCCCAGAGAAATGTACATACAAGAGATTTACACAGGTCTGGAGGTCAAAGTTACAACTGGTTAAAAGAATAAAGAAGTCTGTACGTCTGACTTAGCGCTGCTCCTTCCCAACAATCTATCTGAACCCACACCACAGTGAATGAAACTGGAGAAACAGGTTCCTTCGCCAGTGAGTGATGGCTACCCAACTTTCAAATTTTTCCTTAAAAAGGAGAAAATAAAGCAAAAAACCGTCTACCAGAGCAACTTTGGCTTCATAGTCATTGGAAATCTGGACACAGACTTCTTCAGCTCTGGCTTGACAAGCGCGTTCCACCACCTCTTTCCACTGCTTCTGTGCTACGGCCCGCCAGCCTCTCCAGACTTTCTTCAGTAAAGTTCGCCGAAAATGCTGGTCAGCTAGTTTACTTTCATAAACCTGAATGAACGTAATACACAAACTCAAAACACAGTGGACTGGTAAATATACTGGCAGTAGCAATACAAAACAGCCCTGTGGGGTAAGCAGGGTACATGCGTTACCATTTCATACCATGTACTCATGTTCTTCTCATGTGCAGATGGGAGGACAGGCTTAGAGAGGTTAAGCGACAAGCCTAGGTCACAGAGGCAGAGAGTGAAAAGCCAGCCTTGCCTCATTCCAGAGTCTAAGCTCTTATCCATTACATCATGGCTTTATGCAACTCATCAAGGAAGGGGAGAAACAAAAAACCAGAAGGAAGAAAATGAGTGGCTTGCCCATGCTATCCTGGTTATGAATCTGATGACCTTCAGGCTGAGAACAGGACTAGAAGCTGGATGGCAGAAAGGGTGGTGGTGTGGCTCAAGATAGCCCTTTCTCTCCAGCTTGGCGGCCACCATAAGCAGATGAGTTTACACACTCTGCCATCATATTTTACAGCAAACTTTTGCCATCATATTTTATAGCAGATTGATCCTAGTAGGAACACATGCTATGCTTCTATCAAAGAATTTAAAGACCTGCCTCTTGAGAAATCTGTTTGCAGGTCAGGAAGCAACAGTTATAACTGGACATGGAATAACAGACTGGTTCCAAATAGGAAAAGGAGTACGTCAAGGCTGTATATTGTCACCCTGCTTATTTAACTTATACGCAGTGTACATCATGAGAAACACTGGACTGGAAGAAACAAGCTGGAATCAAGATTGCTGGGAGAAATATCAATAACCTCAGATATGCAGATGACACCACCCTTGTGGCAGGAAGTGAAGAAGAACTAAAAAGCCTCTTGATGAAAGTGAAAGAGGGGAGTGAAAAAGTTGGCTTAAAGCTCAACATTCAGAAAACGAAGATCATGGCATCCAGTCCCATCACTTCATGGTAAATAGATGGGGAAACAGTGGAAACAGTGTCAGACTTTATTTTTAGGGCCCCAAAATCACTGCAGATGGTGACCACAGCCATGAAATTAAAAGACACTTACTCCTTGGAAGAAAAGTTATGACCAATCTAGACAGCATATTTAAAAGCAGAGACATTACTTTGCCGACTAAGGTCCATCTAGTCAAGGCTATGGTTTTTCCTGTGGTCATGTATGGATGTGAGAGTTGGACTGTGAAGAAGGCTGAGCCCCGAAGAATTGATGCTTTTGAACTGTGGTGTTGGAGAAGACTCTTGAGAGTCCCTTGGACTGCAAGGAGATCCAACCAGCCAATTCTGAAAGAGATCAGCCCTGGGATTTCTTTGGAAGGAATGATGCTAAAGCTGAAACTCCAGTACTTTGGCCACCTCATGTGAAGAGTTGACTCATTGGAAAAGACTCTGATGTTGGGAGGGATTGGGGGCAGGAGGAAAAGGGGATGACAGAGGATGAGATGGCTGGATGGCATCACTGACTTGATAAACATCAATCTGAGTGAACTCCGGGAGTTGGTGATGGACAGGGAGGTCTAGCGTGCTGCGATTCATGGGGTCGCAAAGAGTCGGACATGACTGAGGGACTGAACTGAACTGAACTGAAGAAGCAGTTCCAATTTCTAATTTTCTTAAAAAAATTTTTTATTCAAAAAGTGATGGCAACTTAAACTCTTTCAACTAACATTTAAATATAATATATTATTATTATGTCACCCAATAAATAACCTTCCAAATATGACTCAATTTTAAATATGGTTAATGTAGATTTAATCTACTGGGAAATAAAGGAAAGCACTAAGAAGCACTCTTAAAGGAGAAATCGTACTCCATGACAGTAACAGCCTTTTCCTTTAGTTCCTCTTGGAACCAAATGCATAAAGATTACTCCGTGACTCACATGATTATCATAAATAACATATATATATACGTATGTATCTCCATCCCCTACATTCTTGAGTCTTTGTCTTCTTGTGAGATACATATATACTTTCATACTTTTCTACTTCTGATACAATAATCTACTATTCTCAATTTATATTTACACTGATATACTTAATTAAGTTAATTAAAATTTAATAAATTAATTAAAATTTAACATAGTCAATTAAAATAAAACATATTCAAGTTTAAATTATATATAAACTAAGAACAATTTTTAAAAATCTTTATGGACATGGATTTTTAAAATTCTTATTGAGGCAAATTACACAACAAACATTTATGGAACTTTATAATGTATAAATATAGTACTGCCTCTTTAAAGATGATACATTCAGGCATTTTAGAAGTAGAAACAATATAGGAAGCTTATGATATGATAAAGATGATAAATTCATGTAATTAAATCTGAGGTTGAATTAGTTAAAGGGGTTCCATAACCAGGACATTTGTAATTTAGATACACTCTGTATTTAACCTACCATGAGGCAGAAAATGTATATCAACAAGTCTACAAAATACAAGCAAGTATTTTTTTTCCAAACCACACTAACATCAAGTTTAAAGAGTAACATTAAATTAATTAATTTTGACTTATTAAAAAACAAGTCTTTCTCTGACTTGAACGAGAGTTCTAATACGTGATTCTAAATGCTTCTGAGTTCAGAAGTCTAATAAGTATCAATCAGCTTTTGTTTTTCACACTTACATCCTGCCTTGATTTGACGTGGTTGATTCGCCAGTGGAAGAATGTTCTCATCAACTCTATCCTTTCCTTTTGCTTGCCTATGGCATGAGACAAGCTAGAAATCACCTGTAAACAGCAATGAGTAAAATGATTTTTTCATATATCAAAAAATGCTAGAAAGAATACTTATGGATCATTACTGTATTTATCCAGGTAACCTCATTATCTTTAAAGAGACCAAAACACTTCCCCATGTGAATACACTACTTATCAATGAATGAAGGGGAACAAAAGAGGAAAGAAATATTCATTATTGTATACAATGAATACAATATTCATTGTATCCTGGTAATAATCAATAAAATATTATGTGTATGAAAATTAATATGATCACTGGCATTTAATTCAAGAAAAATCATCATACATTGGAGAGTTTTGTTACGTATACAAAATATTTTTATTCACTAGACTTGAGGGCAGAGACCAGTTTTAAAATATATTTCTAGTCCCTAAGTACCTTTAATAGGTTGGATCAGAAGTCCCTCAATAACTGTTAAATGATTTTCTGGATTCAACAAACTTATAAAAGTAATAATTAATAGTTACATTTTGATGTACTTTTTCAGTGATAGTATTCCTGTTCTTTTAAAAAAAAAAAATCTATGAAGGCTTTTAAATCCTGAGATAATATTCTCCCTTATAAAGAACTGAAAAATGAAATATATATCTAAAATGGGCCCATTAAAAGAGATTTAGTAAATTAGGCATATTTGCTGAGAGATATTTATTCTGGTTCTTTAAATAATTTCCAAAAGTGGAAAAGGGCAGGAATTCTAAGATACTAGTAATATTCTATTAAGCTGTGTAGTGGCACATAGCTGTTCACTTTGTTTTCAAAAACTAGATATGCATGTATACTCTTTTTGTGTGATACACTCTGAAACAAAAAAAAATTAATAAAATATTTTAAAACTGTCAAGGACAGAGTTTTGAGGGTAATATAGAAAATGACTGACATTAGTATCATTGTTTCAAAAAAGCAAGTTATGTAAAATGACTGATTCTACACTGTACCCTATGACACTAAATAACCACAATCTTATCTAGTTCACTAAAACAGTGAGGGCTGCATCTGCAGACAAGTAGCTGAAGTGTCTGCTGTTCTCTGAAAGCCACCATCCTCCTGGGGGAGCTATAGGTTTGCTTTGTTCAAGGTGCTGTTGGGAAGCCCCAGATTAGCACAGACTTGAACCCTACTCTCAAGTTCTTTAAGAGACTAACAGAAAGCAAAACAAACAGTGCTCTTGTGCTTATCAACATAATGAAGAAAGGACTTCATGAATGAATAAAGACATATCACAGATAGAACGTGGGATATCCATACCCTCCAAAAGGATGGTTTAAAATGTGGGTAATGCTGGATCCCTGACATTCTCTTCAGGGCAGTGTTCCCACACTCCATACAGCACTCTTCGAGCACACTGAACGTGGTGGCCAAGATGAAATGGCACGATCCTAGCACATTTAATATGAAGAATAAATCTTATTTCCATGCATCTACTTTTCTACTAGTTTCTGCAGTGATCTTCCCTTTGTATCTTGTACGATCTAAACACTCAGTTCCTGGCATTTATTACCTAACAAGACATTTACTGACTCTCACTTAAAAAGCAGTATGAAAAAGAAGACCTCATCTTTTCTCCCAATGGAGACCTCATAGGTTTTCTGCAGCTCCTTCAAGCTGTTGATCTGGCTGCTCAGTTGTTTTAAATCTGCTGCATGTTTCTCTCTCTCTTTTTTCATTTCCATTCGGTGCCAGTCAATAAAATTCAGTCTCCATTTACTTAGTTCAGATATGATGTTTGTCTGAAAAATAAACATGCTGACAATTAAGTGCTCCTTAATGCTGCTTCATAAAATGACACTGAAGTTAAGAAAAAAAAATTAAAAGCTCAAAACAAGCATTCAACATAAGAGCTATTAAAAAAAAAATCCACTAATGAAAACATTTACATATTAAGCAAGCCACAGCTCTTCTTAGTTCCCACATCATACTAAGTACATACTTTTTTCTCCCATTTGGTTACTTTTATGAAATCTTGGATGGCATCACTGACTCAATGGACATGAGTTTGGGTAAACTCTGGGAGTTGGTGATGGACAGGGAGGCCCTGGTGTGCTGTGGTCCATGGGGTCGCAAAGAGTCGGACACGACTGAGCGACTGAACTGAACTGTCATTAAAATTTTTGAGGTCTCATTCATTAATAAATAGGACAAATAAAGTCAAGGACTTAAATATCCATATTTAGGTGAATGAGAGAAAAAGGAAATGCAGGACGATGGCTGAGGTCAAGCCACTGGACTGGGATGGTATTTAGACAGAGATGAACAGTGGAAACCATCAGAGTTGATGCTTTCTTCCTCCAAATCATTCATCACAATCGGCACCTTACAATGAATTACTAAGACTGATCGCTTTTTACCCTACTGACTGGCATAAGTAAAAAGACCAAATAATCATGTTATCAAAAAACAGCAGGGATAACAGTAGGGTTAACTGATCACGTGACAGTCTTTAAATGGTTGGTGGTGTACGACCTCAATGGACTTACACCATGGTTAGAAGCATGAAACCTGTTCCATGGAGAAAACTTATACTAAAAGATTACTTCTAGAATTTAAGGTTTCAAATATTGGAGAAAATACAGATGCCACAAAACTCTGATGATCATAATTTCTCCGTGTATGTGAATCCTCAGTTTAGTTTTCTCAAACTATGTTTCAGAAGAAACTGTCATTTTCGCCACTATATTTTAAGCTACAGAAAGACTGCCGTTTCTGGAATACTTTGTTTTACTTAGGGATCACTAACATCACCAAAATAAAAATGAATTCTTATCAATTTATCAGTTATACCCTGTGGTTGCTATAAGTGGCTATAAAATGAATTAAATGTTGCTAAGATTGGGTCTTATGCTTCATATGAAATGAGACAATTCCACTAGTCATAGGTATGATGTGGGAAAGTTTCAACAAGTGTCTCTCTCAGTCACACATAGGCTGAGCCATTCAAAATATTGGAGAAGTTCAGGGGAATATGCAGATCTGTTTCAGCAACTATTTAAAACTGTGCTATTCCAAGTATGGGTTCTGAACCGTCACCTGGGAGCCTGTTAGGCAGTGTTCCATCTTGAACCAGGACTGACTAAGAAGTTGCAGTTTATCGGAATCCCCAGGTGATTCATATGGACAGTAACAACTGAGAAGCACAGATTTACAACACTGGAGTGACCTTTGGCAACTACAGTTTGTTTCGTTTTGAACTTTTTAATTCAAAGAAAAGAAGAATGAACAGTGGACTCGAGCAAAACTGCTACATTACATATTAAACAACTGGAATACCTTAAGACTTGAACTCCAGAGATCAAGCACATTTTCCATCTTTTGAAGGTTTTCATCAGAAATAAGAAAATCAGTCACAATTATTTCATGGAAATCCACAGGACTGGAATTAGACCCTGGTGAGGAAGAGTCAACTAAAAGATTTGAGCTGAAAAAATCCATGACCGGGTGAGGCGGCTTCCTTGGGGATGCTGCTGCTGGTGATGACCCTAGAAGAAAAGAAAAGTTGGAGTAATCTAATCTGCACTCTAATCCAGCAGTTTTAAGAAAAAATGCCACACATTATAATGCATTAAATCTGTCTTAAGTGTACTGAGCATCTTATACAATTATTTTTAAAAGTACTGCTTAACAAATTACACAGTAGCATTTAAAAATCCTTGCAGTAAGTAATATGCTGAAATTATTCCCCTCACTACCTGGATAATATTCACCAAAGCACAAAATGTTGTATATTAACAAAAAAAGCTAAGGAAAAGTCATACCATCTGTCTTTGAATGACCTGAAGTATTTACATCACATCCTTTTCCAACTTCCATCCTTGTTTCTCTCACTGCAGGGCTATTTCCTGATGAAAAGAAAGAGGTTTTTCTTTTAATTAAACCTAATCAGTCTTCACCATCTCCCAGAGCTTGCTCAAACTCATGTTCATTGAGTTAGTGATGCCATCCAACCATCTCATCCTCTGTCATCCCCATTCCTCCTGCCTTCAATCTTTGTCAGCATCAGGGTCTTTTCTAATGAGTTGGCTCTTCACATCAGGTGGCCAAAGTACTGGAGCTTCAGTTTCAGCATCAGTCCTTCTAATGAATATTCAGGATTGATTTCTTTTAGGATTGACTGGTCTGGTCTCCTTGGAAGTCCAAGGGACTCTCAAGAGTCTTCTCCAACACCACAGTTTTAAAAGCATCAATTCTTTGGCGTTCAGCTTTCTTTATAGTCCAACTCTTACATCTATCATGACCACTGGAAAAACCACAGCTTTGACTATACTGTACATGCTAGAAAAGACCAGCATTCTTAGGTCCCAAAGACTGCCTGCATGTGTGCATGTGGACTCAGTCATATTCAGCTCTTTGCAACCCCATGGACTGCAGCCTGCAAGGGTCCTCTGTCCATGGGATTTCTCAACCAAGAACATGGCAGTGGGTTGTAATTCCCTCCTTCAGGGGATTTCCCGACCCAGGGATTGAACTCATGTCTCCTGCATGGGCAGGCAAATTCTTTTGCCACTGAGCCACCTGGAAAGCCCCAAGTGATTGCTGTAGGAGAGTATTTGGGTTTGGGTTTGCTCAGTAAAAAATGCATGTAATTGAAACATGGTCAAGATCACTCATAGAGAATGAATAAATCCAAGGGTCATATCTCTTGAAGATCAACAAAATTTGGGCAGAAACTGTTCAGTGCTAGTATGTTTCAGTGTTAGAAGAAATACACATGTTTTGAGGTTCTGGTCCTGTTTGCTGATCCGGTGCTGCAAGCTGAGAAGCAATGAAACTCCACGTCTACAGAGCGAGAGGAGCGACAGACAGCAGGGCTGTGGCCCCCGAGGCGCCCGAGAGCCTGCGGCTGAGCTGGCTGCGCTGCGTGCTCGGAGGAGGGTCTTTGGGGTTTACCTGCTGCTATTAACTGCCCATTATCGGGGCCGGTTCAGGAGGATAGTCTGTGCCCCTTGCAAGAACACTCATTTTGAGCGAGCTGTTTGGGATCTTGTATTGAATAAGGAACAGATAGTAAAAGGAGCTTCATCCTCCTTTCTTCACCTTTCACTCACTCATCTATCAATACAAATCCTGGTTTGTATTAGATCTCAGCTCTGTTAGTAACACAGTTCCCAGGTGGGTTCGGCTTTGTGGTGACAATCCAGACAGTCCTCCAGGACCAGATAAATACTGCTGACAAAGTCCGAGCATGTGGTCATGAACTTAAGGGGTTCTGAGGGCTATCTATGGACTATCTCTAATGTGGGGGCCTGGGCATTTCATTTCCAGTGTTTCTCGGCATAAAACCATTGTACTGAAAGAGATGCGACACACTACACTAAGAGGCCTGTAATTGCTACAGTGTTTGCTTTAATTTTATGATTTTTCATAAAATAGTCAAACGAAGTTCAAACAAAAATTCAAGTGTCATATAAGAGCCAAGAAAAACCTTAAAATGTAAACTCTCCCCCAGATGACAGACATACACTGTCGATTGAGAAGAAGCACTAGAGAAGTATTTTCACTATTATAAATCAACAGAATTTAAAAGCTCATAGCATCTTAAATTAAGGGACATCTCGAAAAGTATACATAACCTGGACTTTGAAGAATATCATCAATTATAGCAGGAATTTTAATATCTGGCACTGCTTCTCCCTTTGAATGAGGCGGTTGTGAAGCACCTGCTTCAATATTTGGAGTCACTATAGCATAACGAAGCAGTTCTTCATACTCTTCCTACGAAAAGCCAACAAAAAATAATGCATTATATCCCTGTCACAATGGACATTCTGGTAAAGGAATGGTCACAAAGATGTTCTCTACTTCAGTTTCCAAAACAGTATGCCCAAACAATAGAAAGGAATGTGTACTTGGGACTTATGTTTTTCATTCATCATTTACTTACTCTCTTGTAGTAAGTGAAATTTCTTGAAAACAAGCAAGAAATTCAACAAACAGACCTACCCCAGTTTCTTCTGGTGATAATGCTTTAGTACCCACATTCCTTCAGCATGTCAATTTAGAGCAGTGACACAAAGATTACCTGGGGCATTTTCCTGAAGCTGTCAGCATCTACAACACAGAAGGGCCTTCTCTCAACTGGCAACTGCTTGCAAGGGAGAAAAAGACCCAGTCATGCCTGTTTGGAATTTAGTTCCATGACGCTGTTCCCAAAGACTCTACAGTGGGAAGGTCTAGGGATGAAAAGTAGTTTTGGCTCTTGTTGCCTCCTGCCCCACCCAATTCTACCAGCACCTTGAGCCTCTTTTCATATATAAGCATGGAAAGAGTGTAAGAGAAATACTGGAAGAGAAAGAATAATAAAGTGAAAAAGAGAACACGAATGCCAACCTGTTCAATTCTACCTGCTGGCAACATGGCACATGAGAAAAGAGGATTAAAAAGTGGCAGGTCACCAAGGGTAGGCATTACAGGAATATTCCTCAAGGTTAAAACAAAAAGGAATTCCCTGATACAGATAGATAGATATTTGTTTAGCCAAATCAAAAAAATTCTCTCAGTACTGGAACTTAGTCTCTGTTCAAAAGGGGCTGGTCAGTGAGGCAACATATAGTCCTATTAAGGACTTCTAAGAGTCTTTTAAAAAATTAATTAATTTATTTTGGTCTTAGCTGTGGCACACAGGATTTTTAGTTGCACATGCAGCTAGCTGAAGTCCCTCTAAGAGTCTTATGGCATGGACCTAGAGAACGTCTTTGCATTAAGAATTGGGGGACGGTTTAAAAGCACATGAAGTGTCTTACTCTAAACTATTATTTAATATTAATTTTTCTCCATAAAAAGTTCAGATATAGAAAATTCCATTATCATCATTTCATTAGTCGTAAGTGTCTTATTATTTGATTCACCATCAGGATAAAGAGTTAAGTGATGCTCCAAATTACCTCCTTGGAATGTCACAGTAAATATGTGTTGAACTGAATTAACAAAGATTGTCTAAAGCAAAGAAAGAGCCCTAACTTTAAAAAGAACATTACGATACAGTATAGGTGTTTGAAAATTAGCAACCCGTATTGTTTCCCTATGGGTGTCTGTGAGTAAGAATATTTAACTAAACACACCTAAGTATTTTGCTATCATTAACTTTTTAGAATCTACTTCTTCTGGAGGCAGTAACAACTAGATAGCCACATCAGCTCTGCTCAGTTAGGTTATTACCACAGGAATAAACTGTGCCTCAAGGAATGGAGGCGACGGGACGGTCAATGACTTTAACTTGTGGCTTCCCTAGTTTGACCTCAGAAAAGGGAGAAAGATCCAAACACATATTTCTAAGTTCCCACAACAATCAGTGTGAGTTAAAGGGGATGTAAATATGTATACATTAATAACATTCAATATATGTATATATTTTAACTTACTTCAAGGGAAAAAATGGAAAAATTAGTCATTAAAAAAGTTATTTACATTTCATATATGCAGACACAGGCCAAATGGGTTATTTTTTAGTTTAGGATAAAAATAAATAATACCATCTTTCTTTTACCATCTTTCGTACCTTTTTTAAAAATTGGAGTATAATTTATTTTTCTGAATTTATTTATTTTTAACTGAAGGTTAACTGATTTACAGTATTATGTTGGTTTCTGCCAAACATCAACAGGAATCAGCCACAGGTATACCCAGGTCCCCTCCCTCGTAAACCTCCTTCCCACCTCCCTCCCCATCCCACCTCTCGAGGTTGTTTCAGAGCCCCAATCTGAGCTCCTGAGTCATACAGCAAACTCCCATTTGGCTATCTATTATACATGTGGTAACGTACATTTCCATGGTACTCTTTCATACAACCCACCCTCTCCTTCCTTCCCTGCCCCAACCCCGTGTCCCTAAGTCTGCTCTCTGTGTCTGTGTCTAAAATTGGAGTACAACTGCTTTACAATGTTGTGTTAGTTTCTGCTGTACAGAAACATGGATCAGCCACAGGTATACATACATCCCCTCCCTCTTGAGCCTCCCTCCCACCCCACCCCTCTATTCCACACCTCTAGGTCATCACAGAGCACTGAGTTGAGCTTAGCAATATCTTCTTAATTGTCAAAGATAACCTGCCTTAAGGTAAAAAAGAACCCTAAAGTAATGACCAAAACTTGTAATTCTGCCTCCCCCCTCCATCGCTGGACTGATGTGACCCTATAATAGAGCTGAACCCATGCGTACCAAGTGTGGTCAGGGCAACTGGCTGATACTTTGGAGTTGTGATTAGAGGAAATGGTAAATGAATAAGTACTACGGATGCTGCCCATCCTTCAGCATTTATCATCATTGGTCTTATGAAGCATTCACATGTTGGAAAGAGTAATAAAAATGCCCTTATGGGGAACATTGATTTATGAGGGGCTTTTGTACTAACTGTCTGGTGTTAAATATTTACTATATATGTCAAAGTATATAGTTACTTTCTGTTATTTTAGACATTATTTTGGGCATTTATATTTTTAAATGTTTCCAGTAATGGGAATATGGGCAGGCTTTCAACTGTTGTCAAGGACCAGTAGGGTCATTAAGTTGAGGGTCACTAAAAACAGAATCTCAGTTAGGGTGGCATTCTAAGCACAGGTAACCAAGAACACAAAATGATTTCTGGCATGTCTAGAAGATTCTTTCCCCTCCATCACTTAAAATTCTACTCCAGAGATTTCTTTTGACATAAAGCTTTGTTTCTTGACAAAAACGACAACACGAGATCTTATAAGGTATTCATATTATAAGGTCTTCTAAGGGTTCTGGACCCAACAATTACACAGTGTGACTTGTAAGCAATTCTCTGACACCACTTGGGTGTCTCAATTCTGACACTTTCCAGCAGAGCTGGTGTCAGATTCCGCAGGTTGAGGGTTAGTCCCATGACTGCCCTACCTGCCCCACACTTCAGATGCCAGTTCAAGGCCAGATTATCATCTGTGCTTCAGACCAACCAGCTACAGACCAGAGGTTCCAAAGACCCCCTCCGTGGGTTTGACTCATTTGCTAGAGGGTTCACAGAACTCAGAGAAACATAATACTAGATCGCCAGTTTATTATAAAAGGCTGTACTCCAGGAACAGCCAGAGGGAAGGGATATACAGGGCAAGGTTTGGGGAAGGGGCGTGGTGCTTCCATGCCCTCTCCTGACAGGCCAGTCACCCCGCACTTCCATGCGTTCTCCAACGGGAAGTTCCCCAAACCCAGTCCTTTCGGGTTTTTACAGGACTTTATTAATAGGCACAATTGATTAAATCAATGACCACTGGTGACTGATTCAACTTCCAGGCCCTCTTCCCTCCCTCAAGGTGGGGGAGTGTGTGTGACAGGAAATTTCCAACCAGCTAATCACGTGGTTGGCCTTCTCCTGGCAACCAGTCTTCATCCTTGGGTGAAGTCCAAAAGTCACGTCATCAATGTAACAAAAGATACCTTCATTTCCTCACTAGATAGGAAATTCCAATATTTTTAGGAGCTCTGTGCCAGAAATGTGATGAAGACCAAATATTTTTTTATAAATCACAGCATCCCTGGTATGCCTAAGTTAAATCATTCTCTTTTGAACAAGTTGGAATACGGAAAAAAAGAAGGATGCAGTAAAGCACTGTCACCTAAAAAGAAAGCACGAAATGGGAGAGACACCATTCCAAGGGAAGGCAAGGATGAGACACCTACGTCACAATTCCAGACCACTTTTACCCTAGTAAAAACTCACGGATACTTTTCCAATATCTTCCCAATTCCTAAACCTGTAACTTCAATTAAAGGAACACATTTGTTTCATAAAATATTTCCCTAAAGCTTCTGTCATCTTCTAGGGTGTCAAACGCCACTTACTCTACTCAGGCATAAACATACCATCCAGCTTTCCCCCTCTTAAGAGGGAGAAAACCCAAAACAGACCATGTCAGTATTCTCCCATTTAAAATCTACTCTAGAAATCTTAATCCATATGTTTGATGATAAAACATTTATAATTAACAGGAATTTAAAACATTTCATATAAAAGCCACACCTTGCACAGTCGGTGTTCTTGTCACTGCCCAGGTCCTGGGCACCAGAGGGTGCTCAATGGGGCTGCACCAGGGGCCAGAACCAAGAGTGGAACACTGGGGAGTCTAGGGCTCCAGAACTCTGGACAGTTTCCACATCAGACTGATTTGCATTAAAGTGAAAGCAACATTCATGAGAGAAAGCTACAAAGAGAAAATTTCAACATAAAAAGTGTTTCTTCAGATTTTCAGCTTCTCCTCTCATTGTATTGTTTGGAGCTTTGATACAGAGAATGCTAGAAGAGTTCATGATTATTTTCTGAAAGGTTAATTAAAACAGTGCAAGGTATTTTTCCAAGTGTGTAAAATAATTCCCAACGTTTGATATTATTATAATTTTACATACATTATAAACAAATTATACTTATAAATGTAAATGGCAAGAATGAATGAGAAATGCATTCCTAGTTTTTCCTCATACTGTCATGTATTTGAAATAAGAAAGTCATAGTAAATTTAGACATGTCTTCCTACCTGAAGATCTGAGGAGACAGGACTGCCTCGGTCGGAGTCTTTTGGCAAAACTGGAGGTGAGCATATCTCTCCGTCTGATGACATTATGTATAAATACTATAAAACAGTAAAAGCTAACTTTAGTTTACTTTTTTGCAATATTTAAACTAAAATAAAATGCTTTCTAAGTATGTGTGTGTGTGTGTGTAATAACATCCTATCCTGGAAACAATAATTATTCAACATGTTAAAATCATTCAACATACTGAACACCCACAGACAAAAATCACTGGGTAAGAAAAAAATACTCAGCTCCCAAGTAGTGAGTTTATGATGTGGTCAAGGAGATGAGGTAAATACATGAAAAGACTCAAGGAAAATGGAAGTTCCTCAGAAACAGCCACAGCGGGGGCTGTGAAGCATCAGAGAGTGTGACTGCTGTTCAACAACGCATGAGCGCCTGGATGCTGTGTCTCCTCCTATGAGACACTGAACCCAGAGAGAATGAATGATTTGTGTAAATTCTCTGTTTGGGGGACTGACCTTTTGGGAATACTCTTTTAAGAAAAGCAAGATTATACAGAACAACACATTCTAATACCATGCAAAGAAACACTGTTTAAGATCTTAACCAAAAAATAAGTAACAATATAAGTACTTTTAGTGACAAGTACATAAATTACTTAAGAGGCAAATAGTGACTATTCAAAATGATCTGAATACCAGTTATATGTAAGACTTGGGGAGAAAGGTAAAATGAAGACGTCCTTGTCATCAAGGACTTTGCAATCTACAAGAAGGGCTAGACATGCATATACTGCTGCTGCTGCTAAGTCGCGTCAGTTGTGTCCAACTCTGTGCGACCCCATAGACGGCAGCCCATCAGGCTCCTCTGTCCCTGCGATTCTCCAGATAAGAACACTGGAGTGGGTTGCCATTTCCTTCTCCAACACATGAAAGTAAAAGGTGAAAGTGAAGTTGCTCAGTCGTGTCCGACTCTTAGTGACCCCATGGACTGCAGCCTACCAGGCTCCTCCATCCATGGGACTTTCCAGGCAAGAGTACTGGAGTGGGGTCATTGCCTTCTCCGCTTTGAGCAGCAGTATGATTTTAAGGATGTTGTAAATTTAATTACTTTTGAAAGAAGTGCTGTTAAATGCTAAAACAACAGAGGCACAAAGTAGAACGGTTGGAGTAGCCTTTTTCATGGGGTAGGATGGTGAGCGTATGAAGAAATGGGAACAGCTGACTGGGGTGTTGAGACCTGAATGACAGATAAAAGATTAAAGGATATGTGAGGCAACAGTGCAGCATAAGCAAAGACAAAGAGATGTAGACATATATGCCAGGAACTGCAAGTATTTTGTGAGGCTGGAGCAAAGGGTTTAGCTAAGGATGAAACAGGCAAGGTAAGGAGCTGCCAGATCATGGAAGATCACAATTACATCATGTTAAAAAGTTTCTTTTTTCTAGGAGAAGTTATTAAAGTCTTAATTAAACAAGTGATAACATGACCAGGCTTGTCTTTTAGAAAGATCACTCTGGCAGCTTTCAGGAGGGATTTGAGAGGTGGGATCCTAAAGAGAGAGCAACTGAGAGCCAACTGCAGTAGTGCAAGACATATATGTTCCTTCTGGCAGTAATCCGAGGAGATAAATGGGGTCAGAGGTATGACTAAGTTGAGTTGTGGCAGTAGAAATTCGAGACTGTGATCAATAATCGGTTAAGGGGTTAAAGGGAAGAATTGCTGGTCCGGCCCAGATTTCTGGCTGGCAACAATGGATGGTAGTGATACTCCCCAAGGCAATGAATACAGGAAGATGAGTAGGCTGGGGGAAGGGTAATATGGTCTCATTATCAGCCTTACTGGGGTGAGGTGACTCTAAGGCACTGAAGTAAGGCTGCAGGTACACAGTATCTGGCCATGCCAGTTATTCGATGCACAACTCCAAATACTGCCATTCACAATGGCTACAAGGTGAAAGGTGCTTCTTGGAGTTAAGCAAAGTGGGAGCCCTGCACTGGAGGTAAAGGTTTGGAAATTCATTTTGAGGAATCAGCATAATGGGAACTGCTGACAAAAGGGAGAGGTTAAGATCACCTAGGAAAAGAAGTGTGAGTTCTTATTCTGAGGTCCCTAGACCCAAACCATGTGCAGTATTTTTAGCGCATGCATATTTTTTCTAGGAAGAGGCTCCTCATCTTCCAATATGTGTCCAGAGGGTACTAAAGCCTTAGTAAAGTTAAGGACCACTACTGTAGCTAGGATGGGCTTCCCTTGTTTCCTTGTGGTTCACTAGGTAAAGAATCCACCTGAAATGCAGAAGACACTGGTTCAATCCCTGGGTCGGGAAGATGCCTGGAGAAGGAAATGGCAACCCACTCCAGTATTCTTGTCTGGAAAATTCCATGGACAGAGGAGCCTGGCAGGCTACAGTCCATGGGGTCGCGAGAGTGGGACATGACTTAGTGATTACACCACCACCACTGTAACAAGAGCAAGGTTAAAATCAGAACGGCTAATATTTAAAGGGTAAGTGAAGAGGAACCAAAAATGATAGGAAAGCAAGTCAGAACAGTAGAACCCTGAGAACAGCATCACAAAAACTGCCAGGAGGCAATGGTCAGAGACGGATGCCAAAGGAAGATGAGAATCTGACAGAATCCCTTGAGTCTGGTAATCAGAAGTTGCTGGGGCATTTGCCTGAACAGTTTCAGTGGAAAGTAGAACAAGTCTTAATCAAGTAGGCTGAAAATTACCAGATGAAGAAATCGAAGGAGAAAGGGCAGATCCAGGTAGAAGCGCAGTATTAGAATGGAAACAGAGATTGAGGCTAGACTATGGAAAGGAAATTTTAACTGTATTCAACGAGCATTACTGTGTAGACACAAGATAAATAAACTAAATCTCAGCATGAGTGACTTTAGTTAAGCCAATTAGGGAGGATAAAATAAGCACATGCATCTGCAGCAAGGAAGGCTGCTTTAAGGGACTCAAATCCACCACTGCGGTAACTCTGTCCTTTCTATTTCCATTCACGTCTTCCTTTAGGATGTGTTTGAAGACTGGTAAAAAGAGGGGCTGGGATTGGGGGTACCGGTAATAAGGGGGCTGGGATTGGGGGTACACAAATAAGCTGAAAAACATGGTCACATCTCAAAAAGAGTTTCTTAATATATATATCCTGCAGACAAAAAAAGAATAGTGTACTTTTAGAAAATATGGTATAAATCTTCCATCTGTCCTGCTTTGATGACATCAAAGCATGACAATTTATCTAAAACCCTACAACAGCAGCATTTCCTTATTGTTTCCAGTTCTGAGACAAAGGACAAAAATGAAACTTGCTTTGATGGAAAGCAGATGCACATCAGATAATCAAATTTTCAGAATTCTCTAACCCAAGAGCTCAGAAATCACGAGATAAAAAGTTCTGAGCGCTTGTCTATGGCCAAAGAAGTCAAATCAGATCTTGGTAATTACCTGGCTGTTACTGGAAGCGGGGTCCAGGAATTCAAGTTAATCCCCAAGAGGCACTGGAAGAGTGAATTAACCTGCGAGCTGGCAGCTGAGTGACGTTCCTGCGGCCTTGACCTGTCCTAATTGCAGGCAAGGAGAGGGGGTGCGCCAGCCCCTCCCCACGCCACGGACTACAGAGAGAGGAAAAGGCAGCTGCGAGCAAGCACAGGGCTACAAGTTCTCTTACCCCTGTGCCACATCAAATTGTTACTTAAAAACAACAAAGGGTCACACACGGTCATTTTACCTCATATATCTTAAATGGCTCGAACCTACAGCTGCAATTCCCTCATTACACTTCAGGCAACTTTCCTTCCTGCCCTCCATTCCCCGACACCGAGGAGGGGAAACCTCTCGATCTAGCCGTCCTGCAGAGCAGCTCAAGGGCCCTACTTTCCGGAAGACGCCCCCAACCCCTTCCCGTCCGATCCCCAGGGGCTGCAACCCCGGCCGAGGCTATTTAAATACCACTCCGGAGCCTCCGCCAGGGGCGCCGCTTACCCACTGCCGAGGCTCTCTGCAAACCCCCAACTCTACCCTCCGCGTCTTCTCCCCTCGTCGCCGCTGCAACAGCAGGTCCAGCAGCTTCCCCAGCAGCAACCTGACAGTTTCAAACTGCAAAGAGGAAGTAAAGACGGCCCCGGGCATTGGCCACCAGCTTCAGCAACCTGCCGTCCCATTGGTCCGCGCATCGGGGGCGGGGCTCCGGACCGGGGAAGGGCGAAGCCGGAATGAAGTTGCTTCGGGAGAGCAGGAGCTTGGCTAAGGCTGGTTCGGAGAGGGCGGAGTCTTAGGTAGCAGTGCAGTTCTGGCCTGCGGGTTATCAGGCAACCCTGAGAACTGATTTGGTTAGACTGCCAAGCAGGACTGAAGTCAGCTAGAGCGGAATACTGTTGTCTTTTCGACAATACCCGTAGTCTATGCGTGTGGTCCTCAGGCATATGAATTGTCTCCTTCCTCGGGTGCCCCACGACAGAATCACTATCCCCGCCACCTGCTGATTACTTCAGTCTTGAGTAAGACTGAATTTTTAACGAAGACCAACAGTGATTATGATCGCAAGGGTCTGTGGACCACACTTTACGAAACTGCTAGACTAGGTTATATTGATGACTTCAAACGTGTCAGATTGCAAGGCAAGCCCTTCTGGCGAAGCGAGTGTTGCCCTTACTGCTAAGTCACTTCAGTTGTGTCCGACTCTGTGCGACCCCATAGACGGCAGCCCACCAGGCTCCCCCGTCCCTGGGATTCTCCAAGCAAGAACACTGGAGTGGGCTGCCATTTCCTTCTCCAATGTATGAAAGTGAAAAGTGAAAGTGAAGTCGCTCAGTCGTGTCCGACTCTTGGCGACCCCATGGACTGCAGCCCACCAGGCTCCTCCGTCCATGGGATTTTCCAGGCAAGAGTACTGGAGTGGGGTGCCATTGCCTTCTCCAGTGTTGCCCTTAGAGTCATTGTTAAGTACATCCTGGTTGTATCACCTACTTACTGTCACCTTGGATAATGCTATCCACATATAGGGTTGTAGGGGAATTAGATGACCAATTATATTATATTTAAAATACCTATCACGCAAACATCAAAAAACTAGCCTTTCAGCTTGTATTGGCACAACGGCTAGAGGTACGTTAGGATCCACATGGCAAAGGGAATGTTCCAATCTGAAGAGCAAATAATGAGATCCTGGTGAAGGTTCAGGCTCCTTGTAGTACCTAGAGGATGAGGCATCCGTTTCTTTTTCTGTAGATAGCAGTGGCATAACCTGGATCTCACCTACTTACCTGTGAGTAGAAGCAGACTTCTATTTATGCAAGCAATGAAATAAGAAGAGCACCAGCAGTTTCTTTGGCACAAGCTATATTTGTTCCCTGCCCTCCATCTTCTCCATGCTTATTATAAGGACAAATTCCTATTGATAGATACAAATTCACAACTGGTTCAAAAATCTGTTTTTAAATTGAATTGCCATACGGTGACCCCTTACAATATAATTGTTTCGGATTCATTATCCCCGTGCCTTCTTATACTTGGCTCCATGTTTCTCTTCTCTATCTCTTTGCGGGGCAGATTTTCATAGAAAATTGATGGGTAAGCCATCACCACTCTTCCATGAAGCTACATTTAAAAGAGAACAAATGTGTCTCTATGTTATTAATTTAGAACAGATTCTTTTCCAAGGTTCCTACAGAGGGAACCAAAGAGAGGAGACTAGCATTCCCACAAATCCATAAAAATTGAATTGCCAGCTTGAACCCTGAATATTTATTCATTCAACAAATATTTATCTAACAGTCATCATGTACAAAGCATTCTGTTGGTACTAGGAAAAGAGTGGTAAGCAAAATAGACATACTCTGCTGTCATGGAACTTAGTCTAACTGGAAAAAACAAAGTTAACAACAACAAACCCCCCTCACAAATGCATAAATAATTATGAATTATGTTTGAAGTGAGGAGAAATCGGGAAATGCCTGTGTGATAAAGTACATTTTAGCTGAGACCTGAAGGATGAGTATTTAAAGAATTGCTTTCTTTGAGTTGCAAATCTGGAGAGAGGGAGAAAGTGGTAAATGAAGAGAAGTCCAGGGAAAAGGAATAGGGGGTGGAGATGGGAGAGATTTCAGGGTTAGAACCCTTGCTAGGGTTATACTGGGCGAGAGTGCCATGGTGTGCCCTGAGATCTTGATGTATCACAGCTAGCCCAATGGATATTTTTTCAACAAGACTGCTGGCTCACAGATTTTCCCTCCCTTCTTTTTCATCATCTACTCCTCCATTCAAATGAACCTGCCTTTGTCTCAGCCTCTCAGGCTGGGCTTTGTTTCCTCAGGTTATAAGTGGCTGACATAGTAAATTAACTTCCACAGATGAGAGAGGCCATCTGTGGCATCTTCAGAGAGGTCCATTCCTTATGAATTATGAGTACTGGCCTTCTGGAAACAATGCTCTAAAACACCGTGACTTGGTGAAATCTGAGTTTCAGCAGGAAGGTTTGCAAAGAACATGGTAGACTATTTTTGGGCAGTTGGCTTACAACATGTGTCCCCACATAGAAGTTCTGTAGTAGAACTACACAATCTGTTTAATATGCCTGTGCACCCTGAGAGCCAAAAAGATGGATTTATTGAACACATTTAACTGAGAGAGAAGAGGGAGAAAGACTGTCAATAAGCGAAGATGAAGGGAGGTGGTGGGCATCATGGGTGCTGACAAGGCATTGTGGCAGCACTGTGCAAGGCAGGTATTTGTAGTACAATAAGAGTTTATTCAGAATATCTTATTTCCTGGAATACATAGTTGCATTTTGCAACACAGCATTCCCTGGCCTTTTAATGGCAGAAGGGAATTTGTTTCTTAGCCCTCATTATCTGCCTTCTGTTCTTCCTAATTATGCAGACATGCCCTTGAACCTCTCTGTTAGCATCCTATAGTCAAAAAAAAACTTCTTTATCCTTAGCATTTCTTTCCCCTGATAAAACAATCTAGAACTAGCTGCGAGAGGTAGATTAATTAGTTTTTCAGAGCACAGTATTACTGAGTCCCACTGGCATTTTGAGTACTATACAGATGCTGTATTCTTGAGTCATTAGGGCTTCTGAGGGTAGGTTTGCAGATGAGAGTATTTCAGTTCAGTGATAGGAATCTGTGCAATTATTTTTTTTCATCCGTAATTTTTTTATTAGCGCCTAATGCAGGAGACCTGGGTTCGATCCCTGGATTGGGAAGATCCCCTAGAGAAGAAAACGACTACCCACTGCAGTATTCTGGCCTGGAGAATTCCATGGACTGTATAGTCCATGGGGTTGCAAAGGGTCAGACACAACTGAGAGACTTTCATTTTCACCTTCTGGTGATTCACAGTATTGTGTTAGTTTTAGGTATACAGCAAAATGATAAGGTTATACATATATGTTCTTATTTAAAATTCTTTTAATCCCAAAGAAAGGCAATGCCAAAGAATGCTCAAACTACCACACAATTGCACTCATCTCACATGCTAGTAAAATAATGCTCAAAATTCTCTAAGCCAGGCTTCAGCAATACGTGACCCGTGAACTTCCTGATGTTCAAACTGGTTTTAGAAAAGGCAGAGGAACCAGAGATCAAATTGCCAACATCTGCTGGATCATGGAAAAAGCAAGAGAGTTCCAGAAAAACATTATTTCTGCTTTATTGACTATGCCAAAGCCTTTGACTGTGTGGATCACAAGAAACTGTGAAAAATTCTTCAAGACATGGGAATACCAGACCACCTGACCTGCCTCTTGAGAAATCTGTATGCAGGCCAGGAAGCAACAGTTAGAACTGGACATGGAACAACAGACTGGTTCCAAATAGGAAAAGGAGTCCGTCAAGCCTGTATGTTGTCACCCTGCTGATTTAACTTATATGCAGAGTACATCATGAGAAACACTGGACTGGAAGAAACACAAGCTGGAATCCAGATTTCCGGGAGAAATATCAATAACCTCAGATATGCAGATGACACCACCCTTATGGCAGAAAGTGAAGAGGAGCTAAAAAGCCTCTTGATGAAAGTGAAAGAGGAGAGTGAAAAAGTTGGCTTAAAGCTCAACATTCAGAAAACAAAGATCATGGCATACGGTCCCATCACTTCATGGAAAATAGATGGGGAATCAGTGGAAACAGTGTCAGACTTTATTTTTGAGCACTCCAAAATCACTGCAGATGGTGACTGCAGCCATGAAATTAAAAGACGCTTACTCCTTGGAAGGAAAGTTATGATCAACCTAGATAGCATATTCAAAAGCAGAGACATTACTTTTCCGACAAAAGTCCGTCTAGTCAAGGCTATGGTTTTTCCAGTGGTCATGTATGGATGTGATAGTTGGACTGTGAAGAAGGCTGACTGCCGAAGAACTGATGCTTTTGAACTGTGGTGTTGGAGAAGACTCTTGAGAGTCCCTTGGACTGCAAGGAGATCCAACCAGTCCATTCTGAAGGAGATCAGCCCTGGGATTTCTTTGGAAGGAATGATGCTAAAGCTGAAACTCCAGTACTTTGGCCACCTCATGCAAAGAGTTGATTCATTGGAAAAGACTCTGATGCAGGGAGGGATTGGGGGCAGGAGGAGAAGGGAACGACCGAGGATGAGATGGCTGGATGGCATCACTGACTCGATGGACGTGAGTCTGAGTGAACTCAGGAGATGGTGATGGGTAGGGAGCCATGGCGTGCTGGGATTCATGGGGTCGCAAAGAGTTGAACACGACTGAGCGACTGAACTGAACTGAATAAGATATTGAGTGTAGCTCCCTGTGCTATATAGTAGATTCTTACTGTTTACCTATTTTATATATAGTCGTGTGTACCTGTTAATCCCATATTCCTAATTTCCACCCCCTAACGCCTTTGGGCTCCAAAATCACTGCAGATGGTGACTCCAGCCATGAAATTAAAAGACGCTTACTCCTTGGAAGAAAAGTTATGACCAACCTAGATAGTATATTAAAAAGCAGAGATATTATTTTGCCAACAAAGGTCCGTCTAGTCAAGGCTATGGTTTTTCCTGTGGTCATGTATGGATGTGAGAGTTGGACTGTGAAGAAGGCTGAGTGCCGAAGAACTGATGCTTTTGAACTGTGGTATTGGAGAAGGCTCTTGAGAGTCCCTTGGACTGCAAGGAGATCCAACCAGTCCATTCTGAAGGAGATCAGCCCTGGGATTTCTTTGGAAGGAATGATGCTGAAGCTGAAGCTCCAATACTTTGGCCACCTCATGCGAAGAGTTGACTCATTGGAAAAGACTCTGATGCTGGGAGGGATTGGGGGCAGGAGGAGAAAGGGACGACCGAGGATGAAATGGCTCGATGGCATCACTGACTCGATGGACGTGAGTCTGAGTGAACTCTGGGTGATGGTGATGGACAGGGAGGCCTGGCGTGCTGCGATTCATGGGGTCGCAAAGAGTCGGACACGACTGAGCGATTGAAATGAACTGAACTGAACTGAACACCTTTGGTAACCATGTTTGTTTTCTGTGTCTGTGAGTCTGTTTCTGTTTTGTAAATAAGTTTGTTTACACTATTTTTTAGATTCCATATATAAGTGATATATTGGAGAAGGCAATGACATCCCACTCCGGTACTCTTGCCTGGAAAATCCCATGGACGGAAAAGCCTGGTAGGCTACACTCCATGGGGTCTCAAAGAGTTGGACACGACTGAGTGACCTCACTTTCACTTTTCATTTTCATGCATAGGAGAAGGAAAAGGCAATCCACTCCAGTGTTCTTGCCTGGAGAATCCCAGGGACGGGGGAGCCTGGTGGGCTGCCGTCTATGGGGTTGCACAGAGTTGGACACAACTGAAGCGACTTAGCAGCAGCAGCAGCAGCAGCATAAGTGATATATAGCATTTGTGTTTCTCTGACTACTTCACTAGTATGATAATCTTTAAATTCATCTATATTGCTACAAATGGAATTATTTCATTCTTTTTTATGGTAAGTAATATTCCATTTTAATCTGTATCTACCACACCTTTTTTATCCATTCATCTGTCAATGGACACTTTGGCCGTTTCCATGTCTTGTAAATAGTGCCGCTATATCTTTTCAAATCGAAGTTTTCATCTTTTGCTGAATATACCCAGGAGTGGGATTGTTGTATTATACGGTAGTTTTATTTTGGTAATTAAGTAACCTCAATATTATTTTCCATAGTTACTGCACCAATTTATATTCACACCAACAATGTAGAAGGGTTCCCTTTGCTCCATGCCCTCTCCAGCATTTATTATCTGTAGACTTTTTGATAATGGCCATTTTGACTGGTGTGAGGTCACACCTTGCAGTTTTGATTTGCATTTCTGCAACAATCAGTGATGTTGAGCATCTTTTCATGTTCCTCTTGGCTATCTGTATGTCTTCTTTGGAGAAATGTCTATTTAGATCTGAAAATCTAATTATCTAATTATTAGATCATAATCTTTGAAAAGAATGATGCTAAAGCTGAACTCCAACACTTTGGCCATTTCATGCAAAGAGTTGACTCATTGGAAAAGACTCTGACGCTGGGAGGGATTGGGAGCAGGAGGAAAAGGGGATAACAGAGGATGAGATGGCTGGATGGCATCACTGACTCGATGGACGCAAGTCTGAGTAAACTCCGGGAGTTGGTGATGGACAGGGAGGCCTGGCATGCTGCGATTCATGGGGTTGCAAAGAGTCGGACACGACTGAGTGACTGAACTGAACTGAATCGAATCTAAATTATGAGTCCCTCCTTCCATCCCTCTCCCCTGCTTTCCTTCTTTCCTGTCCCCCTGACCCCGCTTTTTTTTTATGAAGGGAAGGGAAGAGAAGCTAGAGCCAGCATTTCAAAGCAGATTTGAACGCTGTTGTTATAGACTTTGTTTCATCTTCTTGATAGTACCATTTGAATAGATTTTTGTTGTTGTTCCAGTTTGTATGTGATGCGTCATGCCAATCAGTCCACCTCTATCTATGTACATGTTCTAAAGTTCAACTGCAAATTTATTGTTTGCAGTTGAAAAGCATTTTTCTGCCAAAAAAATGAAACTGTTTTTTAACTTCAAGGTCAGCTCCGTTTTGAGTCCATAATAGGGCTGAAATATTCAGAAGCCAAAAGAAAAAATGTAGAAAACAACATTTTTGCAACACTAGTAGATGTAATAAAGAGGAGAAATAATACCAAATGACAGCAATTTTATTGTGTTCTTATCTTGAATGCTGATAAGAAAGAAAAAGGGTGATATGGTGGGTGTAAGGATCCACTGTTTTTGAAGAAGGCCACAGGAAAATGTTACTGAAGGCCTGGGGAATTGATGGGGGGATGGCAGGAGAGGAGAAGACATGGTGAAATTAGCATGAAACAGATCTATGTTTTCCGCTCTAAGATAATACCTGGAGCTTCCCTGCTCGTAGCCCTTGTGAGCATCTGTGAGTGCTGGTCTCATACAAAATACTTAATGAGCTGAAATACTAGTCTCACTGTGTGCAGACTGTGTATGTGTCTTAATGTGCCTCCTATTTCAGAATCTGTGGGAGGATAGGTAAAAGCAGAAGGGGATTCCCAGATTACAGGCTCTTTCATATTGCTTATTGTTGGGGGTCTATCTTAAGTCTGATATTAATTTTCATTATATAGCCCCCTTCCCTTCTACCTACTTTCAGATCCCCTGCTGCTGCTGATGCTAAGTCGCTTCAGTCATGTGTGACTCTGTGCGACCCCATAGACAGCAGCCCACCAGGCTCCCCCGTCCCTGGGATTCTCCAGGCAAGAACACTGGAGTGGGTTGCCACTTCCTTCTCCAATGCATGAAAGTGAAAAGTGAAAGTGAAGTCGCTCAGTCATGTCCGACTCCCTGCGACCCATGGACTGCAGCCTACCAGGCTCCTCCATCCACGGGATTTTCTAGGCAAGAGTACTGGAGTGCATTGCCATTGCCTTCTCCTAGCCTGCATCAAAATCACTTGATGGTTTCCTAAAACAGTTTGCTGGGCTTTAACTCTCAGATTTTCTGATTAAGTGGGCTAAGGGGCAAGGGGCGGGGAGGCAAGATTTCACATTTCAAGCAAGTTTGCAGGTGATGACGTGATGCTGTGGGTCTGGGGGCCACACTTTGCCCTGGGTCAGGCCTGTCCTGCCCCTCTCTGTGAGCCGCATGCTCTCTGGATACAAGTTTCAGCCTTCCCCAGCCTGTCACAGTCAGACATTTCTTTGGCTCTGCCCTGGACCCTCCAAGCTTCGTATCTGATCCTCAGCAGGCTGAAATTCATTTTCTTCCCAAGTCCCAAAGATACCTTTCCAGACTAAAGACTGTGGAGCCCCAGTTCTGATAGCTGTTCACCTGGGAGATCTCTGGTGTTCTGAATCTTGGAAGTTTCACTCTCTCTCTACCCGTTTCCTCTGTTCTTTTCAGTTGCCTATGGCACGTCCAACCCCCAGTAGATCCGCTCTGCTGAAGTGCAGCTTTTCGCCACCTCTTTTAAGTAGCACCAGGTCTTAATTCCTCCTGTTTGTGACAGATATGTGATCCTGAAAGCCAGCTTGTGTCACCTCCTTTCCCTTCCATAGCTTTTAGCCAGACTTCTGTCCCTTGCCTCAGAGCTGCCATGATAGCAGCTGTGAGCTGGCTTCTGGGGAGACCAGTGCTACAGCTTTGGCTCCCAGATAAGTTCAAATACTTCCCACGTCTCATCACTCACACGTTGACCTTTCTCTCAGAGAAATGGTTTTACAGAGCTGTAGTTTCAAGCCCACAGCAGCCGGAGTAAAGCCAAGATCTCAATAATATTTCTTTTGTTTGGTCCCCACAAACCTGATGACAAAGCCTTCCTCTTAGCTGGCTTCTGTGAGTCACAAAGAGGCTCCCGTCAGGTCCTGTGAAGGGTTTTGCCGTTTTCTTCCTTTCTCACTCAGGATTTCTTCCCGCCACCTCCACCATCCCCGTCCTCAAATGACCTGCGGCTGAGACCTCCCATTTCCCAGAGACACTGCTGCAGCCCAGCGTGCCATCACCCCCCACACCCGCCTGTTCCCGCGGTGGCTCTGCTCTCTCAGACCCCTGCCGAGGCACTGCTGGCCCTTCTGCTACAGCAGGGGCAAAACAGCGCCGGTCGAAATTGCCATCTCTGCTAAATGCACTGGCCCCGTGCGGCCAGAGTTGCTAGGGGCCCGCCTGTTGATGCTAAAAAAGATGGTGGCTTTCATGCGATAAAGACGATAGATTCTCTGCTAAAGTGGAAAGGAGCCTTAATATTTATTATTTATTAATTAGCTTATTCGGCTGTACCGAGTCTTAGCTGCAGCACTCAGGATTTTCCATCTTCACTGAGTCCTTTCAGATCTTTTTTAGTTGCGGCATGCAAACTCTGAGTTGCGGCATGCATGTGGGATCTAATTTCCCGACAAAGGATCAAACCCAGTCTTCATGCATTGGGAGCTCAGAGTCGTAGCCACTGGACGACCAGGGAAGTCCCCATAAAGTGGGAAGGGTCCTTTTGTGTCTATTGCCTAATGCTTTTTACCTGGGTTCCCAGGTAGTGCTTCCCGATGTTGCCCTGTGACAGGAGAGAATTCAGTGAAGGAGCCTTTGGAAGAGATGGCTATCCGCCTCCCAGAATTCCACTGTGTAGAATTAGTTCCAAGAAGTCTCTGCATAGGCACTTAAAACTTTTCTGAACTCCCTGCTCCGCCTTTGTATCCAGTGGAGTTATGAAACTGGGTGCCCACAATGTCAACAAAGCGTGATGCACGTCATTTTCAGGCCAAGGAGTTTAGGAAGTAGGCGTCCTTGCTTTCTCTTCTTTCTTTTCCCTCGGGCTGGCTCTAAGACCTCAGGGAATGTCGCAGTATAGGATGGAAGGAAACCACACATCCGCCTCGGACTCTTCTATAAGCAAGAAAAATAGTTTTCCATGAGATGTTACAGAAAAATCCAAACAAACTTTTTTGCCAGCCCAATATTTTCTATACACATAAAAACATTTAAAATGGTAAACTGCAAGTTATGTATCAGTTCACTTCAGTTCAGTCGCTCAGTCGTGTCCAACTCTTTGCGACCCCATGAATCATAGCACGCCAGGGCTCCCTGTCCATCACCATCTCCTGAGTTCACTCAGACTCACGTCCATCGAGTCCGTGATGCCATCCAGCCATCTCATCCTCTGTCATCCCCTTCTCCTCCTGCCCCCAATCCCTCCCAGCATCAGAGTCTTTCCCAATGAGTCAACTCTTCGCATGAGGTGGCCAAATTACTGGAGTTTCAGCTTAGGCATCATTCCTTCCAAAGAAATCCCAGGGCTGATCTCCTTCAGAATGGACTGGTTGGATCTCCTTGCAGTCCAAGGGACTCTCAAGAGTCTTCTCCAACACCACAGTTCAAAAGCATCAATTCTTTGGCGCTCAGCCTTCTTCACAGTCCAACTGTCACATCCGTACATGACTACAGGAAAAACCATAGCCTTGACTAGACAGACCTTAGTTGGCAAAGTAATGTCTCTGCTTTTGAATATGCTATCTAGGTTGGTCATAACTTTTCTCCCAAGGAGTAAGCGTCTTTTAATTTCATGGCTGCAGTCACCATCTGCAGTGATTTTGGAGCCCCCCAAAATAAAGTCTAACACTGTTTCCTCTGTTTCCCCATCTATTTCCCATGAAGTGATGGGACCAGATGCCATGATCTTTGTTTTCTGAATGTTGAGGTTTAAGCCAACTTTTTCGCTGTCCTCTTTCACTTTCATCAAGAGGCTTTTTGTTCCTCTTCATTTTCTGCCATAAGGGTGGTGTCATCTGCATATCTGAGGTTATTGATGTTTCTCCCAGCAATCTGGATTCCAGCTTGTGTGTCTTCCAGTCCAGCATTTCTCATGATGTACTTTGCATATAAGTTAAATAAGCAGGGTGACAATACACAGCCTTGATGTACTCCTTTTCCTATTTGGAACCAGTCTGTTGTTCCATGTCCAATTCTAACTGTTGCTTCCTGACCTGCATACAGATTTCTCAAGAGGCAGGTCAGGTGGTCTGGTATTCCCATCTCTCTCAGAATTTTCCACAGTTTCTTGTGATCCACACAGTCAAAGGCTTTGGCATAGTCAGTAAAGCAGAAATAGATGTTTTTCTGGAACTCTCTTGCTTTTTCCATGATCCAGCGGATGTTGGCAATTTGATCTCTGGTTCCTCTGCCTTTTCTAAAACCAGTTTGAACATCAGGGAGTTCACGGTTCATGTATTGCTGAAGCCTGGCTTGGAGAATTTTGAGCATTACTTTACTAGCATGTGAGATGAGTGCAATTGTGCGGTAGTTTGAGCATTCTTTTACATTGCCTTTCTTTGGAATTGGAATGAAAACTGACCTTTTCCAGTCCTGTGGCCACTGCTGAGTTTTCCAAATTTGCTGGCATATTGAGTGCAGCAGTTTCACAGCATCATCTTTCAGGATTTGAAACAGCTCAACTGGAATTCTATCACCTCCACTAGCTTTGTTCAGTTTACCACAATTTAAAAAATACATTACTACTGTGATAAGTTACTGAAAATTTGATGTTTACTTGTACAGCAGGTACCATTACCCAGACTGATTTTCAACTCCCTAAAGTTGTTCTATTTGAGACTTCATTTCCTAGAACCATGGTGTAACTCTCGCACAGAATGCATCAGGGGCAACACTCCAAGTTTCACTTCTCTTTTCACATTGGCCTTTTGTCCTTGGCAAGTCTTTCTGTGCCTGGACTCCCTTAGCACTTCTTCAAAGACCTTTCTAGAAACACTCCTGTTATTCTAGAATAGTGGTTTGACTCAAAGACTCCAAGACAAGGTGCCTGGATTTGGCTCCTCCCCTTACTAGTTAGGTGTGTGACCTTGGATATGTTACTTAATCTTTGTGTGTCTTGGTTGTCTTAACCACTAAATGGGGCAAGAGCATTACTTACTCTCAAAGGTTCTTGTGAGGGTTCTCTGGACCAAAAGAGACAGTACACACACCTGGCTAGAGCACACATCGCTGCTCCCTCAGCTTTAAGTCCGATAATACTGATAGTGTACCTCATAGCACCTCCAGGCCTACCCACGTATAGATGACCCTTGGGTGGGTAATTTAAGTTTGAGATGAGCTTCTTACTTACTACAAAATAGTAAAATGTTACATTAATAACAGATGTAATTTCCACTCAAACAGTAAGGGCAGATTCTTACATTTTGGAGTACTCAACCCCAAAAGTACTTGAGTAATTGTTACGTATCAAGCAATTTGCTGGATCACTTAATGCATATTTTGCTATTAGTTGTTACAAAATTCTGCATAATTAAGCCATGGGAGAAGAACTAAAAATTTAGTTTGACTATAAATGGGGAGATGTGATGCAATATTAACCACTATTACATTTTACAATATTGTATTGTATATTTATCTCTAAAGTATAGAATTATTTTTTAGAATGCTATTCGCATTTTAGAATTTTTATTAGAAAGAAAAAAAAGCAAATGAATAAAACCAGGTCAATTAAAGATTGTTTATTTCCTGGAAGAGAAATGATATTAAAAAGTGAGATTTTATTATATTCTTCAAGTGTCATTTTTATTCACTTGAGATATGTAAGATACATAATCCCAGTATTACATAAAGCATGCTCTATCATATACCTTAAAATATGTGTGTATACATACATATATGTATACATATATATATAATTCTGCTAATATACAAATGGAAAGTTCATTTTAAAAGTTATGAGTTGAGGAGTTCCCCTGATGGTACAGTGGATAAGAATCTGCCTGCCAGGGCAGGGGAAAGAGGTTTGATCCCTGGTCTGGGAAGATTCTGCATGCTGCTGAATGACTCAGCTCATGAACCACAACTACTGAAGCCCCTTGTGTCCGGAGCCCGTGCTCTGCAATGAGAAGCCTGCACGTGGAAACAGAGTTGCCCCTGATTGGGGCTGCAACTAGAGAAAGCCCGTCGGCAGCAGTGAAGACCCAGTGCAGCCAAATAAATAATAAATTAATTAAACAAATCATAAAACAACACATTAAAAGTTATGGTTGATAGAAGTTTATATTTTAAATCATTTTGCTTTAGTTATTATTCAACTTTATTCAATCATTTTTTTTCAAGATTAATGGACATGTATTTAGAGACTATTCTAGTAAAAATTCAAGTCATTTTTTATTTTTATGACACTGAACAGTTTACACTGAAAAGTTATGTAAACCTCAGAATTCTAAAAGGAAAATGTTAAGAAAATGCTGTTCTATAAAATCAAATTTTAAATTCGAGATTGCCAAATATCATGATAGATCTGCCTAATCTATAATTCAAATAATTGAAATTCAGTTGAAGCTGTGGAAAGAAATGTGTGAAGTATAAAAGTATTAATTTTACCATGTAATTAAATGAGGGAATGAAATGGTTGTGCTGAATTTCTAAGTCAAGTAACATTGACTACTCAAACATCTTCCAGGCCTCCCCACCCCAACCCAATACAACCCCCTACAGCTGCTGGATTTGTGGGATCTTAACTCTCTGACCAGAGATTGAACCTGGACCCCAGTAGTAAACACTGAATCCTAACCACTGGACCTCCAGGGAAGTCATTCCCCTAAGCATTGTTTTCTTAAAAATCTTTAAAAGTAAATAACTATTAATTCATTTAAGGTCGGTGAATATATAATATTATAAATATGATAAGCATATAATTTAAATAAAAATTTTTTAAAAATAACCTTGTCTTAAAATTATGGAACGTTTGTGTGGGAAGGTTTTTGTCTTTTTTTTTTTTTTTGATGTAAAAGAGATTTGAAGAAAACTTAATGGAAGTATTGTTATCCAACACTATCATTTAAGAATTACTTTTCAGGGAAAGCAAAATCTTTCAGTATTTCTATTTAAATAACTCACTCTTCTAAAAATAAAATTCTAATCACAAGTGTCTGTGAAAACTATAAATTTTCTCTTCTATACTTTGCCTATGATAAAATGTCAAAATAAAAGTAGAGTGAGTCTTTTAAAAAATGAATACATATAAAGGGCTTTTAATTTATCATTTTGTTACTTTGGGCATGTATTTTTCCTTTCTCCTCAGTTTCCTGTCGCAGCTCATAAACACCCAAATTTCCTTCAATGCCTGTTCCAAACACCACTTCTCTAAGAAGTGCATTTTTGTTTTTGTATTATTTCTTCTGATCTCTTCCCTACTTGTGCACTTTGTACGCTTAACTCATATTGTATTCTGTCGTATATTGCCAAATCCTCTGGAAGAGTGTTTGTGCCTTCCTCTATTTTGTGTCACCTGTGGGATTAAGTACAGACCTTACCTGCATAAATACCTTCAGTTCAGTTCAGTCGCTCAGTCGTGTCCGACTCTTTGTGACCCCATGAATCACAGCACGTCAGGGCTCCCTGTCCATCACTATCTCCCAGAGTTCAGTCAGACTCACATCCATCAAGTCAGTGATGCCATCCAACCATCTCATCCTCTGTCATCCCCTTCTCCTCCTGCCCCCAATCCCTCCCAGCACCCGAGTCTTTTCCAGTGAGTCAACTCTTCTCATGAGGCGGCCAAAGTACTGGAGTTTCAGCTTTAGCATCATTCCTTCCAAAGAAATCCCAGGGCTAATCTCCTTCAGAATGGACTGGTTGGATCTCCGTGCAGTCCAAAGGACTCTCAAGAGTCTTCTCTAACACCACAGTTCAAAAGCATCAATTCTTCAGTGCTCAGCCTTCTTCACAGTCCAACTCTCACATCCATACATGACCACAGGAAAAACCATAGCCTTGACTAGACGGACCTTAGTTGGCAAAGTAATGTCTCTGCTTTTGAATATGCTATCTAGGTTGGTCATAACTTTTCTTCCAAGGAGTAAGTGTCTTTTAATTTCATGGCTGCAGTCACCATCTGCAGTGATTTGGAGCCCCAGAAAATAAAGTCTGACACTGTTTCCCCATCTATTTCCCATGAAGTGATGGGACCAGATGCCATGATCTTCGTTTTCTGAATGTTGAGCTTTAAGCCAACTTTTTCGCTGTCCTCTTTCACTTTCATCAAGAGCCTTTTAGTTCATCTTCACTTTTTGCCATAAGGGTGATGTCATCTGCATATCTGAGGTTATTGGTATTTCTCCCGGCAATCTTGATTCCAGCTTGTGTTTCTTCCAGCCCAGCGTGTCTCATGATGTACTCTGCATATAAGTTAAATAAGCAGGGTGACAATATACAGCCTTGACGTACTTCTTTTTCTATTTGGAACTAGTCTGTTGTTCCATGTCCAGTTCTAACTGTTGCTTCCTGACCTGCATATAGATTTCTCAAGAGGCAGGTCAGGTGGTCTGGTATTCCCATCTCTCTCAGAATTTTCCACAGTTGATTGTGATCCACACAGTCAAAGGCTTTGGCACAGTCAATAAAGCAGAAATAGATGTTTTTCCGGAACTCTCTTGCTTTTTCGATGATCCAGCAGATGTTGGCAATTTGATCTCTGGTTCCTCTGCCTTTTCTAAAACCAGCTTGAACATCAGGGAGTTCACAGTTCCCGTATTGCTGAAGCCTGGCTTGGAGAATTTTGAGCATTACTTTAAATACCTTCCCTTACCTAAATAAACATTTGCTGAATTAAAAATGCTGAATATGTACGGTTTTATCCTCCTCTATAAAAGGATTTGTGCTGTCTATTGATGTAAACCTCTCTCCTCATTTTACGTAGACCCACAAACTCCAGAGTGAAGTTCAGCCTGCGACATGACTCAGCAAAGCTGTCTGGGCTTGGTAGCTTCTACAAAGTGGAAGGAAGTTTGTCCCAGCCACGCCAGGTGGCAGTGTGGCCCACGGCTGCATGGCCATCAGGAGGAAAAACAATGCAGTGATTTTACAAAGAAAACGTTTGAAAATAATATAACACAAAAGGGATAAATGAACTCAAATTTCTATGTTTTAATCAGAGCTCCCAAGATCTGTGTGATTTATATGATAGCTGCTGACAGGGAAAAGTGAAAAAAGGAAGTTTTTTATTTTTGCTGCCAACAGGTACACAGAGAATTGATAAATATGTATCCTAGCAAACAAGAGTAAATATTTGTATTACATAAGGGAATAGAAGTGACCATATTGAAATTTATTGCTATTATATGATTTTTTAAATATGAGAATAGCTGTTAAAGGCACAATTATTCTTTGGGATTCAAGTTGTCAGGACTATGCTACCTATCAAAAATTAAGAGATTAATCTGATTGTCTTGAAGTAGCTTTTTTTTTAAGTTATAAAATGGTTGAGTTCTGGTGCAGGTTAATGATTTCTGCAAAATGTTTTCCATACATGTATTATTGTCTTAAAGTTGGGATTATAACTGAAGTCCCTCTGAATTTGGGATATAGTGGAATAAGGGATAATTGGATTATTCTGGTATCTACCATATTCCTCCATGAAGTAGCAGTCTGCAACGCTTGGCAAGTTATTATCATGTCTATATTTCGGTTGGTTTTCTGAGTACTTGTTGCAACTGTAAGATATAGAAAGTCACACCAAGAGAGAGAAGTCTCTCCTTTAGGTGTTACTGTGGACATTTGTTATTTAGGGCATTTCTTATTACCTATCATCTTATGAGCATTCTTCTAATGTTTGGAAAACTTCCTGTCTTATGAGTTCCACTTGCCCAGGTTGAAGTAGAAAACTAACTTTGCTGTAAGGGCACTGGTGTGTACGGCCTGGATTCCAACAATCAGCTGCTGTCACACATGTCTTTGATCATCAGCGAGTGATGGAGAAAGGAGACTTCTGAAGCTTGTCATCTGGCAAGTATGGCAACAATAGTATTGGGTTCTATAGAGGCATCACTGCAGAGTTTCTGGCATCTACTGAGCATCACCAGCATGAGTTGGACATCTGTGCAAGTCAAGGTGGAGGCACCAACCAGTGGTACCAGGGGTGTCTGAGCTGCAGGGGCCACTGCAGAATAACTGGACATCATTCCTGTCTGCTTGCTCAGCATCCAGACTTGGTTCTCAAACCCTCTTGACACTTCTGTGAGCTACCTGTGCTCACATGCACGAGTGCTGAGTCGTTTCAGTTGTGTCCAACTCTTTGCAACCCTATGGACTGTAGCCTGTCAGGCTCCTCTGTCCATGGGATTCTCCAGGCAAGAATACTGGAGTGGGTTGCCATGCCTTCTTCCAGGAGATCTTCCCAATCCAAGGATTGAACCCATGTCTCATTATGTCTCCTGTATTCCAGGATTGTTCTTTACCACTAGCAGCACCTGGGAAGCCCGTGAGATTCATACAGCCTTTAATTAATTTTTTTCCACTTAAACCTTCCAAGGTGGACCCTGGAAGGGTCCTTAAAAAAGGGTGACCTTTTTAAAGTTCTTTGTCACTTAAAAAATTGTGATAGAAACAAGGAATGATAGAACATACTCTTTTTTTCTTGGGGTTTCCCCAGGTGGTACTAGTGGTAAAGAACCTGTCTGCTAATGCAGGAGATGTAAGAGACATGGGTTCAATCCCAAGTTAGGAAGATCCCCTGGAGCAGGGCATGGCAACCCATTCTTATATTCTTGCCTGGGAAATCCCATGGACAGAGAAGCCTGGTGGGCTACGGTTCATGGGGTTGCAAAAAGTCGGACATGACTGAACGACAACACTTTCATTTTTTTCCTAGACATAAATTTTGGGAAAAGTTGTAAAAACTTTATTGTTTTATAAGTCCAGGGAAAGTTTTATGTAAAACCAAGAAAGGAAAAAAGAAAGCCTACAATATCATAATATAATAGAATAGAATATTATAATCTGCAACTGATAAAGATTGAACAAATGAGATAAAGCAACCAAAACTGAGTTGACAAGAAGTCATTTTAACATTTATATTTATAAGTAAAATGCTTTTTATAAATAAGAAGGAAATAGAGGACCTAATGTTGCCAATTCCAGAATCTTCGTGGATTCTGCAAATCTATTCAGTTTCTTCTCGGCTTCTTCCACTACTGGTTTAGGATTGAGCTTTCTTTAGATTCTTTCCCATTTATCTAGCTTTCAAAATTATGCTGCAATTGTCCCTTTTTTTCCTTTGTCCTTGTGGTTTTGAGTGCTTTAAAAATGTTCTTTTCTAACGTTTCAGTGTAGATTTGGGAGGAGTTGAATAAATAGAAATTTACCTGAAGAAAAGAAAATAAAGGGGAAATAATCTTAATGTTCAGAACTAGGAATTTTAATGTTCGTACTAGGCACCCCACCGGAGAAGGCAATGGCACCCCACTCCAGTACTCTTGCCTGGAAAATCCCATGGACGGAGGAGCCTGGTAGGCTACAGTCCATGGGGTCGCTAAGAGTTGGACACGACTGAGTGACTTCACTTTCACTTTTCACTTTCATGAATTGGAGAAGGAAATGGCAACCTACTCCAGTGTTCTTGCCTGGAGAATCCCAGGGACAGGGGAGCCTGATGGGCCTCTGTCTATGGGGTCGCACAGAGTAGGACACAACTGAAGCGACTTAGCAGCAGCAGCAGCAGCAGCAGGAAATACTCTAACTTGATATCAAAGAGTAATTTAGCAAAGTACCAGTCTTTTAGCAAAGCAAAATAGAAGACTTGCTTTTTGTTTGACCAGTACCCTGTTTCTTTTCTAGTTGCAGAATCTCTCTTTATTATGGGAAAGCCTTGGCATGGGATTATTTATGAGAAGATAAGAAATAACTGTTGAGGAAAGTGAGGCAGAGGATTAACCAAGGCCATTAGGTAGTACCAAGGACCACCATGTGTGTGTGTGAGTGTGTGAAGTGTGTGTGAAATCGCTCAGTCGTGTCCGACTCTTTGTGACCCCGTGGACTGTAGCCCACCAAACTCCTCTGTCCATGGGATTCTCCAGGCAAGAGTACTGGAGCAGGCTGCCATTTCCTTCTCCAGGGGATCTTTCCGACCCAGGGATCAAAACCAGGTCTCCCACACTGCAGGCAGATGCTTTAACCTCTGAGCCACCAGGGAAGCAAGGACCACCATAGTGTCATGAATTTAAAATGAATTCAGTCCTGCTAGTTGTGTGGTTTCTTTCCAACCATGTTCAGCTGATTAGGTGTGGGTGTGAAGCAGGCAGAATAATTTTGTGTGGGATACTGTTTAGCCAGTTGAAGTGAAGGGCAAAAATAGTGAAGGATGCAAGAGAGTGATTCTAAAGATAGACAATGGACTCTTAGTGCGATAAGGGAGAAAAGGAGGACACGAGGTAGGTGAGGGAGAATGAAAAGCTAGAAGGCCCACTGGCGTCAGTGCATAGGTAATTTGCAGAGTGAATGGGGGAAAGTGGTTGTCAGAGAATGGAATCACTGACATTGAGATTAAAAAAAGGCTTTTTGGTTAAAAAAAAGATATTGTTCATCCATTTTCAATAATACTCTTTCTTTAAATAAAAAATATCTAATTTATAATAAAATTCACATATCTTAAGTATGTGGATTGATGACTTGACCAATATATGTACCTATGTAATTGCCAGGTGGCTCAGTGGTAAGGAATCTACCTGCCAGTGTAGGAGATGCAGAAGACATGGGTTCTACCCCTGGGTTGGGAACATCCCCTGGAGAAGGAAATGGCAACCTCCTCCAGTATTCTTGCCTGGAGAATCCCATGGACAGAAGATGGGCCGTAGTCCACAGGGCTGCAAAAAGCTGGACATGACAGAGTGACTGAACGCCCAGTCATACGTAATTACAATCAAAATTAAGATATAGAAGACTGCCATCTTTCCAAGTTAAGATTTATAATTAATTTCCTGGAACTTCTCTTTCCTGCATTCTTAAATACTCAGCTGAATCTCTGGGATGTACTGAGTCAATCAGCACATTTTTAAGAAAGCAATCAAGATTCCAAAATGTCTCATCACAAAATTAGGAATTACATAAAGATAATTGAAGTAAAAGACAAAGAACACATTGTTCTCTTGGCTCCTTTCATTTCTCCCCAACAATGAATTTTCATGAGTTGCTTGGACAATTAAGGTAAATTGGTATTTTAAAGTCTGTGATTATTTGTGACAGGGGTACAATATTTGTAGGCTTTTGTTTGTATATTTATACTGATTATCTATGAGCAACTGTGAATAAAACACCTTCTGTTTTAGAACAGCTCATTTAGAATAGTACTTGCCAAACATCACTTTGATGTAACATTATATGTAAAACACAAGGGCTTTAATGACTTGCTTTAAAATATTTAATTGAGAAGAGGAAATTAAAAAAAATGGAGGGAATATGATCTTAGAGCACAATATAAATGTCTTCTATGACTTTGGGGGGAAGAATCTGTTAGAGTAAGTTTTCTGAACACCTTAAGCTTATGTCTTCAAGAGCTGCCTTTTTTCTTTTAACAAGTGATATAAGACTCTTTTTAAACTTAAAACTTGGGGAGAGGGACCAGATCGGGGAGGGGATTAAGAGTTACAAATTACTATGTATAAAATTAAAAAAGCTAGAGGGATGTACTGCACAGCACAAAGAATATAGCCAATATTTTATAATAACTTTCAGTTCAGTTCAGTTCATTTCAATTCAGTTGTTCAGTCATGTCCGACTCTTTGCGACCCCATGAATCGCAGCACACCAGGCCTCCCTGTCCATCATCAACTCCCGGAGTTCACTCAGACTCACGTCCTTCGAGTCCGTGATGCCATCCAGCCATCTCATCCTCTGTCATCCCCTTCTCCTCCTGCCCCCAATTCCTCCCAGCATCAGAGTCTTTTCCAATGAACCATCTCTTTGCATGAGGTGGCCAAAGTACTAGAGTTTCAGCTTTAGCATCATTCCTTCCAAAGAAATCCCAGGGCTGATCTCCTTCAGAATGGATTGGTTGAATCTCCTTGCAGTCCAAGGGACTCTCAAGAGTTTTCTTCACACCACAGTTCAAAAGCATCAATTCTTTGGCACTCAGCCTTCTTCACAGTCCAACTCTCACATCCATACATGACCACAGGAAAAACCATAGCTTTAAATGGAGTATAATCCATGAAATTATTGAATCACTATGTAGTACACTTGATATGCTTACTTGCTTAGTCATGTCTGACTCTTTGCGACCCCATGGACTGTAGCCCACCAGACACCTCTGCCTGTAGGGATTCTCCAGGCAAGAATACTGGAGTGGGTTGCCATGCCCTCTTCCAGGGGATCTTCCCAGGCCAGGGATCAAACCCAGGTCTCCTTCATTGCAGATGGATTCTTTATCGTCTGAGCCACCAGGGGAGCCCAGTACACTGGAAACTAATATAATATTGTAAATCAACTATACGTCAATCAAAAATGTAATATTAGATTTCCTGCCATCTTAGTAGAACATATAGAATATAATCTGCATGTCCTACAGGTGATAACCATGCACATCAGTTCACCTAGGGATGTTATCTTTGAAATTTGTTAAAATTCATAGAGACCAAGGTGATCAGAGGAGGGAGCAACATAGAAACTTAGGGCTAACTCTCAACGGCATCTTCCTCCTCTTTCCTCCTGTCCTCCGCCCTCCCACACCCATTTGCTTCTAACCTATCCATTTCAACTTAGGAAGACTGAGGGTTGATTTAGGGAACCCGATAGGCTTGGTGACCCCTTTACTAGCTTCACTTTACATTCTTTGACATTTTGGTTTTGAAGGCTCAAGGGAGACCCTAAATGCTTTCATGCAGGAGTCAAGTGCTAATAATCACAGGTCTTCTCAATTTTGTTCCTATAGGTCTCCCAGTTAATTAAACATAGCAAAAGCCTAGCTGCTGGGGACAGGGTACATTACTGGACTAGATCTGTGTACTTTAAAATTTTGCAGTTACAAGATGAATAAATTCTGGGAATCTAATGTACAGTATGGTGACATGGTGACTATAGTTAATAATGTGTGTGTTCTCAGTTGCTCAGTTGGGTCCGACTCTTTGCACCCCCATGGATTGTAGCCTGCCAGGCTCTTCTGTCCATGAAATTTTTCAGGCAAGAATACTGGAGTGGGTTGCCATTTCCTACTCCAGGGAATCTTCCCAACTCAGGGATCAAACCTGCATCTCTTGCGTCTCCTGCATTGGCAGGTAGATTCTTTCCCATCATGCCACCTGGGAAGCCCCTAATAGTTAACAATACTGTATTATAAACTTGAAATTTGATGAACCTGTAGATCTTACATGTTCTCACCACACACACACACAAGTGGTAACTGTGTGACATGATGGATGTGTTAAATAACTTGATTGTGGTAATCAACTCACAATGTGTACAAATATTAAATGATCACATTGCACACCTTATATACTTGTTTCTCAACTGTACCTCATAAAGATGTGGGGAGATGTTCTGTGAACTTAAAAGTGTAGGAAAAACCTGGTTGGCCCACTCAAAATTTGGTATTTATTTTCTTCTGTTTGTCTCTTGTATTCGAAGCAGATCCTGAGATTTAAGGACTCAATAAAAGTACGGTTGGTCCTCTGTATCCATGGATTCAGATGTAAAATATTTGAAAAAAATTTCAGATACTTCCCAAGAGCAAAACTTGAATCTGCTGCAGGTCAACAATGACTTACATACCATTTACATTGTCTTGTGTGTCAGTCAATCAGTTGTGTCTGACTCTGACCCCATGGACTGTAGCCCACCAGGTTCCTCTGTCCATGGGATTTTCCAGGCAAGGATACCGGAGTGGGTTGCCATTTCCTGCTCCAAGGGATCTTCCTGACCTAGGGATCGAATCTGGGTCTCCCACATTGCAGGCAGATGCTTTACCATCTGAGCTACTAGGGAAGCCCAAAATGTTTGTTTAGTTTAGTCTTTGTGTGAAAGTCGCTCAGTTGTGTCCGACTCCATGGAATTCTCCAGGCCAGAATACTGAATTGGGTAGCCTTTACCTTCTGGAGAAGATCTTCCCGACCCAGGAATTGAACCCAGGTCTCCCGCATTACAGGCAGATTCTTTACCAGCTGAGCCACAAGGGAAGCCCCCACATTGTATTAGATACTATAAGTAGTCTAAAAATGAACTAAAGTAGTCAGAAGTGTGTGCATAGGTTATATGCAAATAGTATGCCATTTTATATAAGGACTTGAACATCTGTGGACTTTGGAATCTGCAAGGGTCCTAAAACCAATCCCCTCATACTGAAGGAGGACTGACTGCAGTTTAATTGGCAGGTGAAGGCAGGGCCACGTGGGCTTGAGAGAAGGAGCTGAAGCTGGTCAAAAAAGTGTGTGTTTATTGAGTTGGTTACCCTCCCCATCCCTGCCCTGGGCAGCTGAATTTCAGTCCACAGCTGAGCACATGCCAGCAGAGTCCCTGCAATCTTGAGCATTACTGATGAAGTTGATGAAATGCTAGCATCTCTGCACTTTCTACTTGCCCACGTGGGGCACTGTGTGCATAAGTGGCAGGAGAAGGCACTTAGGGACAGAAATGGGGGTCCTGGTAAGGTGGAAGTAAGTCATGTTAAAAGATAAACTGAGCTCTGTTAAAATTAAGAGTTTGAGCAAAAAATTGATATGGCAATGACGTTGCAAGTGGTTTTCTAACCACTCCAGCTGGAGCTGGAGGGAGACTTTTATGGAGAAAGGCAGAAGCAAACTAAGGACATTATTGATTGGCTATGGCTTAAAGCATTTACGGCTGTTTATGATCTGTTGCCTGTAGGTTTCCATTTCGTAACCTTGAGATGGTTACAGGCTTAGATTTTGGTTGGCTATGCTGGCTCCATGACATTAAAGCCTTAGTCTAATGGCCTCCTTGCTTAATCAGTTTAACAGGTAGTATGCACTGAAGTGATGCTGGCAAGGGGGTGTGGATGGGCCACCAACAGCGTCCACTGCAGCTGGAGGCCATCACATGAGAATGCTATGATTTGTAGACTTGCATTTGAGAACAAATTGTCAACCTAAATAAAGAGGTAAACTGAGGCAAGTTTAAATGGCCAGACATAGAGTTTACTCTGGAATAAAAGGGGAATTGTAATTTAGGAAATGCAAATTGCAGCTAGCTTTAAGCATGTCTGTTGAGGATTTGGGGCAGACCGTATTTATGGAAAAGGTATATAAAGAGCAGGTCATCCAGCCAAAGTCCAAGCAGTAAGTCTATTGGCTTGAGTATGACAAGAGATTCTTGGTGGATGTTTATCAGTCAGAAAATAAGTTTCCATTCTTCTGTAAATCAGGCTTCTAGGGTAAATCATTATTCCTGTTATGAAGTTTCATTTTCCTGAGGGTCCATGCATGAGATTTTCCATTTCACATATTCTGGTTCCAGTTTGGATTGAAATCCTTTCACAAAATTAAGAGACAATTATGACTTTAACTATACTAACATCTGGAAAGATTAGTCTACAATGTTTCTGGAGGAAAAAAACCTAACTGCTATTCACATTCCACCTGTGTGTGTGCATGCTGTCTTTTCAGTTGTGTCCCACTCTTTGCAACCACATGGACTATAGCCCACCAGGTTCCTCTGTCCGTAGGATTCTCCAGGCAAGAATACAGGACTGGTTTCCACATCCTCCTCCAGGGGATTTTCCTAACCAGGGATCGAACTCTCATCTCTTACATTTCCTGCATTGGCAGGCGGGTTTTTTTTACCACTAGTGCCACCTGGGAAACCCTTACATTCTACTTACCTATGGTTTATTTCTCACATAAGTTATCCAGTGAATTGTCTAACTCAAGCTCCATTTTTGTAATAGTTTACTGCCAGTTTGAATTTCTTCTCTCTTGAATAGTCAGATAGGATAGGATAAGCAAGAGGAAATTGATTTTCTATTGTGAGTTTACTCAACTCCTTCAAATCAGACAACTTTTAAAATTATAGAGTAATAATTCTGAAAAATATTGTAAGTCAAACACTCAGTTCAGTTCAGTTCAGTCGCTCAGTCGTGTCCGACTCTTGGCTGCCCCATGGAGAGCAGCACATCGGGCTTCCCTGTCCATCACCAACTCCCCAGAGCTTGCTCTAACTCATGTCCATTGAGTCGGTGATGCCATCCAACCATCTCATCCTCTGTCCTGCCCTTCTCCTCCCGTCTTTAATCTTTCCCAGCATCAGGGTCTTTTCCAGTGAGTCAGTTCTTCCCATCAGATTTACAAAAACTTCATTACTGTCTTTATAAGATGATGTTCAACTGTGGGAACAGTGAGTACAGATAAGTAGGAATTCTGTTTCATGTAGTGGGAAGCTTTTTGTTGGAGCATCTTTTTATAACAGATGTTTTCAATGGCTCTTGCATTACAACACCCCTGAGAGGAAAGGATGGTTAATATTTACGCTAACGCACTGGATGGCTCAGCAGGTAAAGAATCCACCTGCAATGCAGGAGACAAGAGATGCGGGTTCGATCCCTGGGATGGAAAAATCCCATGAAAAATGAAATGGCAATCCACACCAGTATTCTTGCCTGAAAAACCCCATGGTCAGAGGAGCCTGGCAGGCTACAGTCCAATGAGTCGCAAAGAGTCAAACACGACTGAGCGACTAACCACTCAGAAAAAAAAATTACTCCTGGATGTGTCCCTGACTGTTTTGAGTCGAAGTCCAGCAAGAATCCTCCTGCCCAGTGTCACTCACTCCAGTAGGACAAGATCGAGTCCGGTTCAGAAGCAAAGAAAAGTTCCAGTATCGGAGAGGCAGGAGCTTGGCTCTTGAGCACACCCTCTCCACACAAGCCCTCCGCAGGCATGCTCTGAGGAGCTCTTGTGGTGGGGGGAGGGGAGAGGGCCGCGGAGCTCGCCCGCGCGGCGCAGGCGCTTTGCTCTCAGCACTTCCGACTGAGGCGCCGGGCGCAGCCATGTTGTATTGAGGTTCCGGGAGCACAGTGTGTGCGTGGACTTGAGGTGTTGGTGTGGCAGTTCTGCGCTGGAAACTCTTAAGGCCTCTGCATATGGCTCCCTAGAGGTATGTGGAACTAGTCTAAGCACAAAAGAAGAGGTTAAACTTTATCATCTAGATTCCATCTTATTTTTACAGGGATACTCGGGGGGCTCAGTGGTGACAGATTCAGATATTTTTGTCTCCTAGCCTCCAATTCCCAATTAGTTTGCAAATGTATATATACATGTGTATATATATATATAATTTTATTATTTTATTGCAGCTTTACTTCGATGGGTTGGGGAATTAGGGTCTGAGGTGAATTTCAAGCGTGAAAAGCACCTGTTGCTCTGCAATATTTACTCTACACAGTAAATCACATGGTTCTTGCTATTCCCTTGGGAATTTGTCCGAAAATCATGAGGTATCAAATAATGTCTGGCCTTAGAAACCTCAAAAGTTCATGTGGGGTTGGTGAGTCTTAGAGCAAATGCCTGGTCTCTCCTGATCACCAGCTCCTCCCCCTCCCACTGAGCAATGATCTCAGTTATAGAGGCCCTACCTTAAAAACAACCCTTAGTTATACAACAAAAATGAATGATTTAGAGTGCCAGTGGGTCCTAGTGTGCAAGTGCAAGGGTTGGGTGTGTTTTGTTGTGTCACATACTCTTGGGAGTAGTTAGGGTTGTACAGCACAAGGACGGTAACACAATAATTGGGACGAATCATCCATTCTCAAACTTTTTGTTTTTAGGATCCCTTACCCTCCTAAAAATTATCGAAGAAACCAAAGTGCTTTTGCTTATGTGTGTTACATCAATTTATATTTACCATTTGAGAAGTAAAATAAGAAAAAATCTAAGTATTGGGAAGTGACAAGCTCATGGTAGAGAAAATGAGTTTCCAATATTCTAATTTATTTTCAGAGATTGTTGTTGTTGTTCAGTTGCTCAGTCATGTCCGATTCTTTGCAAACCCATGGACTGCAGCATGCCAGGCTTCCCAGTTCTTCACCATCTCCTTAGTTTGCTCAAACTCATGTCCATTGAGTCAGTGATGCCATCCAACCATTGTGTCCTCTGTTGTCCACTTCTCCTCCTGCCTTCAATCTTTCCCAGCATCAGGGTCTTCTCCATTGAGTAAGTTCTTTGCATCATGTGGCCAGAGTATTGGAGTTTCAGTTTCAGCATCAGTCCTCCCAATAAATATTCAGGACTGATTTCCTTTAGAATTGAGTGGTTTGATCTCCTTGCACTCCAAGGGATTCTCAAGTGTCATCTCCAACACCACATTTTGAAGGCATCAGTTCTTCATCACTCAGCCTTTTTTATTGTCCAGCTCTCACATCCATACATGACAGCTGGAAAAACCATAGCTTTGACTATATGGACCTTTGTCAGCAAAGTGATGTCTCTACTTTTTAATATGCTGTCTAAGTTTGTCATAGCTTTTCTTCTAGTGAGCAAGCATCTTTTAATTTCATGGCTCTGGTCACTATCTGCAGTGATTTTGGAGCTCAAGAAAATAAAATCGTCACTGTTTCCATTGTTTCCGCATCTATTTGCCATGAAGTGATGGGACCAGATGCTATGATCTTTGTTTTCTGAATGTTGAGTTTTAAGCCAGTTTTTTCACTCTCTGTTTCACCTTAATCAAGAGGCTCTTTAATTCCTCTTCAGTTTCTGTGATAAGGGTGGTGTCATTTGCATATCTGAGGTTGTTGATATTTCTCCCCACAATATGGATTGTAGCTTGTTGCTTCATTCAACCCTGCATTTCACATGATGTACTCTGCATATAAATTAAATAAGCAGGGTGACAATATACAGCCTTGATGTACTCCTTTCCCAGTTTGGAACTGTTGTTGTTCCATGTCTGCTTTTAACTGTTGCTTCTTGACCTGCATATGGGTTTTGTAGAAGGCAGGTCACGTGGTCTGCTATTCCCATCTCTTTAAGAATTTTCCTGTTTGTTTTGATCTACACAGTCAAAGGCTTTAGCATAGTCAATGAAGCAGAAGTAGATGTTTATCTGGAATTCTCTAGCTTTTCCTGTGATCTGAGTTTGTGATTGGCAACAAATGCTGTGTTCTTTTCTTTAAAGTGACTAGAAAGCAAAGTGAAAATGTCCACCAGTGCCCAAATCTGAATAACCATACTTTGTCAGTGTTTTTTCAAGATGATATGGAATTCCTTGAAAACAAGGTGTGTAGTTCAACTTGGAGCTTAAATACTCACACAGTTGTTTTCCCCTAGCCAACTGTTGTACTTTGGTATTCAACAGAAGTGCTTTATGAGTACTTTCCATTTTGTAACATAGAATATTAAAAAGAAATGTGCTCTAAGCTTGAGAACTAACAACTTTCAGTGCTTTTCCCAGGGAATTCTTAAATAAAAGTGGCTTTTTAAAACTCTGACTACATGGCAATGAATTATATAGCAATTGCTAGAATAGTTTGGTGCACTGCCTTGATTGGTGCTAAGGCAACAGCCGCTTTACCCACTTAGCTTTTGCAGCATTAGTGCAGATGTTGATACAGTGAAAACAGCAAATATCCGCTTAGGATTATTATGTAAATAGTTTTGACCTTGTAGTTCCCTTGAAAGGATCTGGGAATCTCCAAGAGCTGGTAGATCATACTTTGAGAATCACTAATTTAATTTGAGATGCTATCATTCAAAAAAAGATTTACTGAATCCTTGTTATTGCCAGGCACTTCTGTGTGCATGGGACAGGTTGGTAGACAAAACAAGGAGCGCTGCCTTCATGGAGGTTATTTTCTTGCTGGGGTGGTGGCAAACAGTAAGACAGTAGATATAATCAATAGGTGTCTTAGGAGATGGATCAGGAGATGATAAGTGCTATGGAAAAAAAAATAGAGCAAGGTAAGGGTGATTGAGAGTGCTGGTAGGTGACAAGGAGCAGGTGGAAATTTTAGGTTTTATGGAAAGATGATATATGAGCAGTCTTACAAGAGGTGAGGGAATTAGCCATGTAGCTATCTGGTGGAGGAATGTTTCAGTCAAGGGACCAGAGTATGCTTGGCATGGTCAAAAAAGCACAAGGGAGCCTGTAAGTGGGGGAGGTGTAAAGGCCTAAGATATGTGGTCAGAAAAGGAAAGGGAGGAACAGATTGTGTAGAAATGGGAGGTACTGGAGGCTTTAAAAAGTTACTTTTCTGCTGTGTTGAGGATAAACTGTACAAGACAGGGTCAGAAAATAGAGATTAATTAAGAGGCATATGTAGTAATCCAGATGAGATAAAAGTGAGTGGGGACAGAGTTATAGATGTGGAACTGGTGAGGAGGGAGAATGGTAGAACTTGCTAATGGTTTTGAAGTGGGTGTAAGAGATAAAGAGAAGTTAAAGGTAGCTTCAAAGCTTTTGGCCTGAGCAACTGAAAAGAGAGTGTAGTGTACCTCATACAAAAATTAACTCAAAACTTACTGTAGATTTCAGTGTCAAGTTATAAAACTTTTGGAGGAAAATACAGAAGAAAGTCTTCATGATCTAAGCATAGGCAAAGAGTTCTTAAACATAACACAATAAGTATGGCCCATAAAAGAAAAAAAAATCAGTTATTGGAGTTCATCAAAATTAAAAATATTTGCTCTTTGAAAAGATACTGTTTAAGAGAATAAAAATTATGTCATAGCATGGAAAAATTACTTGAAAATTATTCAATTGCTTGCATATTTCTATCCAGAATATATTAAAAATGTTTAAACTCAACAGGAAGAAAACAAACAATTCACTTTTGAAAACAACAGGGATTTGAACAGTTACTTCAGCAAAGATGGCAGGAAAGCACATGAAAGGATGCTTCACATCTTTAGTCATTAAGGAAATGCAAATTAAAGCCCCTAAGAGAGGATGGAAGGAAGATTCCAGTAACTAGTAGAAGGAGAGTAGGTATGGATGAGTGCAGACTAGGTGCTATTCAGTTCAGTTCAGTCACTCAGCCATGTCCGACTCTGCGACCCCATGAATGGCAGCATGCCAGGCCTCCCTGTCCATCACCAACTCCCGGAGTTCACACAAACTCACATCCATAGAGTTGGAGATGCCATCCAGCCATTTCATCCTCTGTCATCCCCTTCTCCTCCTGCCCCCAAATCCCTCCCAGCATCAGAGTCTTTTCCAATGAGTCAACTCTTCGCATGAGATGGCCAGAGTATTGGAGTTTCAACTTTAGCATCATTCCTTCCAAAGAAATTCCAGGGCTGATCTCCTTCAGAATGGACTGGTTGGATCTCCTTGTAGTCCAAGAGACTCTCAAGAGTCTTCTCCAACACCACACTTCAAAAGCATCAATTCTTCGGTGCTCAGCTTTCATCACAGTCCAACTCTCACATCCATACATGACTACTGGAAAAATCATAGCCTTGACTAGATGGACCTTTGTTGGCAAAGTAATGTCTCTGCTTTTGAATATGCTCTCTAGGTTGGTCATAACTTTTCTTCCAAGGAGTGTCTTTTAATTTCATGGCTGCAATCACCATCTGCAGTGATTTTGGAGCCCCCAAAAATAAAGTCTGTTACTGTTTCCATTGTTTCCCCATCTATTTCCCATGAGGTGATGAGACCAGCTGTCATGATCTTCGTTTTCTGAATGTTGAGCTTTAAGCCAATTTTTTCACTCTCCTCTTTCACTTTCATCAAGACTTTTGAGTTCCTCTTCACTTTCTGCCATAAGGGTGGTGTCATCTGCATATCTGAGGTTATTGATTTTTCTCCCGGCAATCTTGATTCCAGCTTGTGCTTCTTCCAGCCCAGCGTTTCTCATGATGTACTCTGCATAGAAGTTAAATAAGCAGGGTGACAATATACAGCCTTGACGTACTCCTTTTCGTATTTGGAACCAGTCTGTTGTTCCATGTGCAGTTCTAACTGTTGCTTCCTTACCTGCATATACGTTTCTCAAGAGGCAGGTCAGGTGGTCCGATATTCCCATCTCTTTCAGAATTTTCCACAGTTTATTGTCATCCACACAGTCAAAGGCTTTGCACCTAAGCAAATTTGCTGGCTGTTCCTGGTGAAGAACTTCCTGTGTTTCGATTAGAAATAATGAAAAGGGAAGTAGGTGTACAACCTGAAGAACTTACCCTTTCCAATATTTTGAAATGCAAAGACACACACACACACATATATACAACACACATATGCATTTTGTATTTGGGTGTGTGTATAGTGTGTGTATATGTCTGTGTATACATAATAAACTTCTAGTACGAAGGGGAGAACTTTGAGGCAATAAAAAATACAAATGTGAAGAACAGGTTTTTGATGTATCTCTGCTCTTGATGCAACATAGTTGGGGAGAACAGAGATAAATGATTGATTTTTCCAGAGTGTGTTTAAACAACAGGAAGTTTTGATTTCCTCTGGAAGAGAAACTTGCTCTATGTTCTACCTGTTCTTTGAAGAATGTTGAAGCCTGGGCAGCTAGCTCTTGGGTAACTGTGATCGGCAGTGCAGGCTTCTTTCTTAAGATCACAGGTTGCCCTTTATTTCTTAAGCTGCAGTTTTGTGCTGTTATTTTTCCCTCTCCATCTGATTCATTCTGAGTCATGGGGAGCACACTCTCATTGTGATGGGGTACACTGCAGAGAGAGCTGCCTTGCTTGTTCTGCACCATTAAATGCTTGAGTCTTCGTATAAGAAATAATTTGGAGAGTCACGACACAGGGGAAAAAAATGGGAGTATGAGGATTCTGCCTGAAAAGGCAGGATTAGTAGAAATGAGATTAAGAGAGTTTTCTGTTGTTTTCCTAGGGAAAAAAAATAATGAACTAATGTTTGTGAACTCTCTGTGTGTCATGATTCTCAAACAACCAAATAGCTTTTAACAGTGGCATTCTCTCCTGATGAAAGATTCCGTTCGAGCATGCCAGGTTCCTAGGCGATGTAGGCTGGGGGGAGGGATCACCTTAGTGGCAGAACAGCATTACCAAATGTCACATCTCCTTGGTCGTTAGTCTTCCCCATATACATATTCGTCTAATCCCTCAGTGGGGAGTTGAAGGATGTCCTCCAGTCTCACCGAAAAGACATGATTTTCCAGGATGTGGGAGGCTTCTGTTCATTAAGCTGAAGCTGAGTGTACCTTGATGAGTTTAATCTGAGCATAATGACCCTGAACTCAGTGGGAGTTACTTCCCAGGATATAGGACAAGGGCAGTATACCTTAAGGATATTGAAAGCTGGAATAGGATGGAAGTGTGGTCCATTTCTCTTCTTTCCTCCTTCTTTCTGTGCTTAATACAGTTATTTCAAATGTAAGTATGATACATTTAGAAGATGGAGACAATGAATCCAAAATCACTCTTTGACCTCTCTTTTGCCTCAAAGCATTGAAATCTAATTTATTTGCTATAACAGTAATAATTCCCTTCACACGACTCAGGAACAAGAGCGCATAGTAAAATGACAGAAAATGCAATGTATTGCATTAATGGTGAGCAATTGGAACAAAACATTGATTTAGAGATCATTCTGTGTGTAATTATGTGTGTGCTTTGTGTTAAAAAAATGCATAAAATGGAAGGATGTGAGGGAATAAAACATTTTTTCATTAGCATCATATGATCCTTTTGCTTGAGAATCTTTCTATAGTGATAAGTTATAAAAAAGCATATTTGAAAAAAAGCATATTTGTCCCCGAAACTGTGTAGCTTGCAGTAAAATCCATTTTCAGCACTTCTGAATTCAGCTCACATAGCCTTCTTGTAGGCTGTAAGGAGGTTCAAGCTGTTCTAAAACAGTCATCACGATCCATTACACTTTGTTCCCTGCAGCTTTTGTTCCCGGTTGCATGTGATACTGTTGATTATGAAAGAAAATTTAAAATATATGCTGACTTTACATTTGGCAGGATTATAGTTTCACTTGTTCAAAGCATTCTTGACTATATTTTACCTTCTAGAATATGGTATGAAAACCCAGGGCAAAGGTAACATTTCAAAAAAGGATATGTCAAATTAATATTCCTTTCTTGTTAACAGAATTATCTTAAGAGAAAAATACTTTGTGAGATTGTGAGTTTGTTTAAATGTGGGAAACAGAAGTCAGTAATTTAAGCCTGAAAGATTTACAGCAAATGCCTATATTACTGTAGCAAAAGCATTTTGCCTCGATACACAATAAAGAAAATTTATCTTTAATTGGAGATTGTATTGATTTTTAATAATAAAATGCATCGCATTTAGTATATTAAAGTATGTTTAGAATATAAGTTTTCTCTTTTTGGATGTTGAATATTATAGAGAAGGATCTACTTTGAGATGTAACATATTTGAAGGGAAAACACATATTTTTATATTAGTTTATTCCTTCAAGCTCTAGGCAAAATGGAATGTTTTCTCCCAGGAACCTACTCCTGCTCCTTTTGGTCATTATTACTTAATATCTTCCAGTTATTAGATGATCTTTGAGATCTTTTATACTTTCCTTCCTTATGTAATGAGTTACCATGTCCTACCAAGTTGTCTTCTTTTAATTTTTTTTTTAAGTATAGTTGGTTTACAGTGTTGTGTTAGTTTCAGGTGTACAGCAAAGTGATTCATATATTCATATGTATATGAATATATTTTTATATGCTCTTTTCAGATTCTTTCCCAGTATAGTTTATTACAAGATATTGAATATAGTTCTAAGTTTTCTCTTTTAAAAAAAAATCCTTCAAAGAATCACAGATTTTTATGTCTTAGAAGAAAGCTTCCGTAGTCTAGTTTTTTCAAGACTTATTTAAGTAACAGTACCTTTTCTCTGAATGATAGCTAGAAGCCCCCAAATTACTACTATCACTGTTACTACTGCTGAATCTGATTTGGTTGAAGCAAGGGTAGGCAGGAAGGTCATAGACCTCTATTTGTTTGGTCCATTTTTCTGGGCTGGCTGTCACCTTCAAAGATACTTTATTAAACAAAGGTCCAGAGATGAAGTGTCTTGTCCAAGATGGTTAAGCCAGCTAGTGCAGAGCTGGGACTAGAAGTTGCTACAATTTAGTGCCCTTTGGATCCATCACCCATAACTATTGCACTCACCACCAGAGACCTGGCTTATTGCAGTACATTCTTAGCTGTCTTTGATTTCTCCCCTTGTACAGCCTCATCTACAGAACAGAAGGTATTTTGTGTTCCTCGGTACAGCAAGCTCCTATGGCTCTCCACTGCCTATACAAGCAAGGCCCAGTCTTTATGGGTTCACTTCAGGCTTCTCATAAGCCACTTACATTGTTTCCCAATCAAAAGCCACCATGCCAGCCTGTTTGCTTTCTTCACTGATCATTGAACTATCTCCAAGTCATTTTTTGTAAAAAATATATTCCCCTCTGCCTGGAATGCTGACTTTCCATTGAACATTCAAGGCTCAGATCAAGATCCCCAAAAGCCTGTCCTAACTATACATGTTCATAGTTACTCCTTTTGTCTTTTGGAGGATAGCATGTATTCTGTACCATTATTTTGGCTTTTAAATTTCAAATTGGTAAGGATATGTATTGTCCAGTCAGTAAAAATGTAAGTTCTGCTAGGACATGGACCATAGCTTATTCTGTATGCAATACTGATGCAGTGCTGGGTGAGAACCAACTATATTTTATGAGTGAATTAAATTGAACTGAGGTGATGAAAAATTCTCCCTGCTCTTGATCACCACACAGGAATCTGCTGCAGCCTTTTTCATGTAGCAGATGATAAATATTTCATTCATTTCATCCTTTGTCCTTTCCCACTTTAAAAAATTGAATCTAAAAAGATTTTCTATTTGATCATACTCTGTAACTATGCCATCAACCTAATCATTAAGCATTCCTAGTTGAATATAACATGTCAATAATAATGTAAATATTTCATTGCAAATGCCTATTTTTATAAGTTCTCAGTTAATGTCTTTATACTTACATAGTACAATAAATATGATACCTGTTTAAAATTTAAGATTCACATCAGAAGCCGTATTTGCTCCTAGAACAGAGGCTGTCCACACCTCTCTCATATCCAGATGACAAACTCAGGCAGGACTCCAGGACTTGTTTACTTATACACCTACAATTAAAATTCAGAAGGCAGAGTTATATGAAATGAAAAATAGAGTCAGATGCTTATTGATTATTGGTTTGACAATGAGAAATAGTTTTGATAATTAGGTTATGTGATGAGTATTCTTGATATACTTTGTTAATACCTTTCTTAAAAATATGCAAGCTGAAGACTTAAGTCAATTTATTGAAAGTTTAACAAAAGCAATATATATTAACAATATTGACAATATTGAATATAATTAACAATGTCTTAGTTTTCCCAACTTGTTCTTAGGCTACAAGAAATGATGCTAAATGAAAGCTTAAGAGACATAGTTAATAGTTATTTGATCAGTCTTAGAAAAAACTTTTTGATGTCTCTAATGATAGATAACAGATCTCTTCACAATTCAGGATGATTTCTGTTTCTTTGTTTTCAACAAAATTGAGGAATGTCTAATTGACTTAACTCGTGGATCACAAAAGTAATATTTGAAGATGTGCCATTGTGTGGTTTTTGGAATATAAAGTAAAAGATGTTCAGAGATGAATGACGTTTCTACAACAAATTTTGCTCCACTTCCATCTATTTATACATGTGAACAAAGGTTCTCAGAGCTCACAAAAAACACTTTATAATTGTTACTGAACCCAGTCTCATTTTAGCAATAAGTAATATTCATCCACTAAAACATGTATTGAGATAAAAAAATCCTCATCTACTCCATTAATGAAAGAATTTCTAAATTCTTTCTTTTATGTGTAAAATCTATATTATATTGCTTTTGTTAAACTCTATGTTAGTAATAATTATAATCATGATTCAGTCTAGGAGGAAAAATTCTGGAAAGATGAAACCGCATCAGGAAAAGATTTTCAAGAATGAAAATATTTTACATGAAGATATTCTGTAGGAAAGCTGGAATGGAAACACAAGTTCAAGGAGAATAAAGAACGATACAGCATTTCTATAGTATCAACAAGTGTTGATGATCAGCTTGTTCATATAAATATATATATATTGATGCATGGTATTTGGGTATTAATACAGCAGCTTTGGTATTTATATATTTTAGATATATTAATTATTCCATTATTTTAAAATGTCAACTTTACAACATACCAAAAGTCAAATCCTTTGCAACCATGTAAATTTTTTTTATCCAGAAACTCTCTTTTATTACAGTCTTTACTGAAATTCTCAATTGAAGTTTATATTCACTTTAAATGAGCATGGTGAAATGTTTGATAATTTAAGATCTTGTAGAAATTCTGCATCATTATTCTAAATGATACAGTTCATTACATACATTGTATGGCGGTATAGAAGATGAAGAAGTCTATGTTTGATGTGTGATGTTGGTGGTTTAGTTGCTAAGCCATGCCTGACTCTTGTGACCTCCTCATGGACGTAGCCTGCCAGTCTCCTCTGTCCATGGGCTTTCCCAGGCAAGAACACTGGAGTAGGTTGCCATTTCATTCTCCAGTATTTGAGGCATTCTAACCTCAATTTCTTGCTAAAATAATATAAAAAAATATATCTATACCTGACTACCCTATTACAGCAACCATGCAAACTTAAAATGAAATAACTTAGGTGTGGATTAACACCTGGTGAATGGTACATAGTTTTTCATAATTATTTTGAAGGGAAATATAAGTAAATTTTGGAAACTCGTCTGGCTAAGAAGCACTGACTGTCATAGCATCTGCCTGTCTCCAGCCTTATCAGGTGCTTTCCTCTCGTTTATTTTCTTCTTCCAAAGCTCACTGATTCTTTTTCAGTTCTCTGGATGCTTCCAGTTGCTTCCTGCCTAAGGATTTTTCCTCCTTCCTTATCTACTGAATGGCACCACTCTGTCCCCATTACTAACTCAACTACCCTTAGCCAGATGATGTCCGCTCATCCTTCTGAACCAAACTTCAGTGTAAGGTCTTACAGAAGCCTTCTGTAAGTCATTTCTCAAAGGTAGGTTCCCTAGACTCCTCTTTAATACCATAACACCTTAATCTTTTCCTGAGTATCTCTTATCCCAGTTAGAACTTTAAAATTTGAATATATATATATATATATATATATATATTTATTTATTTATTGTGAGTCCTTTAGGGCAAGTACCAGTTCCATCTTGCTCACTGCTGTATTGCCAAGAGAGTCCAGCACAGAGATGATGTTAAAGACAGTGAAAAGAAATTATTCATGGCTTTTGTTAAAGATGGTAAGGTAGATTTTATTTAGGTTTGTTGTAACAAATATAGGGACCATGTTGATAGACTTTTTCAGTGGGAACAGAGATTGGGCTCAGCTTTGAATAGAGCATGGGCAAGTGGAAATTTAGGATGGGGGTCAGTGGATGAAAAATCCCTTGCCAAGAGCAAGGTGGAATTCTGGCTACACCTGTATAACAGAAGTCTTATGGAAGGTAGGCCAGGATGATCAGATACTACCTGGTGGTTGGCAGACGATGAGGAGCTTCATTAAATATTGGGTGGGTGGGGTGTTCTTGTTACAATGACTTAGCAGAGTTATTGTTGAAACTGAATTTTACAAGAAGTACACAGATGAGCCTTCGAGAAGTGTTTGGAAGCTTGACTAAAGTTTGGTCAAGCAAAGACTCTGTGTCAATGGGTGCAGGGAAGTGACTCAGTGTTTACTGAAATGAATATTTGTTGAATAACAACAGCTTATTCTTAATATCTGTGTATGGTCATAGATACTGGTAGAGTATTATTACTCATTTAAGGAAGAAGAAATTCTATATTCATGAATGATCTCAAGAAAACTTCACAAATAGTTCCATGGGTCCAATAAAGATTATATACACCAAGAGACTTGCAAAGTGTTAAAATAATTATTCAGACGTTGGCTAGTTCATGTAAATGCTCTGCAACACTTTGAATTCTGTGAGATGCAGTCACCAGAATGGGTTCAGATTGGCAGGAGATTTTTTTGAGGAAAATGTGTATTAAAGACAAAGGGGATAAAGGTGGAGTAGGTGGGGAATTCTTCAGACTGTGAGGCAATTAAGACACTTACGAAGGACAGGGAAAAGGAAGGAGAGTTTGACAGAAAAGTCTCTGACTTCATTATGTGTCTAAGAATGTGCCAAGCAAATCAATGGAGAGTTCTCCAGCTTGCCACCCGTTAGAGGAGTTCCATATCCTACAAGATGGACCTACGCTAGGACCACTGCCATCTGGAACCAAGACTTGGGAGGGCCCGGGGGAAAGAAAGCGTGACCTTGGTGCAGACATGGCGGTGGATCCCAAGGGATGCAGCTGGGGCTGTTGATCCATCGTGTCCATGCCAGCAGGAGAGCTGAGTGGTGCATTCACGTGGCGTTCACACCCAGGAATCTAGAAGTGTGTCATCTGTCCAACACACTGTAGTTTATCTATACACAGTGCTGGGGGCAGGGCCTCTGTTTTTTTATTTTTATTGACTAGTGTGTAATTAATGACATATGTGTTCCTCCATGAATTTGACTGAGTTCATTCAATAATGCTGCCAAACTTCTTGGCCTAACTTGTGTTTGCCATCAGCTTACTGAATATTCCAGACAATATGGATCTCACTTCTTCATGACCATTTACTGCTTGGAACTGACAGGTTGGTCTTTGGTTATTCCAATGTTGGATTAAAGAACAGTTTAAAAAAATGAGGAATAGAGATAAGACTTTAGCGAACAGTCCACACTGTTGTTAAAGTTCTCTGGCACAACACTTCCAAAATATTGCAACATATAGGAATTCAAAGGAACAAAAATTCAGAAATATTTAATCATAAAAGCACCTCCAGTTCCAGTGGCTAATCACTATTACTTGGCAGTGAGTTCCACTTTGGAGAAATGTAAAGACCTAGGGATAAGAAGCACTTGTAAAGGCTGGAGAAGATCAATTCCTGTCTTCTCCTTGGGGTTTCATCTGTCCTCAGCAGTTACAATTAAATCATCAATTCCATTTGCCCCTAGATGAGTTTTGTTAATGGCGCTGTTACTATCCTTGTCAAGTCACCCTTGGAGGCACAGTTTCAAGTGTGGTCACCAAGGTGATGCCACATGGGTCAGTATTCACTCTCACTCTGAGGTGACCCAGACTTCACAGACCTTGATTTTAGGCCAGGCTTGTACTCTCTTTACATGTAATTATGAATCAATCACATAGAGCACTAACAATCATCATACAGAGGTCTGATATTAAAATAGCATTGAGGGGTAAAAAGCTTTCAAATTTCCTCTCTCTTATTATCTGACCTTCCCTCCCTAGGGCAGCTTGGTTTTAAGTGGCTATATACTTGCATGATGGTTTTGCTGGGTGTCTCTTTATTTTTTTTTTTTCCTTCTCTTCTGATTCTTTACATTAGATATTAGGAAATGCAAGGAATATACATTTTCATGTATAGTGACCACTTGTTTTCATCATCAAAGTAATATAAGGGCCTCTGGTCAAGATAGGATCAGAAACCTCTCTAATCTCTGTCTCACGAATTGCCATGGTGATAGGAAGGGAGTAGAATTGGGAAAGGACCAGAACTTATAAAACCCATGTGAAATTTATTTCCGACTTGGACATTGGGTGATCCCTATTGTAATAGTGAATAATACCATCTTCTAAAAAAGTCTCTTTGCATCCTCTCAGGACTTTAGAGATTGTGGCTGATGGGAAATATGTTCTTGCATTTGTAATGCTGTTTTAGTTTTACCCATACAACATTTGCCACGAAGAAGGAAAACTGTAGCATTCCTGTGGTTGTTTGAGGGTGTTAATGGTGTCAAGCAAGAATTGTAATGGAGAAGCTCAAATGGAGGACCCCTTTCCAACTGCTCTTTCAGCAAGAATGCTGATACCTGAAGAAGAAACGTGCCCTCCAGAGAGAGAGAGATAGAGAGAGAGAGACAGAGAGAGACAGACAGAGAGAGAGACAGAGACACAGAAACACACACACACAGAAAGAGAGACAGAGATGGACAGATAGACACACATACACATGCAGTGAGCTCTAACCATCATGGCCACAACAGTACCACAGAGCTGACTAGAAGGAAGAGAGACTTTCATGCTTTCATGCTAATCAATGGTGTGGATTTAATCCTCACCATGAACAAGTCCATGGAACAAGAATGAGGGCTATCTGTGATCAGACACAAGGGGCTCTGGGGAAAGGAGACAGCACAACACTGTAGAGAAAGGGGACAAGGGACAGGAGCAACTGGGCTCATAGTAGAGGCTCTAGACAGCTGCATCCCAGATACTATTTCCTGATCACTCTGGTTAAGGTGGTTTCCTGTGTTCTACAGAATACCAGTTCTGTTTAGATAGGATACACCAAAAAGGATTCCATGATCAAATAAATTAGGAGGTACTTCCTATCATATCCTCCCAGGTGGAGGTGTATAATACACAGAGTTGTGTGAAGTAAAAAAGCAGTCTAACTTTATTTAAACCCAGTGTTTCTCAAACTTTTTGAATATGAAACCTTATTTAGATATTGATTGTTTATATCTAACAGAAAGCGTGTCCTGTTAAATACATGATGGAAATGCCATGGTAGTGGTTATTACCGTATAATAAATGTGGAGCAGTGAGAACTGGACATCAGAATCCAGAATTCTTATAAATGTACTCAACTCTAGTGCATCAGGGTCATCTGGAAGTTTGTAAAAAATGCCCACTTCAGATCTCATCCTTAATCTAAGAAATCTGAATCCAGATGATCAGGTCTTATGATCTATACTTTGAAAATGTTTCCCTGGTGATTCTTATGAGCCAGCCCAGAACCATTCTATGGATCAGCCTTTAGACACCATGGGCTCAGGGTGTTCCAATTAAGCTTCTGTTGGCTCTGTGAAGATCAAGTCAGATAATCCATGTAGGTAGTGTTATATATGCTGCTTTTGTTCAGTTACTGAACTGAATATAGCTTACCTGTACTTCAGAGCCCAAATTCTGGTGCCCAAAGCAAGCAAAATCCAGTAATTCTTTCAAATTTCTACTTTAACAAAGTAGGTTTTTCTGAATGTGTTATCTTTTATTTTTAAATAAAAACAATACTATTTAGGAATTGAATGAAGGGTAGATGACAGGATAGCATACAGAATAATTTTATGCATCCACAACTCAAGTATAGAAGGATTTAATGTAGGGAAATACAGATTAAACTGCCCTTTTAGTATTTTGGTAGAAATGACACTGATTGTACATGGAGTGACAGTTGAGTGGAGAGAAACCTGGCCAGCTGGAGAAAACATCACCTGGAAAGTTTCTTGGAGAATCTGCCCCAACAGTCTGCTCCTGAGGATCTTCCGTAGATGTCTGCATCATGCTTAGGGCTTAGCCTGACTGTTTACTTGAAGGTAATGAAGCATGAATGGTGATGGTTCTGGTAAGGTTGTGGTTGTTCAGTCACTGAGTCCTGTCCAACTCTTTGCGATCCCATGGACTGCAGCATGCCCGGCTTCCCTGTCCTTCACTATCTCCTGGGGTTTGCGCAGACTTATGCCTGTTGAATCGGTGATGCCATCCAACCATCTCATTCTCTTGTCCCCTTCTCCTCCGGCCCTCAATCTTTCCCAGCATCAGGGTCTTTTTCAGTTAGTTGGCTCTTTGCATCAGGTGGCCAAAGTATTGCAGCTTCAGCTTCAGCATCAGTCCTTCCAATAAATATTCAGGGTTGATTTCGATTAGGATTGATTGATTTGATCTCTTTGCTGTCCGAGGGATTCTCAAGAGTCTTCTCCAGCACCACAATTCCAAAGCATCAATTCTCTGGTGCTGTCCATAGATCCTTTAAACTTAGCTAAGAAATTATGATTCCATGGTCAGAAACAACTGTGTCTAGTAATGATTTGATGTTGCCAATGTTTGTTCAGAGTACTGATGGTTGCAGTAAAGTAGGTAGGATTGGAACTTTAAGAAAAACTCCAAAAGTCTAGATTGTTCCTGTGAAATAGATTTATTTTATCATCAAGATTTCTTGGTTTAGCTCAATGGAGAGGAACACAAATTTGCTGGTCTATTCAGAGAAACTGCCCAGGTGATGTTTTCCTGGTGGCCTTCTACATAATTCTAAGGCAGTATACCTAAATTAGAAGAGCCCAAAGAATGTTAGGTAGAAGTTTGCCTTTGAACCAGAAATTGTCCCCAGAAGAGAAATGTGATATTTTGAGGCAGTGCTTCTGAAATGTGAATGGACATATGAATCACCTGGGATCTTGTTAAAATGCAGATTGTGCATTTCTGCAGGGGTAGGGCTTGAGATTCTGCATTTCTTGCATGCTCCTGGGTAATGCTGACGTGTCATGAACCACACTGATGTTCTAAGGTATTTGGAAAGCTGTCCTCTTTGGGAGCATATCAAGTGGGCCTTAGAAAACATCACTACAAACAAAGCTAGTGAAGGTGATGGAATTCCAGTTGAGCTATTTCACATCCTGAAAGATGATGCTGTGAAAGTGCTGCACTCAATATGCCAGCAAATTTGGAAAACTCAGCAGTGGCCACAGGACTGGAAAAGGTCCGTTTTCATTCCAATCCCAAAGAAAGGCAATGCCAAACAATGCTCAAACTACCACACAATTGCACTCATCTCACACGCTAGTAAAGTAATGCTCAAAATTCTCCAAGCCAGGCTTCAGCAATATGTGAACCGTGGACTTCCTGATGTTCAAGCTGATTTTAGAAAAGGCAGAGGAACCAGAGATCAAATTGCCAACATCTGCTGGATCATCGGAAAAGCAAGAGAGTTCCAGAAAAACATCTATTTCTGCTTCATTGACTATGCCAAGGCCTTTGACTGTGTGTCACAATCAACTGTGGAAAATTCTGAAAGAGATGGGAATACCCGACCACCTGACCTGCCTCTTGAGAAACCTATATGCAGGTCAGGAGGCAACAGTTAGAACTGGACATGGAACAACAGACTGGTTCCAAATAGGAAAAGGAGTACGTCAAGGCTGTATATTGTCACCCTGTTTATTCAACTTATATGCAGAGTACATCGCGAGAAACGCTGGGCTGGAAGAAGCACAAGCTGGAATCAAGATTGCCGGGAGAAATATCAATAACCTCAGATATGCAGATGACACCACCATTATGGCAGAAAGTGAAGAGGAACTAAAAAGCCTCTTGATGAAAGTGAAAGAGGAGAGTGATAAAGTTGGCTTAAAGCTCAACATTCAGAAAACAAAGATCATGGCATCTGGTCCCATCACTTCATGGGAAATAGATGGGGAAACAGTGGAAACAGTAACAGACTTCATTTTTTGTGGCTCCAAAATCACTGCAAATGGTGACTGCAGTCATGAAATTAAAAGATACTTACTCCTTGGAAGGAAAGTTATGACCCACCTAGATAGCATATTGAAAAGCAGAGACATTACTTTGCCAACAAAGGTCCATCTAGTCAAGGCTATGGTTTTTCCTGTGGTTATGTATGGATGTGAGAGTTGGACTGTGAAGAAAGCTGAGTGTCAAAGAATTGATGCTTTTGAACTGTGGTGTTGGAGAAGACTCTTGAGAGTCCCTAGGACTGCAAGGAGATCCAACCAGTCCATTCTGAAGGAGATCAGTCCTGGGTGTTCTTTGGAAGGAATGATGCTAAAGTTGAAACTCCAGTAGTTTGGCCACCTCATGCGAAGAGTTGACTCATTGGAAAAGACTCTGATGCTGGGAGGGATTGGGGGCAGGAGGAGAAGGGGATGACAGAGGATGAGATGGCTGGATGGCATCACTGACTCGATGGATGTGAGTTTGTGTGAACTCCGGGAGTTGGTGATGGACTGGGAGGCCTGGTGTGCTGCGATTCATGGGGTCGCAAAGAGTCGGACACGACTGAGCGACTGAACTGAACTGAACTGGAAACACAAGAGAACAGTGTGTTTGTTATACTTCACCCAGAAGCATTCTGAACAAACTGTGTGGAAGTGCAGATGGACAGTTACACAGAATTAAAAAATGTTTCCTCTCTATTTTTCACCTTTGCAACACTTGTGGCGGCCAGTTGAGCAAGGCTAGTGCAGCGTGAGTGGCTGCCAGTGGACAGTGATGAAAACAAGATTTACTGAAACAAACGTTTCTTATAAATAATTTGGAAATACTTTTGGAATCCATTTCTTGGCAATGGAAATAGAACATTGCAGATCCTTTTAAGTGAATGACTTATTTGTGGGAAGTCCTCAGTTGGTGCTTCTGGAATTACTTAATGATGCTGTGCCACTGTCTGTAAATTTGAGAGGATATTGTACAGAATGTGAAAATCCCGGAGGAAGGAAGCCACGTGGGATCATGCTCTCTTTGCACAGTCATCTAATGCTAGGTTTTGCTGGAGAACTGGGTGACACAACTTGTTATACATTAAATGGCCCCTCGGGGATAGATTAGAGCCAAAACAGGAATCCACAAAAGAAGTCCACTATGTTTGGACAAGCATCTGACCAGCAACCTTTTTTTGTGTTTTTCTGGTCATGTGACCTCCTCTTTTTCTGTGACTCACTTGTCAAGTAGATTATGCCCACACACAGGGCATGTAATAGTCCGAAAGTCAATTATGTTTGTCCCAGCTGTAAACTGACTGCAGAGATGACTAAAAACACCCTGGAATTGAACTTAGAATAGTAATTTTGCTGTTTTTGTTCAATGCTGTATTAGGGGAAAAAAAGATTTTGAGGGCTATCAGATTGGTAAAACTTGGTATGAATTGGTGATAATATAGTGATAATTATCATGTGTGGAGACAGGGTGGATGCAAGAATGATTTGTATTGTTGTTTTACTGAGTTGGTTTTGTTATTGACCGTACAAAGGAAATTAGTCCCATGTCATACATACTCATATTTTTCCATAGTTTGCCTTTTTCTTTGGATTTTGTTTAGTGCCCTTATCCACACATACACTTTGAAATTTGTGTTGCCTTCATACTACCAAGTTCCCCCACTGAAGTGAAGTGAAGTGAAAGTCGCTCAGCTGTCCGACTCTTTGCGACCTCATGGACTATGTAGTCCATGGAATTCTCCAGACCAGAATACTGAAGTGGGCAGCCATTTCCTCCTCCATGGAATCTTCCCAACCCAGGGATAAAACCCGTGTCTCTCATGTCTCCTGCATTGGCAGGTGGGATCTTTACCACTCTGCTACCAGGAAAGCCCTCTACTACAGTATCACCTCTGAATTCCAGGTAAGGCAAGGGCAAAAGATGTTAGCTGATTGGTCTTCTTCTACAGAGCATTCTGGGAGCCTTGCCCAGTGGCCTGTGCTTTCATTTAGTTGACCCAAACTCTGTTCTATAGATACTTCTGGTTTTCAGAAAGCTGGCAGATGTAGTTTATCAGCTGTGCAGTTGCCAGCCCATTAAAAATCAGAGTACTATTCATAAGGAAGGAGATTAGATATCAGTAGATAACCAACAGTGTATGCCACTTTCCTGTTCTTGCACATTTTTGCAATGGCGGGACCAGAAATGTCTTGTTTTATTTTTGTGTAATATCATTGTGCATTCACACTCTTCAATTCATATCACCGTTTTTGTAAGGACCAATTTATATGCAAATATGTGAGCTGAAGCATATGACTGCTCCCAATAAGAATGATGGTATCTGTTGTCTTTTGGTGTGTACAGTCATTGGGGAACCCTAAACTTTTCTCTTCTTTTCACATTTTACCTGGTGATATTTGTGGCATATGTCTGTGGCATATGTCTTATTTAATGCCCAGAAGTTAGAGATTGTCAATTTGTTAGAAATGGGGCAGAGGAAATGGCGATGATAAGGGAAGTTTATCAAGTATGCACAGCAGCATTTCGCTGTTAAATAGCAATGGTTAGCACTTTGCTGCCCAATGCTTTGACTGTAAGATATGGTTGAAAAATAAAATGAGCATATAAATGATGTTCGGTAGAGATGTTAATAATCTCTTTAGTGAGCATGATGTTGTCAACATGAACTGCAGTAGTGTACACTAATACTCAGGAAAGTGCTCTGTTAGTTTCCTCCACAACCATCCCCTGGGAGCATATGATTTCTCACTACCAGAATTTCTGTTTTGAAAGACATTCTGAGAGCCATTATAGAATTCTTATGTAGTAATAATGCTATTTTATATATTTTTAAAAAACATTTTCAGAGTATGGCTCTCATGGGTGGATCTAGGTTTTGCAGGACCTGAAACTTAACTAAAAAAACTTAAGCCTTCTTTAAGAAGAGAATATAAAATAGATATAAATGTGAAAACTTACTTATAATGAGAGAAGATAATAAAGATAATTGATAAATTTAAAAAGCTGGCAAATACACGGGTATCACAAAAATCCAGAAAAGTAATATAACATTATGTTTAACATAACCTCTCTAGTACTTTTTACCCCTACATTATTTTTTTTTCGCTACACAGTATTTGACCAGTATTTGACTCTTCATACGGCAAAGATTTTATAATGTTTTCTATAGAAAGAATAGAAAGATAGTTTAATCTTTCCTCTGTTGTTCAGTTCAGTTGCTCAGTCATGTCTGACTCTTTGCAAACTCATGGACTGCAGCATGCCAGGCCTCCCTGTCCATCACCAATCCCTGGAGTTTACTCAAACTGATGTCCATTGAGTCAGTAATGCCATCCAACCATCTCATTCTCTGTTGTCCCCTTCTCCTTTCTCCTTCAGTCTTTCCCAGCCTCTTCTGACTCTTTTCAAATGAGTCAGTTCTTTGCATCAGGGGGTCAAAGTATTGGAGTTTCAGCTTCAATATCAGTCCTTCCAATGATTTTTCAGGACTGATTTCCTTTATGATGGACTGGTTGGATCTCCTTAAAGTCTAAGGGACTCTCAAGAGTCTTCTCCAGCACAACAGTTCAAAAGCATCAATTCTTCAACACTGAAGTGTCAGACTTTATTTTATTTGGCTCCAAAATCACTGCAGATGGTGACTGCAGCCATGAAATTAAAAGACACTTACTTCTTGGAAGAAAAGTTATGACCAACCTAGATAGTATATTCAAAAGCAGACATTACTTTGCCGACTAAGGTCCAGCTAGTCAAGGCTATGGTTTTTCCAGTAGTCATGTATGGATATGAGAGTTGGACTGTGAAGAAGGCTGAGCGCCGAAGAATTGATGCTTTTGAACTGTGGTGTTGGAGAAGACACTTGAGAGTCCCTTGGACTGCAAGGAGATCCAACCAGTCCATTCTGAAGGAGATCAGCCCTGGGATTTCTTTGGAAGGAATGATGCCTAAGCTGAAGCTCCAGTACTTTGGTCACCTCATGCGAAGAGTTGACTCACTGGAAAAGACTCTGATGCTGGGAGGGATTGGGGGCAGGAGGAGAAGGGGATGACAGAGGATGAGATGGCTGGATGGCATCACGGACTCGATGGACGTGAATCTGAGTGAACTCCGGGAGATGGTGATGGACAGGGAGGCCTGGCGTGCTGCGATTCATGGGGTCGCAAAGAGTCAGACACGACTGAGTGACTGAACTGATCTGAACTGAACTGAGCTTTCTTTATAGTCCAACTCTCACATCCATACATGACTCCTGGAAAACCCATAGCCTTGACTAGACGGACCTTTGTTGGCAGAGTAAGTCTCTGCTTTTTATTTTTATTTATTTTTATTTTTTTTCACAGTCTTTTGTATGTTTTTATTTTTTTTATTTTTATTTTTTAATTTTAAAATCTTTAATTCTTACATGTGTTCCCAAACATGAACCCCCCTCCCACCTCCCTCCCCATAACATCTCTGTGGGTCATCCCCACGCACCAGCCCCAAGCATGCTGTATCCTGCGTCAGACATAGACTGGCGATTCAATTCTTACATGATAGTATACATGATAGAATGCCATTCTCCCAAATCATCCCACCCTCTCCCTCTCCCTCTGAGTCCAAAAGTCCGTTATACACAGCTGTGTCTTTTTTCCTGTCTTGCATACAGGGTCGTCATTGCTATCTTTCTAAATTCCATATATATGTGTTAGTATACTGTATTGGTGTTTTTCTTTCTGGCTTACTTCACTCTGTATAATCGGCTCCAGTTTCATCCATCTCATCAGAACTGATTCAAATGAATTCTTTTTAACGGCTGAGTAATACTCCATTGTGTATATGTACCACAGCTTTCTTATCCATTCATCTGCTGATGGACATCTAGGTTGTTTCCATGTCCTGGCTATTATAAACAGTGCTGCGATGAACATTGGGGTACATGTGTCTCTTTCAATTCTGGTTTCCTCGGTGTGTATGCCCAGCAGTGGGATTGCTGGGTCATAAGGTAGTTCTATTTGCACTTTTTTAAGGAATCTCCACACTGTTCTCCAAAGTGGCTGTACTAGTTTGCATTCCCACCAACAGTGTAAGAGGGTTCCCTTTTCTCCACACCCTTTCCAGCATTTATTGCTTGCAGATTTTTGGATCGCAGCCATTCTGACTGGTGTGAAGTGGTACCTCATTGTGGTTTTGATTTGCATTTCTCTGATAATGAGTGATGTTGAGCATCTTTTCATGTGTTTGTTAGCCATCCATAAGTCTTCTTTGGAGAAATATCTATTTAGTTCTTTGGCCCATTTTTTGATTGGGTCATTTATTTTTCTGGAATTGAGCTGCATAAGTTGCTTGTATATTTTTGAGATTAGTTGTTTGTCAGTTGCTTCATTTGCTATTATTTTCTCCCATTCAGAAGGCTGTCTTTTCACCTTGCTTATAGTTTCCTTTGTTGTGCAGAAGCTTTTAATTTTAATTAGATCCCATTTGTTTATTTTTGCTTTTCTTTCCAGAATTCTGGGAGGTGGATCATAGAGGATCCTGCTGTGATTTATGTCTGAGAGTGTTTTGCCTATGTTCTCCTCTAGGAGTTTTATAGTTTCTGGTCTTACATTTAGATCTTTAATCCATTTTGAGTTTATTTTTGTGTGCGGTGTTAGAAAGTGATCTATGCATAGAAACTAATGAAAATGAAAACACAACAACCCAAAACCTGTGGGACACTATAAAAGCAGTGCTAAGAGGAAAGTTCATAGCAATACAGGCATACCTCAAGAAACAAGAAAAAAGTCAAATAAATAACCTAACTCTACAACTAAAGCAACTAGAAAAGGAAGAATTGGAGAACCCCAGAGTTAGTAGAAGGAAAGAAATCTTAAAAATTAGGGCAGAAATAAATGCTAAAGAAACAAAAGAGACCATAGCAAAAATCAACAAGGCCAAAAGCTGGTTCTTTGAAAGGATAAATAAAATTGACAAACCACTAGCCAGACTCATCAAGAAGCAAAGAGAGAAAAATCAAATCAATAAAATTAGAAATGAAAATGGAGAGATCACAACAGACAACACAGAAATACAAAGGATCATAAGAGACTACTATCAGCAGTTGTATGCCAATAAAATGGACAATGTGGAAGAAATGGACAAATTCTTAGAAAAGTACAATTTTCCAAAACTGAACCAGGAAGAAATAGAAAATCTTAACAGACCCATCACAAGCACGGAAATTGAAACTGTAATCAGAAATCTTCCAGCAAACAAAAGCCCAGGTCCAGACGGCTTCACAGCTGAATTCTACCAAAAATTTCGAGAAGAGCTAACACCTATCCTACTCAAACTCTTCCAGAAAATTGCAGAGGAAGGTAAACTTCCAAACTCATTCTATGAGGCCACCATCACCCTAATACCAAAACCTGACAAAGATGTCACAATAAAAGAAAACTACAGGCCAATATCACTGATGAACATAGATGCAAAAATCCTCAACAAAATTCTAGCAATCAGAATCCAACAACACATTAAAAAGATCATACACCATGACCAAGTGGGCTTTATCCCAGGGATGCAAGGATTCTTCAATATCCGCAAATCAATCAATGTAATTCACCACATTAACAAATTGAAAAATAAAAACCATATGATTATCTCAATAGATGCAGAGAAGGCCTTTGACAAAATTCAACATCCATTTATGATAAAAACTCTCCAGAGAGCAGGAATAGAAGGAACATACCTCAACATAATAAAAGCTATATATGACAAACCCACAGCAAACATTATCCTCAATGGTGAAAAATTGAAAGCATTTCCCCTAAAGTCAGGAACAAGACAAGGGTGTCCACTTTCACCGCTACTCTTCAACATAGTTCTGGAAGTTTTGGCCACAGCAATCAGAGCAGAAAAAGAAATAAAAGGAATCCAAATTGGAAAAGAAGAAGTAAAACTCTCACTGTTTGCAGATGACATGATCCTCTACATGGAAAACCCTAAAGAATCCACCAGAAAATTACTAGAGCTCATCAATGAATATAGTAAAGTTGCAGGATATAAAATCAACACACAGAAATCCCTTGCATTCCTATACACTAATAATGAGAAAGTAGAAAAAGAAATTAAGGAAACAATTCCATTCACCATTGCAACAAAAAGAATAAAATACTTAGGAATATATCTACCCAAAGAAACTAAAGACCTATATATAGAAAACTATAAAACACTGATGAAAGAAATCAAAGAGGACACTAATGGATGGAGAAATATACCATGTTCATGGGTCAGAAGAATCAATATAGTGAAAATGAGTATACTACCCAAAGCAATTTACAAATTCAATGCAATCCCTATCAAGCTACCAGCCATATTTTTCACAGAACTAGAACAAATAATTTCAAGATTTGTATGGAAATACAAAAACCCTCGAATTGCCAAAGCAATCTTGAGAAAGAAGAATGGAACTGGAGGAATCAACTTGCCTGACTTCAGGCTCTACTACAAAGCCACAGTCATCAAAACAGTATGGTACTGGCACAAAGACAGACATATAGATCAATGGAACAAAATAGAAAGCCCAGAGATAAATCCACACACATATGGACACCTTATCTTTGACAAAGGAGGCAAGAATATGCAATGGAGTAAAGACAATCTCTTTAACAAGTGGTGCTGGGAAAACTGGTCAACCACTTGTAAAAGAATGAAACTAGATCACTTTCTGCTTTTTAATATGCTGTCTAGGCTGGTCATAGCTTTACTTCCAAGAAGCGAGCATCTTTTAATTTCATGGCTGCAGTCACCATCTGCAGTGATTTTGGAGCCCCCCAAAATAAAGTCTGTTACTGTTTCCATTGTTTCCCCATCTAGTGATGGGGATACACTCCCCATGAAGTGATGGGACTAGATGCCATGATCTTAGTTTTCTGAATGTTGAGCTTTAAGCCCACCTTTTCACTCTCTTTCACTTTCATCAGGAGGTTCTTTAGTTCTTCTTCGCTTGTAGTTGATTAGAATTTATTTTATAATAGTTGAAAAATGTGTCTTTGACTACTCATTCTTAGTAATGTCATGTAGTATTTAGGGTTCTTGTTAAATTTTGGAAAATGTTTGTTAAACTTCTTTTACATATGAGCTATAAGATCTCATTGTAAGTTTTCTTGTGCAGTAATGAATCTTAATGACTTTTTGAACTGACAGAAGGTAGTCATTGACACTCAGTTACCAGGTCATCAAGCGTTGTCCTAATTTTCCTAGCATATTACGAGTTTTACATTATCTGACAGGAGAGAACTTCCCTTTTGACTAGGCATCGATGAGAATATCTTTAACTTGTTATTTTATGTGTCTGAGGTTGAAAGGATTTCCACAGACTAGCAGCTGGATCCTTACTTATCATACTGTTTTCCTACCACTGCCTACAGAATTTCAGTATCATATGCTGTAGGACACGGTCACATCTCAGTATAATGCCTATACTTGCCCCACTGTTTCCTGATGCTGAATTGGCACTTGAATGGGTGGTGGTAGTATTCCTGGAAACCTTTCCTACAAGAGGATAGCTATCCATAACTTGCTTATACAGGAGTTGTCTGTGAACTACATAAATGTATCCCATCAATTCAGATGAAATTTATCCCCAGATGAACTTATACTTAGCTGAGCCACAGCCCCTTCAGCACTGTATGGTGGGAAACATGAAAGAGCAGAAATTGAGGTGGCGAGTCATAATCTTACCCAATTACACCCAAGACAGCTTACTTTTGCAAATTTTACTAATTTTCTGAAAGAGTGAATGGAAGATTCCTTCCCTGGAGATACACTCTGTGGAGGAGTTTTGCATGCAGTGTGTTTATTAGTGAGTGCCCTTAGGGTCAGTACCTGTGGGGTGAAATGGAAGAAGGCAGGATTGGGCAGAAAGAGAAGTTGAGTTGCCTCTGCTGACTTCATGAAGAACTCTGAAGCCTTCCAAGAGTCCTTGGCCTTTCCAAGTTGTCCAGTTTTTCATTTTCATTATTTATTTAAAGAGGTAAAACAGTCATATGGTAGAAAGTTCAAAATATTAAAAAAGAGTACCCAGAGGAAATTCATTCTCCTACCCTTGACCTTCAGTTCCCAGGTACCTTCTCCAGAGTTAACCTGTGTTACCACTTCTTTATGTGTACTTTCAGAGATATTTGAAGCATGTAAAATCACATGTCATTTTTTATTTCTTTTTTTCTCCCTTGTATACAAGTGGCAGCATACTATACATTAGATTCTTCATTTTGTTTTAAACTTGTTTTGAGTTAATTTTAGACTTACAGAAGAGTTGCAAAAAAGAGTTTTCATACACCTTTATTCAGCTTCCCCTTGTGCTAAGATCTTATATAACAGAATAGTCATCAAAAGATACACATTTTCTCTCTTATCGTGGGTGGTTAATTTCTAGTTCTTTTGGGTCTCAGATGAAATGTTACTCCCTCACCAAAGCCTGTTGTAGTCAATCACCAACATCTAGCACAATGCCTGAGCTATAGTAGACATTTGATTAATTTATATTGTTCCTATTTTTGCTGATGAGTAATGCTGCAGTTAACATCACTGTGCAGTATCTCCATCCACATTGTAGGTTATTTCCACAGGAAACTGAGGTTAAAAGATATGAATATTTTCAAGACTCTAAATACATTGTTGTTGTTGTTTAGTTGCTCATTTGTGTCTGACTTTTGGGGACCTCATGGACTGTAGCAAATTGATTGAAAATGTATTTGCATTCCCTTTTTATTTTCCTCTGTTGCTGCTTACTAAAAAAAAATCTTATTTCAGTGAGTAGGCATGTTGCTGTCACACAAGTATTTATTATTTTACAGTTTTCTTATTCAGTATCACATGATATCTATTCTGAAAGGCAGTTTTTTTTTTTTTTTTGCCAAGACCACAAATGGTTCCCCTCAAGGTTTTTTTAATGCCTCAAATTGAGCTGTCATCTATTTCAATGATCCAACAAAAGGATGATAATACATTTTATATAAATAATTTAGGAGAATTCCTCCTGTCAAAACAAAAAGTGCCTCTAAAAATAAAAGCAATTCAGAAAAAATACTCTAGCAAGTCCACAAATGATATTTCACACTTATCTTATGCTTTATGTGTGAAAGCCATATCATATACTACAGATAATAAACTATATTTTATTATCACGTTCTTAACTCAGAATATTATGTAGCGATTGAGGGACATGAGTAAGAGAATAAATGTTCTCTTACAGAAAATATGGCAGAAACCAGTCATCAAGATTAAGTGTTTTCTCCAACTGGATAGTATGTTAGCAACCAAATTGGAGTTTGGATATGCTGGTGTTTTATATTGAGTCAAATTATTTGATAGCCTTTGTCATGGATTGACAAACATTTCTGTAGGGCCATTAATATATAGAAAAATGCATAGTGACAGAGAACAGAATAGTGATTGTCTTGTGTTGGGGGCATAGAAGTGAAAGCGTTAGTCACGTCCCACTCTTTGTGACTTCATGGACTGTAGCCCTCCAGGCTCCTCCATCCATGGAATTCTCCAGGCAAGAATACTGGAGTGGTAGCCATTCCCTTCTCCAGGGAGTCGTCCTGGCCTAGGGATCGAATCAAGGTGTCCTGCATTGCAGGTGGATTCTTTACTGTCTGAGCCACCAGGGAATTTGGATGCAGGAGAGAGATCACACAGGGACACATGGAAACTTTGGGGTGATGAGTATGTTCACTATCTTGATTGTGGTGATGGTTTAGGGTGTATATATGTCAAAACTTCTCAAATTATACACTTTCAATATATGTAATTGTTATATGTCAATTATACACCAATAAAGCTATTTTGTTAAAACAGTAACACCTAAATAAATAGTAAGTTAATGTAGAATTAAATCCATATATCATCACCAAAGTCATGATAATGCTCAACATTATACTTTGTTGAGTATTTATGACCCTCCCGGGAATTCTAAGCACTTTTTGTGTGTTTATGGACATTCAGTTATTGCACTAACCATGTGAAGCAGTACTATGATTATCACGCTTTACAGATAAAGAGACTGAAGCATCCAGAGGTTAGGAAATTTAACCGAGGTCATAGAAGTAAAAAGTGGCCAAGTCTAGATCTGGGTCCAGTGATTTGGCTCTAGAAATTGTGCTTGTAGGATTAGTCATTATAAATGAAAGCTGAGAGAGACCGTTTAACTATCAGGCAGAAGAAAGATCCAGACATGGGAACAGCCTAGAGTGAGACATGTCAGTATCCTAGGCAACCTGATAGCTTTGGGCCCCTTAAAGCTGATATTTCTTTAAAAAAAATTTTTTTTCACGGGGTTATGAAGAAGCTGATTTTCTATTAATAATAATGTTATACTTTTTCATGTTCTAAATATATATATTGACTGTTCAGAAAAATTCATACTTGTTTTAAGTTATCTTTCATTTACCAGTTCTTCCTATTACGCCTTGTAACCAGTTCTCTAACGATCGTGGTAACAGGATTTGGTGGGAGTCTTACTCATGTTTTAAAGCTATTTTTTCCCACTTGTCTCTGCATCTAGTCTTCCCTTCTGTTCTCTTAGGCAAGCAAGAAACGAAACAAGTTTTTGAGAGGTATATTACAGAACTTAAAATTTCTTTCTTCTCAATAAATAAACTATGCTGTACATCATTTTAGCTCAGTTGTTTCATTAGCTTCTAAGCTTCTGTGAGATGACTTGTCTCAGTGTTGCTGCCATTAACTGTTGAGCCACACAACTTGTACGTCACAAAAATACTCAAGGAACATGGGCTGGCTCTGGCAAAGAGCATATTTTCCATCACTCATGGTTACGTTCTCCTTTAGAGGAAGGGGGGCCAAATTACATTTTGCCACTTATGTAAAGAATTGATTCTGGAGGCTTGAGTTAGTGGCACTGTATTTCCGCTCTACTTCAGATCTGTTTTAATGCCCATTATGGCTGGCTGCTGCTTGATAGCCCATGTCTGAATCCACTTCTGGGGATATTTAAATAGTAGTCTGATCAGAATTATACTCAACAAAATAGGATGGAATAAGACAGAAACATACTGAAATCTATCTGTGAAGATTTCAGGAAGTGAGGAGTCACTGAAGGAAAATTTGCTTAATGTTTATCCAGCAGCGCTGAGGACCTGGAAGGTACTGCACTTGGAGTGTGTGCAAACGTGGGCCCTCCACGTTTTTGGTGCCTCCAGTTTTCTCCATAACAGGAGCAGCAGGTTCATAGGAGGTGAAGGAGAATGTGGTGATCTGTTCAGTTCAAATGAATGGCTTCATTTTCAAGCTCATTAAGCACTCTTCCCTCTGTCGTGAGTCTCCTTTGGTCAATAAAGGGAAAAACACCCTGAAGAATAACAGCACTCTGGTGATTGATTTGTTGTCTAATAACTAAGGCTGACTCTACTTATTTGTGGGTGAGATTCAAATTGACTAGCAGTGAAGAAAAACACCTGTTAGTTTTCTCACCATTAAAAGCATGCTCGACAACAGTAAAATAATTGCTTTAGGCTTATTCTTTCTCTTTTCTTAGAGATTTGACAGGCTAAATAATCTATCAATTTGTGTCCCAATTTATGATTTAGAATAGCGGTGGAGCTTCTGACTGGAGAAAGGAGGATATTGATTTATGACTTGGGAAAAAATGGTCAAACTGTTGATGGGCTATCAACATGTATAAACAAATGAACCACTGAGATCCTGACTAGGGGTTGACGCATGTTTAATTGCATGTGGAACACAGGAAGTTTTTGATGACAACTAGAAGACAACAGTGAGGAGGAAGGGGCTGAAGTCTCACCGTTTAGAATTGATTCTATTGAATGATTCTAGATGACGCACTTCACTTTTTTGTTATCTTGGTGTTTCCATCCCAAAACTACGTATTTAAAGATTGTCTCTGACTTTCTGAGTTAAGAATTTCTTGACAGGACTGAACTTGAAATGATCCACGGACTTACTTAGTTCAAGTATGGTGGGTGCAGATGGCTTGAAATATACAGAATAATTAATGGTGGCGGTGTCATAGGTGATTTTTATTTTCTGTAGTTCCCAAAATGATAGTATCAGTAGGAAAAATTAATAAATGTGATTTAACCAAGAAAAATGGGCTTAAACCTCATTGGTTGTGTTCCCAACTAAACTTAATGGAGTCCTCAAGAGCCACAGCCCCTCCAGCACTGCACAGCATAATGGGAGACATGAAGGAGCAGAAGCTGAGATGGAGAGTCAGTAACCTTAATCAATTACAGCTAAGATATCTGACTTTTGAAAATTTTACAGATTTGCTGGAAAAAATGAATATAAGATTCCTTCCCTGGACACACTTGGAGAAGGAGTTTAGTGGGCATTGTGTTTATTATTGAGTGCCCTTGGGGTCAACACCTGTGCATGAAATGGAAGAAGGCAAGATTGGGCAGAAAGAGAAGCTGAGTTGTTTCACTGACTTTACGAAGAACTCAAACTAGAATGGCCTTTCCAGGATGTCCAAGTTTTCATTTTTGTTAATTTTTTAAACAGATAAAGCAATCATATGGTAGAAAATTCAAAATATTCAAAAAGACTATCCTGAGGAAATTCATTCTCCTACCCTTGACCCTCAGCTCCCCGGTACCTTCTCCAGGATTAATCTGTGTTAACAGTTTTGTTTATATACTCGCAGAGATATTTTAACTGTATAAAATCACATTCATATTTCTATTTCTTTTTTCTCACTTTTATATAAATGGCAGCCTGCTATCTATACACAAGAGCAAGTGGGTTCACTCCATAACAATATGGAGCCCAGAGGTGGGTATTTGACAGTCTTTGCTTTTTCTAGGCCCTAGAATCACTGTCTCAGATGATGATCCCCCTGTGCTGGGACCCTTCCTTTCCTTTCCTATCCTCTTCCTTTGCCCACATGCCCAGCTTTATTTTACTAGTGTGGTGAACGCCAGGGAGTCATGATTCCTGGCTGTGGTAGGCTGAATGATGACCCCCAAAGGTATGTAGAGCTTAATCCCTGGAACCTTACAAGGCAGAAAGATTTTGCAGATGTGACTAAGTTAAGGATGTTGTGATAGGGGAGATCATCCTGGATTATCTGCTGGGCCCTAAATGTAATCATCAATATTCTTATAAGAGGGAGGCAAGGAGATTTGAGTCCAGAAGAAAGCAATGTGAAGACAAGCAAGACAACAGTCTGTTGGCTTTGGAGATGAAGGAAGGGGCCATGAGCCAAGGAATGCAAAGACTCAGTTCTAGAGGCTGGAAAAGAAAGGAGATGAGTTCTTCCTTGGAGACTCTAGAGAGAGAGCAGCCCTGAGACACCTTCATATCAGTCTAATGAAACTGATTTAAGACTTCTAGCCTCCCAAACTGTAAGCGCTGAGAATGCATGTGTGCTACTTTGAGTACCAGTTTGTACTGATACATACAGCCACAGGGAGTGAATCCAGTGGTCATATCCTGAACAGATAGCAGTAGGCTTTCGGAGTCTAGAGATGGGAAAGGCTTCCCACTCCAGTATTCTGGCCTAGAGAATTTCCTGAAATATACCATGGGGTTGCAGAGAGTCGGACAGGACTAAGCGACTTTCACTTTAGAGTCAGAAGCTTCCTCAAGTCCTTCATCATAACAGGAGCATCCAAAACGTAAGCAGACGTTTCTCTCGTTAATAAGGATTGATTTTCATGGGGTAACAGCTTTACTGAAAGCTTTCCAACTTCCTGGGAAGGAATGTGATGGAGGGATCTTAAAACTCCACCCTGCCCCAAGGTGAGGCACCTGGACACCCATCATTCCATACCTTTCATTTATGTTAGTGTTGGTCCTGGCCCAGTTTCTGTGAAGCTAGGTAAGGGTAATGTGCCCTTACCATCTAGTTGCTCTCATTGGCAGCATGGCAACATGGAGAAGTTGTCAGTTCTGGAACTCATCTTCTCTAGCAGAGCCTTTTTAGGCAAGTGAAAGTTGCTCAGTTGAGTCTGACTCTTTGCAACGCTATGGCCTGTAGAGTCCATGGAATTCTCCAGGCCAGAATACTGGAGTGGGTAGTTGTTTCCTTCTCCAGGGGATCTTCCCAACCCAGGGGTTGAACCTAGGCCTCCCGCATTGCAGGTGGATTCTTTACCAGCTGAGCTACTAGGGAAGATCCTAGGGCAAGTTCAGTCAGTTCAGTCACTCAGTCGTGCCCGATTCTTTGCGACCCCATGGACTGCAGCACACCAGGCCTCCCTGTCCATCACCAACTTCCAGAGCTTACTCAAACTCATATCTATCACGTTGGTGATGCCATCCAACCATCTCATCCTCTGTTGTCCCCTTCTCCTCCTGCCTTCAATCTTTCCCAGCATCAGGGTCTTTTCCAATGAGTAAGTTCTTTGCATCAGGTGGCCAAAGTATTGGAGTTTCAGCTTCAGCATCAGTCTTTCCAGTGAATATTCAGGACTGATTTCCTTTAGGGTGGAATGGTTGGATCTCCTTGCAGTCCAAGGGACTCTCAAGAGTCTTCTCCAACACCACAGTTCAAAAGCATCAATTCTTCAGTGCTCAGCTTTCTTTATAGTCCAACTCTCACATCTATACATGACTACTGGAAAAACCATAGCTTTGACTACATGGACCTTTGTTGGCAAAGTAATGTCTCTGCTTTTTAATATGCTGTCTAGGTTGGTCATAGCTTTTCTTCCAAGGAGCAAGCATCTTTTAATTTCATGGCTGCAGTCACTATTTGCAGTGATTTTGGAGCTCCAAAAAGTAAAGTCTGTTGCTGTTTCCATTGTTTTCCCATCTACTTGGCATGAAGTGATGGGACCAGATGCCATGATCTTAGTTTTCTGAATGTTGAGTTTTCAGCTAACTTTTTCAGTTTCCTCTTTCACTTTCATCAAGAGGCTCTTTAGTTCTTCTTCACTTCCTGCCATAAGGGTGGTGTCATCTGCATATCTAAGGTTATTGATATTTCTTCTGACAATCTTGATTCCAGCTTGCACTTCATCCAGCCCAGCATTTCTCATGATGTACTCTGCATATTAGTTAAATAAGCAGGCATACTCCTTTCCCGATTTGGAACCAGTCTGTTGTTCCATGTCTGGTTCTACCTGTTGCTTCTTGACCTGCATACAGATTTCTCAGGAGACAGGTCAGATGGTCTGCTATTCCCATCTGTTGAAGAATTTTCCATAGTTTGTTGTGATCCACACAATCAAGGGCTTTGGCATAGTCAATAGAACAGAAATAGATGTTTTTCTGGAACTCTTTTTGCTTTTTTGATGATCCAATGGATGTTGGCAGTTTGGTCTCTGGTTCCTCTGCCTTTTGTAAATCTAGCTTGAACATCTGGAAGTTCATGGTTCATGTACTGTTGACACCTTTCTTGGAGTATTTTGAGCATTACTTAGCTAGCGTGTGAGATGGTGCAATTGTGTGGTAGTTTGAATATGCTTTGGCATTGTCTTTCTTGGGGACTGAATTGAAAACTGACCTTTTCCAGTCAAGCTTGCTGTCAAATATTTTTTGTGCTTCTCTGTTCACATGAGGCAGAAACCTACCATAGCATCCTTCCCCACTAAGCTGTGATTGAATCTCTTGGTGCCTCTCTATTCAGAGCTCCCAATACTGCCAAATGAGGGACATCACACAAGAGGTTTTCAAACCCAGTACCAAGGGTGTGCTGGGCCTAACAACACTCAGGAGAACTCCAGACTGACTGTGTTTCTGCCACCAGACAGAGGACAGAAGTGAGCTGATTAGATTTACAAGTGTGTCTCTGCTTTTAAAAAAGCATTCCTTCAGAATCTCTTCTGGGAATCATGGATAGCATCCCTGGAAAATCTCCTCAATTATGAAGAAACTCAAACTGTGAGGACTTATTAGGTGTGTTAATTGTTCTGACTTCATCAGAGGAAGATGCATCATAGGGAAAAAAAGGATTTCCAGCTATTTTTCTTTCAAAGTTACAAACAAGTTCTTTACTGTTTATTCTCTCTATTGGTTGTTGTTTGCATGGTGTACACCAGATATTCTTGTGTGTCACTCTGTCTTCAGCAGCTTTCCTTTCGACTTTGAGCTGCATCAGATTCTAGTCTGGTTTTCACCTAAGGGCCCAGTGAGCTGTCTGAGCGTGGCCTCAGTGTCTCAGCACTGTCTGCTTGTCCAGTTGTTTCGGTGTCCCCAGTGGTGTTCAGGGTGATGGGGCTTTCATTACCTGTGCTGGCTCCCCGGGAGCCCAGAGCACACACCCTTCAGATCTCTGAGTGCCCTTAGTCGTGGCCCTCCTGTGGGTCTCTGTAGGGAGGGTTGAACTTGGCAAATGTACATTTGGTTCATAGACACAACCCGATTGACGAGCTAGGTCTTTTGCACACTGGCTAACTGAGAAAGGGTAATTTTCATATCTGGGTGAATTCAAGGGTAGCAGAGCTGCCTTAATTGAATCTCTTATCTGTTCCTACATTTTCTTGCAATTCTTTTTTTCATAAGCAGTTTAAACATAAGTATCTTTTGCAATGAGATATGAGATGAAAATTTGAAACGAGGGACAGTATGTTTTATACATTTGGAATGGGTTCACTGCAAGTGGTACACTCCTCGAGGTCTCCAGATACGTTCATTTTGTTGGACAGCTTTGCCCAGGGCCCGCTGTTTGTGCCCTTATAGCTGCTATTCCTGAAAGCCATTTAGAGTAAATCTGCAAACTGTAGTTATTAGATAATTAAAGCTTTCTGCAGAAAGGAGAGGCCAAGATCCCAAGTTTAATAAGAAAGATTTCTTGACAGTTTGACTACTAGTGTTGAGGCCCCTTTTATTACTGTCTTAAAAGTGAAAGTCGCTCAGTCGTGTCCGACTCTTTGCAACCCCATGGCCTATACAGTCCATGGAATTCTCCAGGCCAGAATATTGGAGTGGGTAGCCTTTCCCTTCTCCAGGGGATCTTCCCAACCCAGGTATCGAACCCAGGTCTCCTGCATTGTAAGCAGATTCTTTACCAGGGAAGCCTGATTGCTTTAAAGACCCTAGTTTTAAGAGTGAATATATACTTTTTAGGGAAATGCACTAAACAGGATGACCAAAGGTAAGTTTACTATAAATATCTCTGCGTTTTCTTTTAAAGGAAACATATCTGCATGTTCATATATACAAATATATGTATATTCTATAAATTGCTAGATGAGAGGAAAGGGAATCACTGAACTCTGACATTTAATAATACAATTTTCTCTTTGTATGGTCCAGTTGGACCCCAGTACCATTAGGAATCATTTTATTTCCCACTTAAGGTTGCTGCCATTCCAAGGCATGGGTTCATTTCTCAGGGACTTTTCTCTGGGCCTTTGGCTATGTTTGGCCATTAACAGAGCTCTGAAAATGCTACCTCCTGGAGCTTATTATTAATCTCTCTTTGTACAACTCACTTCCGGACAGCTCAGCTTTCCTGGTAAGGGACTTGTTTCTGATAAATTGCCTCTTGCCATTAAACTTCCTTGAAATCTCATATTTTATTCTCTTCTATTGATTTAGTCTCTTTCCTGCTCTCTTTGCTCATCCTTGCCCATCATCCTCCACCATTACTAGCTATGGTAGGGAGATGACAATACTTAGGAGTAGGTTGAACAATTCAGGTGCAGCATCGCTTTGGGGTATATGAGGACCACTCTGTCCTCAGGGAAGAGGTGGGTCTTCAAATGAAGAACCGAAGCTTGTATTGCTCTATCGCTGCAATACATTTACCCCCGTAGACCCAGGGCCTTGGAATAAACAACAACAGTGGGTATGATGCTAGCTGCTTAGGCCAGATCTTCTTAGCTGGAGATTTGTATGCGGGAAGTTCATTAGGAAGAGCTCTCAGGAATAACTTGTCAGGGACTGAAGGAGGCAAGACTGGGGAGAGGGAAACGTGAAAATAAGATAACAGTTGCAACAGGAGAGTCTGCTGATTTTACAGAGCTGGGATGACCCTTCAGAGCTGTCCTGAATTGAGCAAGAAAGCGGGGAAGTGATAGTCATTATATGTAGGTTGATTATTATTACCCAATGAGAAGGGTATTACTATTGTTTTTCTTTCTTTCTTTTTTTTTTGTTATTCCTATTTAACAGTTAGGAAATCATGGCCTAGTGAGATTAAGAAACTTGCCTACAGGCACATGGTTAGTATGTAGGAAAAGCCGAGTTTAAACACAGGGAATATCCTTTTCTGCTTGTCTTGCTTTTAGTTTCCTGGTGACAATCAGTCTTTTAATTGTTGGAATTTCTTAAACTGAAAATGGTGATGTTAACAGTACATCATTTCCCTTCTTGATAAAATATCAGTGTGCTTGGGATTAGGTATATATTTATTTGCTCGGTTCTTCCTGTAGCCTCTCACAGTGAGAAGCTAGCCAGTGTATGCTGCTGTGGCAGTTCTGGGGAAAACTGTGAATGTGAATGTGTGTAGAATATGTTTTCTATGCAGGAGAGGAAAAGAATTATACCTTTGTGTTCCCTCAAATATAAATCCTGTCTACACACAATTAGAGAAAGAAGTTCAGGTTTACCCCCAAGAAGGCATGACTATGGAAACTGAATGTCTACCTAATTCCCATCACAGACCTGTCTTATGGCAGTGAGATTCTATGTAATTGAAGGTTTGCTTGTACTTGCAGTTTTTTTTAAGAACTGTTACTGCAACTCTTATTTATTACTGGTAAGAATGTAAAATGGTTGGTGTACCCACTTGGAAGACAGTTTGGCAGTTTCATACAAAGCTAAATGTAGTCTTACTATATGACCCAGAAATCACCTTCTTAGGTATTTACCCAAATGAGTTGAGCATTTCTGTCCACACAAAAACCTGTACATGAATGTTTGTAGCACTGTATTCATAATCTCTAAGAGTTCTGTGCAACCAAGATGTCCTTCAGTAGATAAATGGATAAACAAACTGGTACATTCATACAATGGAATACTATTCAGTGATGAAAAGAAATGAGCCATTAAGCCACACGATGACATGGAGGAAACTGAAATGCATGTTGCCGAGTGAAAGAAGCCAGTCTGAAAGGGCTACATCCTGCGTTATTCCAATTATATGACATTTTGGAAAGGCAAAATTACACAGATAGTGAAAATATTAGTGGTTAGTGAGGGATTAGTAGGGGAAATGCAGATTTTAGGGTGGATGGTAAAGCTATTCTGTATGATACTATAGTAGTGGATTCATGATATTATACATTTGTCAAAACCCATAAAATTTTGCAGCACAATTTCTTAATATATAAAAATTAAGAAAGAATCATTTATAATAGGGGATCAGGGGATCTCAGCATAGAATGCAGACTGGGACAAGAGAATCTGAATGTATTACAAATATTTTATACAGTCTCACCCAAGTGAGTAAAGGGAGGTGAACAGACCTCAGTCACGTTGGAAATGAGAGGAGTTTGTAAGATGAATGGCAAAAAGAATGGTCTGTGAGTGCTTACTGTAGTGGATGAAGTTGTTTTTCATGGGGGTGCAGGTTAACAATTCTGTTACTACTCTGCATGTATACTGGAATTGAATAATTATCATCCATGCAGAAGAGTCCCAAATAATTTATGTAAGTACCTTGCCCTAAAAATGGGAGAGCGTAACACCCCACTCCTTAAGTGTGGGCTGCACATAGTGACTTCCTTCCAAAGAGTACAGTATGGAAAGTGATGGGAGAAAAGAGTGACTTCGGTGGAGAAAGCTGTCAAACACTACTTCAGCCAGGTGATCAAGGTCAATGTCAATGGCCATGAATCATACAGACAGAATGTACCCTTAATATTATATGATGAGAATGATACTTCATCTCTATAATCTTTCTCCCCAAAAGTCTATCTGTGAGAAGCATATCAGACAAATGAAGTGACTTCCTACAATATATCTGATCAGTACACCTCAAACCTGTCAAGATCATCAAAAACATGGAAAGTCTGAGAAGCTGTCTCAACCGAGGGGGCCTAAAGAGACATGCTGGCTAAAGTCATGTGGTATCCTGGATGGGCTTCTAGACCAGAAAAAGGACATTAAGTAAAAAGTAAGGAAATCTGAATTAACGATGGAAGTGAAAGTGTTAGTCCCTCAGTGACGTCTGACTCTTTGCCATCCCCGTGGACTAGAGCCCACCAGGCCCCCTGTCCATGGAAGTGTACAGGCAAGAATACGAGAGTGGGTTGCCATTCCCTACTCCAAGGGATCTTTACAACTCGGGGATCAAACCTGGGTCTCCTGCGTTGCAGGCAGATTTTTTTTCTTTTTTTTTTTTTCACCATCTGAGCCACTCTGGATGTTAGTTAATAATACATCAATCACTGGCTGGGGTGAAGGTTTTAGAGGAATTATGACTGACAGGAACCAAAAATATGTTTAACAAGTAATAGGCTAGGAATCTTGGGTAGATAAGAACAAATACCACTTTCTACCGCTTTGAGGCTCATTTCCCTTCCCTGCACATCTCACATGGATTTTCAGGAAGAATTTTAAATGCCTTATCCTAATATTAAAAATAGCTTATGAAAGACCAAGAACACATTAGTTATTGTAACCTAATAACCTAAGCTTCAAGTTTAGGCTCTCTGGGTGGAGTTCATCCCTCTTCTTGTTCCGCTGTGAGTCTGCCTTGACATTCTAAAACCTCAAACTTGATTCTTTTTTTCTTACTTAATTTCTATGGAAGAATGTTCTGTTTTGACATGTGGCTCTACATCCTTCCTTTTCACTATGTGAATAATACTATGATTTGCCCGTTTTGCTGAGGGACATTTGAATTGTTCTATTCTTAGCAACTGTAAATAATACACTGGTAAATATTCTTGTGTGTGTCTCTTTGTTCACTTTTACAAGAGTTTTTCTAGGCTACGTCCTAGGAGAGGAATAGCTGAGTCAGAGTATGGTGCATTTCTAAATTCTTCTATTGTTAAATTGCTTTCCATTTTATAGTCCCATCAACTGTATGAGAATCTTATTCCTGATCTCCTCAATAACACTTGTTATTATCAGATATTAACAATTTGCTTATCTGATGGGTATGACTGATTATCGTTCTTATATTCCTCACACGATGTTAAACTTAGGTGGCAGATATTATTATTAACTCCATTTTATAGATGGAAAATGTAAGACTTAGAAAATAATTTGTCCAAGGCCTCATACTTAGTAGGGGACAAGAAGTCAGGAATGATCCTGGAGAATCTCAATTCCAAGCCATAACATTTTAGCTAACACTTGACTCAGGCCTGGATGTGTTATTAAAATGCATAAACAATGCAAGAAGTTGCATTTTTCTCTTCATTCTGTACTCCTCCCATAGTCTGCCCTCTCTTCAAACTTTCCACTTATTCTTTTTATCCTTCATTGCCTTTCTTCATCTTTCTCTTCCTTCTCCCCCTTAGTCCCTTTCTCCCTCCCTTTCTTCTCTCTATCCCTGTATTTTAAAAAGTTATTTTAGTTGGGTTATCCTACACAGTTACTCGTAGATTTGAGAAAATAAAGTGAATAGGTATAATAAAATCTTGAGAGATTAACCAATTTTCTTACATTGTATGTGATGAAATGAAAAATTCACACATTTCAATCAAGATTGAAATGGAAAGAAGCAAAGCTGAATCATTGGCATGTGTGCAATTTGAAAATGACTATTAGCAAAAACTCTCTCTGGAGCAGCTGCTTCTGATACACACCACTTGTCTCCTGTAATTAGAACAGAATTTAAGCTTCCTTAGGAACTGAAATTATGCTGCAAATTTATAATTAGCAATAAAATTTTGAATGGAGAGTTGTCCCTTCATTCCCCCCACCTTAATTTCTCTCTTTAATTTTTTCGGCAAGTTCTTTTCTTAGCTAAAAAAATTATCACCTAAACAGGTAATGTGAGGAATATGATTGCAAAACAAAAGACAAGCTCAGGATGTTGTAAACCTTGCAGTTGGAAGAGCAGTGAAGTAAATTGAATTCAGTCACCAAAGCACCAGGTTCAACAAATTCTGGACTTAAGAGTTTGTTAGGAAGAAGATACAAGAAGCTGAATCAGTATTTTCACACAGAATGTTATAGTTCATCTTGTTGCCTTTTTATTACATAAAGAGGAAGTCTCTCCTCTGTGCCCACATAGCCTCTCTGCATCTTTAGGAGGTTTTTGCCTTCCATGAAGCTTTTTGGTTCATGTGGTTGCTACCATCATATTGCAGAAGATCCTGGACAGCAGAGCCCGTGGCTAGTTCAGCTAACACTCACAGATATTAGCGCCTTGTCTGGCACAAATAGGTGCACGGCATATGACCACTGAATTACATTAAACTGAATTTAATAAAATAACAAACATCCTGCTTTCTAATTCTGATCATGTCTGTGAAGAACTGGCTCAGAGCCCATGATGAACTTTTAAGATGACAGCAAATCTCTTCATCTCCTGTTAATAAAAAAAATTAAAGTATCCTAGGTAGGATATTAGGAGTGAGGTGTGTTATAGCTTAGCAGGTAACCAATAAAGGCAATTCTGTTTCTTGAGATGCACCTGAAAAAATAATCTATACCTTGGGTGGGTAGATTTAACCTTGTTTGAAACTTTTTCCCTTTAAATCAAGACTTGAGTTTGGATGGGTGTGAAGGGTGAGTTGAAAAGAATATCTTAAAAGTTAATTTGAAAGGAAAACATATAGGAATTCACACATACATAGTTGAAAGAGTAGTAAGCAGTGGAAAGTTTCCAGACAAGGTATTAAAATATATTACAATCTATAGTTATTTTTTAAATAATATACTTATTTATGTTCGGTTGCCCTGGATCTTTGTGGCTGTGTGCGGGCTTTCTCTAGTTGCGGTGAGTGGGACTACACTTCGCTGGGGTGCTCAGGGTTCTCACGGTGGCGGCTTCTCTTGCTGTGGAGCACAGGCTCTAGGCACATTCAGTCATTGCAGTGCAGGGGCTCGGTTGCTCCTGGACACGTGGACGTCTTCCTGCACCAGGGACAGAACCCGTGTCCCCTGCATTGGCAGGGGAACTCTTACCCACTGTACCACCAGGCAAGTCCCACAATCTGTAGTTATTAAAACACAGTGGCACTAGGGCAGGAACAAATCAACTTATCTGTTCACCTGTTGATGGACATTTGGATTTCTCCCAGTTTTTGCTATTATGAATGGAACTTCTAACAACATTCTTGTACAATTCTTTTAATTCACTCTGATAATCTCTTTTAATTAGAATGTACAGATTATCTATATTTAGTGTGATTGTTGATATGGTTGGATTTAAAACTATTATTTTGTAACCTTTTTTTAAAAAAAAATCTGCTGTGTTTTTTGTTCCTCTGTTTTTTGGGGTTAACTGAGTATTTTATATGGTTTCCCTGGTGGCTCAGTAGGTAAAGAGTCTGCCTGCAATGTGGGAGGCCTGGGTTCGATCCCTGGGTCAGGAAGATCCCCTGGAGAAGGAAATGGCAACCCATTCCAGTACTCTTACCTGGAGAATTCTGTGATTTATTTCCACAATTGACTTATTATCTATCCTTGATTCGTTTGTTTTTAGAGGTTATTTTCTAGTTTAGAATGCACACCTTTACTTGTCACCCTCCATTGAGGGGTGGCAGAATTTGTTAGGGGCTTCCCAGGTGGCTCAGCGGTAATGGATCCCCCTGCAGTGCAGGAATTACAGGAGACATGGGTTTGATTCCTGGGTTGAGAATGTCCCCTGGAGGAGGGCATGGAAACCCACTTCAGTATTCTTGCTTGAAGAACCTCATGGACAGAGAGGCCTGGTGGTCTGTAGTCCATAGGGTTGCCAAGAGTTAGCCACGATTGAAGCGATTGAGCACACAGGCACAGTTTGTTGCTCTTTCCCCAGTGACTTCAACAGAAAAATGTGGTTGAGGTGGGCTTTGTGCCTTTCCCACTCGACCGAGGGAAACCCTCCCCTCTCTCTCCCCCTGCTTAATCTTTCTCAAGAGCACCCTTTGGAGGTCTGCGTGGAAGAATCACAAGTGAATATGATCTCCACCTGTGTCTGAAGCTCCCATGAATTCTGTGATATCACACTAGTCCATACTGGGCCTTTATGCAAGTTGTTAAGAATTTTAGCTGCATTCTTCTTGCCCACTTGTATTGTGTTCAGTGTCTCTTTTCTCCCATACTCTGCTGCAAGTAAGCCAATGTTTTCTACCTCCTTGGAGGCCCCTGTCTTTCCTTGGCTTTCAAACTGCTTCACTGGCCTTTGACGCCAGCACTCTGATGAGTTTTAAAAAAGTTGTAAACTAGCAGTTCATCCTTTGTTGTTGTTCTTGGGATGAGAATGATAGCTTTGCAGCTACTTGCTAGGCAGAAACAAAATTCTCACAATAGAGGAATTTTAATGCACGAATCTATAATGGAAAAGCTGAGGAGCCCAAAAGGGGTTGGTGAGCAAATCAAAGATTTGTAACATCAGGAAGCCTAGTCTGGGACATGAAGGGAGGAGGTGCTGTTCCAGTAGCTAGGGTAACCAAGCAGAATCTGAAATCATTGGGGGGGCTTGTCTGGTGGGAGCTGGAGCCACAGGGGTAACACAAACACTGCTTGAAGAAAAAAAATACTATCTTCTCTTGTCCTCTTGCCATTCAGTTTTCTGACAATGCCACCCATTGGCCTAACCAGCTGTTTTCAACTGACATGACAGCCAGGAGAATGTAACCTGCTGAGATCAAATTACCTCCCTTATTCAGTTCAGTTCAGTCGCTCAGTCATGTGCGACTATTTGCGACCCCATGAATCGCAGCACACCAGGCCTCCCAGTCCATCACCAACTCCCGGAGTTTACTCAAACTCATGTCCATTGAGTCGGTGATGCCATCCAGCCATCTCATCCTCTGTTGTCCCCTTCTCCTCCTGCCCCCAATCCCTCCCAGCATCAGGGTCTTTTCTAATGAGTCAACTCTTCGCATCAGATGACCAAAGTATTGGAGTTTCAGCTTTAGGATCAGTCCTTCCAAAGAACACCCAGGACTGATCTCCTTTAGAATGGACTGGTTGGATCTCCTTGCAGTCCAAGGGACTCTCAAGTCTTCTCCAACACCACAGTTCAAAAGCATCAATTCTTTGGCACTCAGCCTTCTTCACAGTCCAACTCTCACATCCATACATGACCACAGGAAAAACCATACCCTTGACTAGATGGACCTTTGTTGGCAAAGTAATGTCTCTGCTTTTGAATATACTATCTAGGTTGGTCATAACTTTCCTTCCAAGGTGTAAGCTGCTTTTAATTTCATGGCTGCAATCACCATCTGTGGTGATTTTGGAGCCCCCCAAAATAAACTCTGACACTGTCTCCACTGATTCCTCATCTATTTGCCATGAAGTGATGGGACCAGATGCCATGATCTTCATTTTCTGAATGTTGAGCTTTAAGCCAACTTTTTCACTCTCCTCTTTCACTTTCATCAAGAGGCTTTTTAGTTCCTCTTCACTTTCTGCCATAATGGTGGTGTCATCTGCATATCTGAGGTTATTGGTATTTCTCCCGGAAATCTTGATTCCAGCATGTACTTCTTCCAGCCCAGCATTTCTCATGATGTACTCTGCATATAAGTTAAATAAGCAGGGTGACAATATACAGCCTTGCTGTACTCCTTTTCCTATTTGGAACCAGTCTGTTGTTCCGTGTCCAGTTCTAACTGTTGCCTCCTGACCTGCATATAGGTTTCTCAAGAGGCAGGTCAGGTGGTCTGGTATTCCTATCTGTTTCAGAATTTTCCACAGTTGATTGTGATCCACATAGAGGTTTTGGCATAGTCAATATAGCAGAAATAGATGTTTTTCTGGAACTCTATTGCTTTTTCCATGATCCAGCGGATGTTGGCAATTTGATCTCTGGTTCCTCTGCCTTTTCTAAAACCAGCATGAACATCTGGAAGTTCACAGTTCATGTATTGCTGAAGCCTGGCTTGGAGAATTTTGAGCATTACTTTACTAGCGTGTGAGATGAGTGCAATTTTGTGGTAGTTTGAGTATTCTTTGGCATTGCCTTTCTTTGGGATTGGAATGAAAACTGACCTTTTCCAGTCCTGTGGCCACTGCTGAGTTTTCCAAATTTGCTGGCATATTGAGTGCAGCACTTTCACAGCATCATCTTTCAGGATTTGAAATAGCTCTACTGGAATTCCATCACCTCCACTAGCTTTGTTCGTAGTGATACTTTCTAAGGCCCACTTGACTTCACACTCCAGGATGTCTGGCTCTAGGTGAGTGATCACACCATCGTAATTATCTGGGTCATGAAGATCTTTTTTGTATAGTTCGTCTGTGTATTCTTGCCACCTCTTCTTAATATCTTCTGCTTCTGTTAGGTCCATACCATTTCTGTCCTTTATTGAGCCCATGTTTGCATGAAATGTTCCCTTGGTATCTCTAATTTTCTTGAAGAGATCTCTAGTCTTTCCCATTCTGTTGTTTTCCTCTATTTCTTTGCATTGATCGCTGAGGAAGGCTTTCTTATCTCTCCTTGCTATTCTTTGAAACTCTGCATTCAGATGCTTATATCTTTCCTTTTCTCCTTTGCTTTTCGCTTCTTTTCTTTTCACAGGTATTTGTAAGGCCTCCCCAGACAGCCATTTTGCTTTTCTGCATTTCTTTTCCTTGGGGATGGTCTTGATCCCTGTCTCCTGTACAATGTCATGAAGCTCAGTCCATAGTTCATCAGGCGCTCTATCAGATCTAGTCCCTTAAATCTATTTGTCACTTCCACTGTAAAATCATAAGGGATTTGATTTCGGTCATACCTGAATGGTCTAGTGCTTTTCCCTACTTTCTTCAATTTAAGTCTGAATTTGGCAATAAGGAGTTCATGATCTGAGCCACAGTCAGCTCCCAGTCTTGTTTTTGCTGACTGTATAGAGCTTCTCCATCTTTGGCTGCAAAGAATATAATCGATCTGATTTCAGTGTTGACCATCTGGTGATGTCCATGTGTAGAGTCTTCTCTTGTGTTGTTGGAAGAGGGTGTTTGCTATTACCAGTGCGTTCTTTTGGCAAAACTCTGTTAGCCTTTGTCCTGCTTCATTCTGTACTCCAAGGCCAAATTTGCCTGTTACTCCAGGTGTTTCTTGGCTTCCTACTTTTGCATTCCAGTCCCCTGTAATGAAAAGGACATCTTTTTTGGATGTTAGTTCTGAAAGGTCTTGTAGGTCTTCATAGAACTGTTCACCTTCAGCTTCTTCAGTGTTACTGGTTGGGGCATAGGCTTGGATTACCATGATATTGAATGGTTTGCCTTGGAAATGAACAGAGATCATTCTGTCATTTTTGAGATTGGATCCAAGTACTGCATTTCGGTAGAACATAGTAGGTGAAGGATGAAATATAGAATGATGAAATATTTCCTTCTCCATACTAAGCTTCCTCTAGCTTGCAAATGTAGTTATATTACAGTTTTTGTCTAAATAAATGAGTTCTACAATATTATGAATATGTATATACATGTCCATAGCTGAGCCACCAGGGAAGCCCAGTGGTTAAATATGTGTGTACATGCTGAGTCACTTCAGTCGTGTCTGACCCTTTTCAACCCCATGGACTGTAGTTTGCCAGGCTCCTCTGTCCATGGGATTCTCCAGGCAAGGAAACTGGAGTGGGTTGCCATGGCTTCCTCCAGGGGATCTTCCCATCCCAAGGACTGAACCTGTGTCTCTTATGTCTCCTGCACTGGCATGGTTAAATACATGTAGCATAAAATTTACCATCTTGACTACTTTAAAGTGTACACTTAAGCAGTGTTGTGTGCTCTGCTATGCTTAGTCACTCTGTTGTGTCTGACTCTGTGACACCATGGACTGCAGCCCACCAGGCTCCTTTGTCCGTGGGGATTCTTCAGGCAAGAATACTGGAGTGGGTTGCCAGGCCCTCCTCCAGGAGATCTTCCCAATGCAGGGATCAAACCCAGCTCTCCTGCATTTGCAGGCCAATTCTTTACCATCTGAGCCACCAGGGAAGCCCAAGAATACTGGAGTGGGTAGCCTATCCCTTCTCCAGCGGATCTTCCCGACCCAGGAATTGAACCAGGGTCTCCTGCATTGCAGGCAGATTCTTTACTGGCTGAGCTACCAGGGAAGCCCTCAGTAGTGTAAAGTGTATCAAATTGTTGTGTAACCAATCTTCAGAACTTTTTCATACTCAGAAACTCCCCCTTTTCCCCTCCCCACAACCCCTGATATCCACCATTCTATTTTCTGTTTCTGTGAGTTTGACTACTCTAGATACTTCATGTAAATGGAATTATACAGTATTTTTTCAGTATAATGTCCTCAGGGTTCACCCATGTTGTATCAAAATTTCCTTTCTTTTAAAGACTGGGTGATATTGGATTGTATGTATGTACCGTATTTGTTTGTCCATCCATTCCTCATTGTTTATTTGGGTTGCTTCCAGTTTTGACTATAGTGAATAATGCCACTATGAGCATGCATGTACAAATGTCTCTTTGAGACCCTGCTTTCAGTTCTTTTGGATATAGTATCCAGAAGTGAAACTGTGGGTTCATATGGTATTTCTGTCTTTAGTTTGTTTTGAGGAACCGTACTGTTTTCTATAGTGGTTGCACTATTTTACGTTCTCATCAACAGTGCACAAGGGCTCTAATTTCTCGACAATCTGGTCACCACTTGTTACTTTCTTCTTCTTTTGGCTGTGCCATGTGGCTTGAGGGATCTTTGTTTCTCAACCAGATATCAAATGTTGGCCATGGCAGTGAAAGCGCTGAGTCCTAGTCTTTAGGGAATTCCCAGCACTTGTTACTTTCTGTTGTCTTTTTTATAGCAGCCATCCTAATGGATGTGAAGTGATATCTTCATTCTGGTTTTGGTTTGCATTCCCCTAATGATTAGTAATGTTGAGCATCTTTTTATAAGCTTCTTGGATATTTTTAAAACCTCTTTGGAGAAGTGTCTATTCAAGTCCTTTGCCCATTTTTAAATTTGGTTTTTTGTTTTTTGTTGTTGGGTGGTAGGTATTCTTTACATATTCTCCATATTAATCCTTTATATCAGATATGTGATTTACAAATATTTTCTCCTCTTTCATAGGTTGCTTTCTCATTTCACTGATTGACATAAAGAAGTTTTGTGTTTTGATGTAGGCTAGTGATTTATTTTTACTTTTATTGTTTATGCTTTTGGCATGATTCCCCCAAAATCCTTACTAAGTCCAATGTCATGAAAGTTTTCACTCTATATTTCCTTCTAAGAATTTTGTAGATTTAAGTCTTACATTTAGGTCTTTGATCCATTTTGAGTTTACTTTTGCATATGGTTTAAGAGTGCAAAACCATTCTTTGTGCATGTTGGAATCCAGTTTTCCAAATACCATTTGTTGAAAAGACTGTTCTTTCTCCATTGACTGGTCTTGGTACCCTTGTCAAAAATTGTTTCCTCATATATGTGAGGGTTTATTTCTTGGATCTCTATTCTATTTCACTGATCTATATGTCTATCTTTATGCCTGTACCACAGTGTTTTGATTACTGTGGCTTTGTAATAAGTTTTGAAGTCTACAAGTGTGAGACTTTCAACTTTATTCTTCTTTTTCAAGATAGTTTTGGCTATTCGGGATCCTTTGAGATTTTGTATAAATTTTAGGACAGATTTCTTTTTTTTTTTTTTTAATTTCTAAAAAATCGCCTTTGGGATTTTGATTTAGATTTGCATTAAGTCTGTAGATTGTTTGTGTAGTACTGACATTTTAACAGTGTTATTTTTTTTACTAACTCACCCCATCCATGCACTCAATTGTGATTGATCTTGCCCAGGCTAGAGATCTTCTGATCTCTGGTCTTTTTGCTCTTCTTCACACCTTGTCTGAATGCGCTGGTGGAGTACTCTGGGCATTGGGGTCCTATCTACTTACAAAGACTTTCAGTCAATCCTCTTGTTGTTAGCCCAACCTAAACTGTTGGACTCAGTGATATCTGGCTTATCCAGTTCTTGAAAATTCCCAAGGTTCAGTAATTTATCAAGTTTTTGACAGGTAATTAGCTTACTTATTGGAGTTTCCATTACAGATTCCAGTGTATTTTTTCTCTGGTCTATTAGGCTATTTTTCACTTATTGTTCTTCAGTATTCAGATTTTGTTGACGTCTCTCATATGCTGTTCAGTCAGTCAGTTCAGTCACTCAGTTGTGTCTGACTCTTTGCAACCCTATTAATTGCAGCACACCAGGCCTCCCTGTCCATCACCAACTCTCAGAGTTTACTTAAACTCATGTCCATCAAGTCGGTGATGCCATCCAGCCATCTCATCCTCTGTCGTCCCCTTCTCCTCCTGCCCCCAATCCCTCCCAGCATCAGGGTCTTTTCCAATGAGTCAACTCTTTGCATCAGGTGGCCAAAGTATTGGAGTTTCAGCTTCAGCATCAGTCCTTCCGAAGAAATCCCAGGACTGATCTCCTTTAGGGTGGACTGGTTGGACCTCCTTGCAGTCCAAGGGACTCTTAAGTGTCTTCTCCAACACCACAGTTCAAAAGCATCAATTCTTCGGTGCTCAGCTCTCTTTACAGTCCAACTCTCACATCCATACATGACCACTGGAAAAACCATAGCCTTGACTAGACGGACCTTTGTTGGCAAAGTAATGTCTCTGCTTTTTAATATGCTATCTAGGTTGGTCATAACTTTTCTTCCAAGGAGTAAGCATCTTTTAATGTCCGGGCTGCAGTCACCATCTGCACTGATTTTGGAGCCCCCCAAAATAAACTCTGACACTGTTTCCCCTGTTTCCCCATCTATTTCCCATGAAGTGTTGGGACCAGATGCCATGATCTTCTTTTTCTGAACGTTGAGCTTTAAGCCAACTTTTTCACTCTCCTCTTTCACTTTCATCAAGAGGCTTTTTAATTCTTCTTCACTTTCTGGCTTAAGGGTGGTGTCATCGGCATACCTGAGGTTATTGATATTTCTCCCAGCAATCTTGATTCCAGCTTGTGCTTCCTCCAGCCCAATGTTTCTCATGATGTACTCTGCATATAACTTAAATAAGCAGGGTGACAATATACAGCCTTGCTGTACTCCTTTTCCTATTTGGAACCAGTCTGTTGTTCCATGTCCAGTTCTAACTGTTGCTTCCTGACCTGCATATAGGTTTCTCAAGAGGCAGGTCAGGTGGTCTGGTATTCCCATCTCTTTCAGAATTTTCCACAGTTGATTGTGATCCACACAGTCAAAGGTTTTGGCATAGTCAATAAAGCAGAAATGGATATTTTTTCTGGAACTCTCTTTTTCGATGATCCAGCGGATGTTGGCAATTTGATCTCTGGTTCCTCTGCCTTTTCTCAATCCAGCTTGAACATCTGGAAGTTCATGGTTCATGTATTGTTGAAGCCTGGCTTGGAGAATTTTGAGCATTACTTTACTAGTGTGTGAGATGAGGGCAATTGTGCAGTAGTTTGAGCATTCTTTGGCATTGCCTTTCTTTGGGATACACATATGCTGTAAATATCCTTTATTTTCTTCCTTGTGCATGTATAGTTTTAAATTCCCTTTCCTCTCATTTTAGTAGGATTTCAGAGGAAACAAGGAAAAAATAATTATATTCAATCCACCAAGTTTACTCACATATTTATATATTATCACAATGTCACATTATTACATTTTAAATAATTAAAAGAACTTATAGGAAGAAATGATTTTATTGATAGTTATAGTTAGGCAAATTAGTTTGCTGGCTAATTCAACTTAAAAATAAAATGCTTTGCTATTAATAGTAAGGTGATGAGGAAAGATGGAAACAGTTGCTTACATTATTAGATATTTACTTTAGTTTTCTCTTCATTTGACTATTTCAAGAAAATAAAGATGGAGAAGATGGCAAGAGATTATAATAATAAAAAACTTAAAATACTAAGAAAAGGCAGAATACAAATTTGTAGGTATTGCTCAATCCCAGATATGTAAGTCTAGAATGTGACGATTAAAAGGTGACTCTTTATTTTCCCTCCGTACTCAAGTAAAAGTTGTTATTATAAATATTATTTACTTTTTCTTTGTTGCGTTCACAGTGCTTTGATGTTTACCAGTAGTCAGTTGAGTCTGTAAAGGGGTAAGAAGGAACATCGGGGTGGGAGCAGAGCCAAAGGAGAATAGACGAGAGCAAAAGGCTACATACCTTTGCAGACGCTGAACTCTGACAGGCGCGCAGCTTTGAAAGCAGTCCTCAGTAGTTTTTTTTCCTGGCTGCTATAACTGGCTATGACTTTGGATTGCCTTCCTCTCTTATCGAAGTTCAGCCTATTTGTGATTGTAAACATGTCAGTCAGACCATACTGGGATGTGCAGTGAGGTATTTCCTCTCAGTTTTTTGCGTTCTCCAAATTTTGTATAAAGACTGTCTTATAAATGCCGGTGAAAAGAGGTTCAAGAGAATTCCAACAGATGGCATCAACAGGAAGCAGAGGGCAGAGGGCATACAGAAGAGGAAGAAGGACCCTAGGTACCAGGTGGGAAAGGGGTGTCGTGCCCTGAACAGGCCAACGGAGCTCCTTCTAAGGGAGACCTCCTTGCCCCTAGCCCACAACAAGAGACTGGTAGGCATGCTGTGATCCCACCCTGGGCACAGCTCATTAGAAGAGGAATTCACTTTGACCTAGAACTAAACTGTGGTGGTTTAATAGACATTGGCAAATTCTTTGAAACTTCTATTTTTGAAACATGGGGTCTGTGTCCCCTCTTTTTGAGTCTAAGCTGACCTTAGTGATCAGTTAACCTATAGAGTATGGTAGAAATGCAGTCCATGGGGTCGCAGAGTCAGACATGACTGAGTGACTTCACTTTTTTTCTTTCTATAGTTTCTTTTGGAGAAGGAAATGGCAACCCACTCCAGTGTTCTTGCCTGGAGTATCCCACGGACGGAGCGGCCTGGTGGGCTGTGGTCTATGGGGTTGCAAAGAGTTAGACATGGCTAAGCAGCTAACACACACACACACACACACACACACACACACACACAGCAGAAATGACATTATATGATTAGGAAGCTAGGTCAGAGAAGGTCATGTATCTTTCACCTGGTTCACTGGAATGGTCACACTAGACTATTACATGCCATGTAAAAATTTTATCTTCCTGAGGCTGCCATTCTGCAATGAACCCCAAACTATCCATATACAGAGACTGCACAGAGAGCCCCTGAAACCTCAGAACAAAGAGAGCTGCCTGGCCAGCTACCAGCTGCTTCACTCCTGGTGGTCTTCTAGTTCCAGCCTTCATCTTATTACAACTGCATGGACACCCTGGGCCACAGCTCTCCAGCTGAGTGCTTCTTAAATTCTTGATCCCCAGAAACAGGAAAGAAAAGAAAATGATGGTTGGTGTTTTAAGCCACTACAGTATATTGTTAACTGACACAGTTATAGGCAGTTTACTTACAGTACCAAAATATTTTCCAAAAATTTATTGGTAGATAACAAACTACTCCAAAGCTTAGTGGTATAAAGCACTCTTTTATGCTAATATGCTGTGCTTTGCTTATTTGCTCAGTCGTGTCCTGACTCTTTGAGACTCATGAGAATAGACAGATCCTCTGTCCATGGGGATTCTCCAGGCAGAATACTAGAGTGAGTTGCCATGCCCTCCTCCAGGGGTCTTCCCAACCCAGGAATCGAACTGGGGTCTCCTGCATTGCAGGTGGGTTCCTTACCAGCTGAGCTACGCAGGAAGCCCTAGATACTGTCAATCAAGAATTCAGACAGATGCAGTAAGGATGGTTTGTCACTGCTCCATGATATCTGACGCATAAGCTGGAAGGACTCAGGGGCTGGGGATGATTGAATGGCTGGGGTCTTGCATCATGTGGAAGCAGCTCCCCCACATGTGTGGTGATTGATGCTGGCTGTTGGCTGGGACCTCAGCTGGAGCACCTGTCTGACTCCTCTGTATGGCCTGGGGCTTCCTCGTAGCATGGTGGCTGGGTTCCAAGAGTAGGCTAATAGTTTCTTAAGGCCCGGGCCTGGAAAACTGCACAGTGTCACTTCTGTTGTGTCACGCATCCTAGATTCAAGGGGAAAAGACATACAGTCTCATCTTTGGATGGGAGGGGTGTTCAGGAATTTTGGATACACTTAAATTACCATCTATCACACAACCCATAGTCTAGGTATTGATCTGTAACATGGCCTGGTTCAAAGAGATGAACCAGATTAATTATTTTCTCTTTTTAAAAAATTTAAACTGAGTAATATAAGGGAATTATATAGTTAGAATTGGGAGGTAGAGATGAAAAGAATAACTTGACAAACAGACAAGGCCAAGAGCAAACCAAGGTTATGAAGAAGCAGAAACCATGAGAAAGCAGAAGGTCTGTTGAGTAGAGATACAATGAAGAGAGAAGGAGAAATGAAGTAAAATTCATGTGCCCTGGGGAGGGGCCATAAGACAGGGGTTGTCTAGAACGGCCTCCTGTCTTACAGTTCGGTTCAGTTCCAGTTCATGCGTTGCTTTTAACAATGGGATTATCTTTCTTACCCAGTTTTCTAGGTCACAGTTAATAACAGCGTCCTACATGGCAAGAAGATGTGCTGAAATGAATGAGGTTGGGAAACAAGTTTCCTCTTTTCTCAGCGTTGTTACTGACATGATTGAGAAGCACCATTAGAGAGAAATTACTGTGTGAAGTGGTACTGCTGAGTGGTGAGAAAGAGCCACTCTGCTCATTATGTCCACCTGAAGTTGATCATTAGCGGCTAGGAAGAGGAGTGGGAAGTGGGCACAAGAAAATAATGTGTTATTTCTAAAGATGGATTGTTTTCAAATGCCTTTTGAAATGGCAGTGAATAACCAGTAGAGATCTGGTTTTATCGAACCACAGGGATTATATTTGTAAATAAGGAATGAAAGAACTTCAAAATATATTTGTTCAATAGGCTTTTCCTGAAATTCGAGAATATTTGCATTATCTGGTATGTATGGTCTCATGACTAGTTAACTCAGTGACATATGCTTTAAAAATTTATTTTATTCAAATGTAGTTGATTTACAATGTTACATTAATTTCTACGGCATTGATTCAGCTATCCACATGTATACATTCTTTTTCATTATGGTTTATCACGGGATACTGAGTATAGTTCTATACTCAGTACTACTGTGCTGTATACAGTAGGACCTTGTTGTTCATCCATTCTGCATATAATCGTTTGTACCTGCTAACTCCAAACTCCCAGCTCATCCCTGCCTCCCTGATTCCCCCTTGGCAGCAACAAGTCTGTTCTCTATGAGTCTATTCATAGATAAGGTCATTTGTGCCATATTTTAGATTCCACATATAAGTGACATCATATGATATTTGTTTTTCTCTTTCTGACTTGCTTTACTTAGTATGAGAATCTCTAGGTCTGTCCATGTTGCTGCAAAGGCATGATTTCACTTTTTTTTAATGGCTGAGTAGTATTCCATTATATATACATATATATATATACTGTGTCTTCTTTATCCGTTTATCTGTTGATGGGCATTTAGGTTTCCATATCTTGATTATTGTGAATAGTGCTGCTGGGAACATAGGTGTGCATGTATCTTTTTGAACTACAAGTTTTGTCTGGATGTGTGGGTGATACATACTTTTCAAAGAAATGTTTTGCCACCCAAGAAACTAGATGTTCTCAGAGTAGTCTTAAATGGTGTGTTTGGATTTCAGCTACTGGTATATATTGACCCTCTTATCTAAAGGGATAGTTAGGCACAGTTATTATGTTAAATAATTAAAATAAATATTAAATGTCAGTGAGTCATGTGAAAGCATGTAAAAAGCCCAGGAGTTTTTCAAAGAATGATCTTTGCTAGCAGGTACAGCTTTCCCCTGACCTGATTTCAGATTGTTTCTTTACTCTCACAGCAAGAGCAGCTCAAAACGTGCAACTTTATTGGCAGAATTCTGAGTCTATGGTCAAAAAGATCTGTAAGAAAAAGGCATATATTAGTATTTTTCCCTTGAATAATTAAGCAGTCATTAAGGTACCACTACTGAAACAGCATTGACTCCAAGAATATCATCTTATTAGAAAGAGTAAAGAATTCTGAGTTGTGAATAATGCTAATAGATGTTATATGATATGAAGTCAGATTAGGGGAGGGTTGTACCTGCTAACTAGGGTCATTCTTTGAAAAACCCCTGTGCTTTTTACACATGTTCACCATGACACACTAACATTTAATACTTACTGTAGCTATTTAACCTAACCATTGTGCCAAAGATATAATTGATCTTTCTCCTGTAGGGGAACATAGAGTAACAGTGCTCTAATTTTGTATTTCTCTATTCTATAATGACAGGCTGTCATTTTCTGTAATTTACCAGAGATGATGAACAATGTGGGTAGGCTGAATGTCGTTGCTTAGTAACCGCCTTTTAAAACTTTCTTAAGTGTAATTGCCTCTCTGCCAGGGAAACATTGATCCAGCTAATCTGCATTGAACCACTCTCTAAGCAACTCAACATATTAAACACCCTCATGTTTTTAATTTCAAATTATTTGCCTTTTAAAATTCTGTTAAGATAAGCCACTTTTGTTGTGACCACTGTTTGCTTTTGAACAAAGTGAGACTTTCAAATGACTGTACATTGTCATTTCCTTCATTGTTTTTCTGTATATCTTTTCATATTGCCTTTTTTAAACAGCTGAGGGTAGAAACTTGAAATCATGAAGAATCATGAAAATCTTCGGTTCCATTCCGAATAATTCTCAGTGCTTTCACACACCACCAGTCTTTAACCATGTATCAAAATGTGCACCATATGAACATTCTCTTTGCTTCTGTCCCTCATCCCATTAATAACCTCTTGTTATTAATCAAATGTCTATATTGCTATTTAAGAAAATGTGGAGTCTAAGTGGACACCTGGCACATAACTTCAGTTTTTACAGTTGTGTCTGCATATGCACACTGACTTGAAGGAGGAAACACGCCAAGGCTAGAGTTCTGTTAAACACTTATTGTTAGTGTTTGAAGATAATATTTCAGATGATTAATTGCTGCACTATTTCAAGTCCACCTTGTATAGCTGCCGACTTTTTATCATGTGGCAGGAAGAACTAGTGATGTAGAAATAATTCACAGCTGAGGTCAAAGCTGACTTATTCTTTGATTCTGAGTTTGACGTGATTGTGAGATAGAAGAGGCCAGAAATGGATGTGAGGAGCAATATGTTATAACATGTTATAAACAATATGTTTATATTTCTGTCTGTTTATCCCCAAACTCAATAATTGACATCCAAGCTAGAGGTGAGGAGAGAGTTATAGAGGGGACAAAGGAAATTAGAATCAGCGTAGTGACTTCACACCCAAGTGTATGTCTCCACCCTCTCAAATATTCCTTACATTTCAAGATCACAGAGAGGAGAGTCTCAGGAAAAGTTTGAAACAACTGCAAGCCTCCTAGAGAAATCCCTTGGTCCATGCTGTCTCAACAAAATGGCAGAACACTCACATTTCCCGTGGTTCCTGGGATCCAGTTATTCCTGGGGCCCCAGCATGAGGACACAGAACTTAGTGCTGGGAGAAGGCAATGGCACCCCACTCCAGTACTCTTGCCTGGAAAATCCCATGGGCGGAGGAGCCTGGTAGGCTGCAGTCCATGGGATTGCCAAGACTCGGACACGACTGAGCGACTTCACTTTCAGTTTTCACTTTCATGCATTGGAGAAGGAAATGGCAACCCACTCCAGTGTTCTTGCTTGGAGAATCCCAGGGATGGGGGAGCCTGGTGGGCTGCCGTCTGTGGGGTCACACAGAGTCAGACACGACTGAAGCGACTTAGCAGCAGCAGCAGAGAGCTGATAAACCATCTGCCAGAAGGTCACTTTGAGAAATAGGAAGGAAGGAAGAAAGGGTTAGTCACTCAGTCATGTCTGATGCTTTGCAACCCCTTGGACTGCAGCCTGCCAGGCTCCTGTCCATGGAATTCTCCAAGCAAGAATACTGGAGTGGGCTACCTTTCCCTTCTGCAGGGGATTTCCCGACCCAGGGATTGAACTCATGTCTCGTGCATGGGCAGGCAAATTCTTTTGCCACTGAGCCACCTGAAAAGCCCCAAGTGACCTAGATATTGAACTGGGGTCTCTTTCATTGCAGGCAGATTCCTTACTGCCTGAGCTAGCAGGGAAGCCCACAGGGTTGAGAAGGTCTTCACAGTAAGAATGCTGTCTGAAGTTTCAGCCAAGAGCAAGGCAAATTGCAGAACTGAGCCTGAGCTCTGTCTGATGAAGCCCTGAACACTTCAAGAGGACAGACAAGTTACACCCCCAGGGGACATCAGCAGAGACGCAGTCTCAGAGAGGTGACATACAGCCTACCGATGTTGCAGTGCTTCTGCATGGACTCGGATAGCACCCCAGAGACAAGGATGGAGGAAGACTGAACGTTCAGTTTGCCAAGGTTTAACTTGGTAAATGATTTGATTACAAGTTGGAATTGATTGAGTGAAAAATCACTGCTGGACCAAAAAAATCCAGGAACTTCTCATTTTAAGTTCCCTCCTGTTGTACAGACAGAGGAAACAGATTTAATTGTTGTACAAATAGAGGAAACATGTTTGTACCCTGTTAACCTGTACCTGTGTGCTCAGCCTGCTATTGTGTCAAGATGGCAGAGGCTGAGGGGATGACGGTGAAGTTTCTGTCCTATACGGAATAGTTTGGTGCTATGATTAAGAGTAAACAGTTTGAAACAGGCAACTACTTTTCTGTCTGAGGGCAGCTTATTTGATTCAACTCAGTTTGGTTTTTCTCATCTGCAGAAATATGAAGTGTTCAACTTTGTAGGGCTGTTGTGAGGTTATGAGATGAAATACACCACACTTTCGGCACATAGTGTCTAGAATAAAATCACAGTTACATATTCTCTTTTAAAATTTTTATTAAAGTTTATTTACAATGTCGTATTACTTTCAGGTGTACAGCAAAGTGAATCTGTTATACATATACATATGTTTGCTTTTTTTTTAAAAAAGGATCCTTTTCCAAAATAGGCCATTGCACAATATTGAGTAGAGTTCCCTGTGCTATGCATCAGGTTCTTATTAGTTACCTGTTTTATATATAGTAGTGTGTGTATGTCAGTCTCAGTCTTCCAGTTTATCACCCCCCACCACAACCCCTGGTAACCATACATCTGTGATTCTACTTCTGTTTTGTAAATAAGTTCATTTGTACCCCTCCATTTTTTTTAGATTCCACATATAGGCAATATCATATTTGCCTTTCTGTGTCTGACTTCCTTCACTCAAGTAAGTGTGACAGTGTCTAGGTCCATTCATGTCGCTACAGATGGTAGTATTTTGTTCTTTTTATGGCTGAGTAATATTCCATTGTACGTATGTACCACATCTTCTTTATCTGACAAGGGATTAATCTCTAAAATATACAAACAGCTCCTGCAGCTAAATATCATAAAACAAATAAGCCACTCGAAAAATGGGTGGAAGACCTAAATAGATACCTCTCCAAAGAAGACATACAGGTGACCAAACAGCACGTGAGAAGATGCTCAGCATCACGAATTATTAGAGGAACGCAAATCAAAACTACAGTGAGGTGCTACCTCACACCGGTCAGAATGGCCATCATCAGAACACCTACAAACAATGAATGCTGGAGAGGGTGTGTAGAAAAGGGAATCCGCCTGTACTATTGGTGGGACTGTAAATCAGTCCAGCCACTCTGCGGAACAGTATGGAGGTTCCTTAAACAAGTAAAAATAGAATTAGTGCATGACCCAGAGATCGCACTCCTGGGCATATACCCAGAGAAAATCACAATTTGAAAAGCTACAGGCACTTCAGTGTTCATTGCAGCACTGTTTACAATGGCCAGGACATGTAAGCAATGTAAATGTCCATCAAAAGATAAACAGTATCATGTTCTTGACCTCCAGTTTGCTCCTTCATCCTCATGCCACCTCCAAGCCCTCCCACTCCTCACCAGAGAAGAAGGTGCCACACAGGTAGAACTTCTTCATGGTCTACTATTCATGTCTGTATCCACAGTGTCTGGCACAAAGTAGATGCCTAACAATTAGCTGTTGAATGAATAATTTAGAAAGGAGTCTGGAGAGATAGCTGAGTGTGTTAAAGCCGGTTCTCCCTATTGAAAGTGAAAGTTGCTCAGTGGTGTCTGACTCTTTGCAACCCCATGGACTATACAGTCCAGGGAATTCTCTAGGCCAGAATACTGGAGTGGGTGGCCTTTCCCCTCTCCAGTGGATCTTCCCAACCCAGGAATCAAACCAGGGTTTCCTGCATTGCAGGCAGATTCTTTACCAACTGAGCTATCAGGGAAGCCCTTGGGTAAGTCCCAAATGACTTCAGTGAGGTAAATGAAAGAGCAGATGGTTGTGAATGAGTCTCAGGAGAGCAGGTTGTAATCAAAGGGAGGGACACAGAAAACAATCATGGTCATATGCTCACATGTGTATTCAATAGAAAGGGAACATTTATCCATGGTGTGCATGGACAAAAAATTCCTGAGCAATTAAATGATACCTTTATAGACCACTGTTGTAGTTTTCACCACTTCCCAGTGGCTCAGTGGTAAAGAATCCTCCTGCTCATGCAGGAGAGGTGGGTTCTATCCCTGGCTTGGGAAGATCTCCTGGAGAAGGGAATGGCAACCCACTCCAGTATCCTTGCCTGGAGACTTCCATGGGCAGAGGAGCCTGGAGGTCCACAGTCTATGGCGTTGCGAGGGGTCAGACACGACTGAGCACACTTGCACGGTTGTATTTTCCAACAGTGTTTGCCTCTTTATGGGGACGTGGACGTGTGTCTGTTTCTACTGTGTGTTTCTGAGTGTCTGTAAAATACTTGGACTAGATTTTTCACTCTGACCTGCTTGTTTTAGATCTCTATATCTATTTATTTATCCATCTGTCATAGGAAAATGAGGTTTTCTATATGAAAAATGTAAACGATAGAATTTAACCATATCACAAGATCAATACTAACACTTTAAGAATCTTTTTTAAAAAACTTCTATTGCTTTTAGAAGCTTTAAGAGCTTGTAAAGAGGAAGAAAAAATGAAAAGATTTTCATTTGACACTTCAAGACCACTGTAAATTTTTAGAATATAATTAGCCCTTAGACCTGATTCGTTTATAAAATGGGTAACAGAATTGACCTTGGAATAAGAGCAAAATTGTAAAGGCTAATGGGATTAGGACATAGTGTACCTTCTTTCTTTCTTCTCCTTTTGTAAAAATATAAAACCCTTAGAAACTAGAGTTTTTATTATTTTATCATAATTGTCAAAAATGATGGGTAATAGTTTTAAAAAGGAATAAAATTTTATGTTTCTAATATTTAAAGAGGTTTAATGTCCTTGACATAGTGATGCTGTATAACACTGTTTTTCTTGAAAATCCTCTTCATTTGACTTCCATATTCTTTGCCACATAAGGAATGCCCTGTGTACAAGTGGTCTGCCTTAATATTATGACAATTCCATCAAGCTATACATAGTTCAGTTCAGTTCAGTTGCTCAGTCGTGTCCGACTCTTTGCGACCCCATGAATCGCAGCACGCCAGGCCTCCCTGTCCATCACCAACTCCCGGAATTCACTCAGACTCACGTCCATCGAGTCGGTGATGCCATCCAGCCATCTCATCCTCTGTCGTCCCCTTTCCTTCGTGCCCCCAATCCCTCCGAGCATCATAGTCTTTTCCAATGAGTCAACTCTTCTCATGAGGTGGCCAGAGTACTGGAGTTTCAGCTTTAGCATCAGGCCTTCCAAAGAACACCCAGGACTGATCTCCTTTGGAATGGACTGGTTAGATGTCCTTGCAGTCCAAGGGACTCTCAAGAGTCTTCTCCAACACCACAGTTCAAACGCGTCAGTTCTTCAGCGCTCAGCTTTCTTCACAGTCCAACTCTCACATCCATACATGACCACTGGAAAAACCATAGCCTGGACTAGACGGACCTTTGTTGGCAAAGTAATGTCTCTGCTTTTGAATATACTATCTAGGTTGGTCATAACTTTTCTTCCAAGGAGTAAGCGTCTTTTAATTTAATGGCTGCAGTCACCATCTGCGGTGATTTTGGAGCCCCCCAAAATAAAGTCTGCCACTGTTTCCACTGTTTCCCCATCTATTTCCCATGAAGTGATGGGACCAGATGCCATGATCTTCTTTTTCTGAATGTTGAGCTTTAAGCCAACTTTTTCACTCTCCTCTTTCACTTTCATCAAGAGGCTTTTTAGTTCCTCTTCACTTTCTGCCATAAGGGTGGTGTCATCTGCATATCTGAGGTTATTGATATTTCTTCCGGCAATCTTGATTCCAGCTTGTGCTTCTTCCAGCCCAGCATTTCTCATGATGTACTTTGCATAGAAGTTACATAAGCAGGGTGACAATATACAGCCTTGCTGTACTCCTTTTCCTATTTGGAACCAGTCTGTTGTTCCATGTCCAGTTCTAACTGTTGCCTCCTGACCTGCATATAGGTTTCTCAACAGGCAGGTCAGGTGGTCTGGTATTCCTATTTATTTCAGAATTTTCCACAGTTGATTGTGATCCACACAGTCAAAGGCTTTGGGATAGTCAATGAGGCAGAAATAGATGTTTTTCTGGAACTCTCTTGCTTTTTCCGTGATCCAGTGGATGTTGGCAATTTGATCTCTGGTTCCTCTGCCTTTTCTAAAACCAGCTTGAACATCTGGAAGTTCACTGTTCGTGTATTGCTGAAGCCTGGCTTGGAGAATTTTGAGCATTACTTTACTAGCGTGTGAGATGAGTGCAATTGTGCAGTAGTTTGAGCATTCTTTGGCATTGCCTTTCTTTGGGATTAGAATGAAAACTGACCTTTTCCAGTCCTGTGGCCACTGCTGAGTTTTCCAAATTTGCTGGCATATTGAGTGCAGCAGTTTCACAGCGTCATCTTTCAGGATTTGAAATAGCTCCACTGGAATTCCATCACCTCCACCAGCTTTGTTTGTAGTGATGCTTTCTAAGGCCCATTTTACTTCACATTCCAGGATGTCTGGCTCTAGGTGAGTGATCACACCATCGTAATTATCTGGGTCATGAAGATCTTTTTTGTATAGTTCGTCTGTGTATTCTTGCCACCTCTTCTTAATATCTTCTGCTTCTGTTAGGTCCATACCATTTCTGTCCTTTATCGAGCCCATCTTTGCATGAAATGTTCCCTTGGTATCTCTAATTTTCTTGAAGAGATCTCTAGTCTTTCCCATTCTGTTGTTTTCCTCTATTTCTTTGCATTGATCGCTGAAGAAGGCTTTCTTATCTCTTCTTGTTATTCTTTGGAACTCTGCATTCAGATGCTTATATCTTTCCTTTTCTCCTTTGCTTTGTGCTTCTCTTCTTTTCACAGCTATTTGTAAGGCCTCCCCGGACAGCCATTTTGCTCTTTTGCATTTCTTTTTCTTGGGGATGATCTTGATCCCTGTCTCCTGTACAATGTCATGAACCTCAGTCCATAGTTCATTTTTTCTAAGGGATTCCTGCCTGCAGTAGTAGATATAATGGTCATCTGAGTTAAATTCACCCATGCCAGTCCATTTTAGTTCACTGATTCCTAGAATGTCGATGTTCACTCTTGCCATCTCCTGTTTGACCACTTCCAATTTGCCTTGATTCATGGACCTGACATTCCAGGTTCCTATGCAATATTGCTCTTTATAGCATCGGACCTTGCTTCTATCACCAGTCACATCCACAACTGGGTATTGTTTTTGCTTTGGCTCCATCCCTTCATTCTTTCTGGAGTTATTTCTCCACTGATCCCCAGTAGCATATTGGGCACCTACCGACCTGGGGAGTTCCTCTTTCAGTATCCTATCATTTTGCCTTTTCATACTGTCCATGGGGTTCTCAAGGCAAGAATACTGAAGTGGTTTGCCATTCCCTTCTCCAGTGGACCACATTCTGTCAGACCTCTCCTCCATGACCCGCCCGTCTTGGGTTGCCCCGCAGGCATGGCTTGGTTTCATTGAGTTAGACAAGGCTGTGGTCCTAGTTTGATTAGACTGACTAGTTTTCTGTGATTATGGTTCGTGTGTCTGCCCTCTGATGCCCTCTTGCAACACCTACTGTCTTATTTGGGTTTCTCTTAACTTGGACATGGGGTATCTCTTCACGTCTGCTCCAGCAAAGTGCAGCCGCTGCGCCGTACCTTGGACGAGGGGTTTCCCCTCACCGCCGCCCCTCCTGACCTTGAACGTGGAGTAGCTCCTCTCGGCCCTCCTGCGCCCGCTATACATAAATGCTCCTTTATTTGTGAGAAAAGATTAATTCTTGTGTTTCTTTGAAAATAACTATTTGAACATGTCATCATTGAATAAGGTCGAACAAACGTTTCATGCTTCCATAAAGATCTTTCTCTGAGATCAGTAGCAGGAAAGAGTTATTTGGAGGAAGCTAATAGAATCCAACTGAGTGGGAAGGATTTGGTCCAGTGATTCTCGAACTTTAGCGTTATGAGAAATACCTGAAGAATTTGTTAAACTGCAAATCTCTAAGCCCTGTACCCAGAGATTTTGATTTACTGGATAGTGTAGTTGACTGAATGGTGGTCTCCATAATGATATCTTCCCATTCTGTCCCACAGAATCTGTGAATGTGACCTCATTTAGTCATCCTGGATTATGAGGGTGGGCCCTAAGCCTGTAGAGATAAGAGTCTTTGTAAGAGATACACAGACGAGGGAGAGGCACAGAGGGGAGACAGCCATGTGAAGGCAGAGGTTAGAGTTTTGTAGCCACAAGGCAAGGAACGACTGGAGCCACTAGAAGCTGGAAGAGGCAAAGTGATTCTTCCCTAGGACTTGGAAGGACTCACAGGCTTGCTGACAGCTGTTTCCAGCTTCTGGCCCTTAGAACTATAAGGGAATAAATTTTTGTTGCTTTACTGTAAACTGTTTCAGCAGCCCTAGGCTACTAAAACAGGTTTAGATCAAGAACCTGAATTTCCTACAAGCTGATGCTCAGGTAAGTGGACTGTGATTTGAATAGAACTGATTTAGTAGATGCAGCAAGTTTAAATGAAAAAGAAATCCAGTTCAGGGATATTCCATGAAAAGATGAATGCAATAAATTTAGATCGTCAGACTGTTGAGGATAGCTGAAGATGAGCAAGAATGGAACCAAGAAGTTAGCTTGAATTACTGTTTCTCCTTTTTGATTGTTTCTGCTGCTTTGAGTGTTCTATGCTCACAGAAATCTGTTAACCTCAGGGTATCCTCAGGCCTTGGTTAAACTTCATTTCCTGGATGGGAGCTTCCAGATTAGGTTAGCCTTTGTAGTAACACTATTGCAGTTCTCTGTACTTCTTTGTGGCATTTGTCACTGTAGTAATGATTGCTAATGTCTGTCTTTCTGGAACATTGTATATTTTCAATGGACAGAGGCCACAAAATTCTTACACATAGCTGTACCCCCAGTTCTAACACAGAGTCTGACACACAGTAGGTATTCAAAAAACTTATCAGTGAATGGAAGTTAAGCCCTGTCCTAACAAGGTGGAATTAGAACTTCAGAGATCACTACTCTGAGTAGAATATATGCTGTTTCCCTATTGAGTGCAGATTTTTATTAAGCAGATTTAATAGATAAAATCAGATGTTAGAAGGAGGCCAAAATGATTATTAAGTACTTCTTTCTGTTGTAGAATGATTTACTGAATTATATGCTCTGAATCAAAAGATGGGCCTTATAAATATATTTAAGCACTGTCCACTCTGATGATTGATGTGATCATGCTTTTCACCTTTGAGGCAAGTTGATTTTCTATTGGTTTATGTTATTCATATGCAAAAAAGAAGACACTTTCTGGAATGTATTCATTTTAATAAACACAAAAGACATATTTTTATTAGGCTTTTAAAGATAGGCTTTGAAACTGCAGCTTCTTATTTTTTTAATCAATAATATGAAGTCAACTTTTTGAGTGGACCATTACTTTTCATTTCTGAGAACAAAATGACCAATTTGTTACCATGACTACCTAACACTAGTCAGAATTTAATTGTTAAATCCCAGGCTGTCACATAGATTGGTGTTCAGTTTTGGTTGAGTCACTAGCTTCAATTCTAGCTATGCAAAGTAACCCAGGAAATTTCAGCAGAAATTGTTTTCTCACAGTAGTTAATTCTTCTTCTGTGGAATATCTTTTTTCTTAATCTTTCAAAGTTGACTTTTTTCAGCTTTATTGAGGTGTAACTGATGACTAAAATTGGAATATATTGAAAGTATACAATGTGACCGTTTGATATAAAGGATGCTTCAGTGAGATATCTTAAATAGTTTTTACCAACTAGATAATATTTTATATATTAGCTGCTAGCTGAAGTATCGGAGAAGGCAATGGCACCCTACTCCAGCACTCTTGCCTGGAAAATCCCATGGGCGGAGGAGCCTGGTAGGCTGCAGTCCATGGGGTCGCGAAGAGTCTGACATGACTGAGCGACTTCACTTTCACTTTTCACTTTCATGCATTGGAGAAGGAAATGGCAACCCACTCCAGTGTTCTTGCCTGGAGAACCCCAGGGACGGGGGAGCCTGGTGGGCTGCCGTCTCTGGGGTCGCACAGAGTCGGACACGACTGAAGTGACTTAGCAGCAGCAGCAGCAGCAGCTGAAGTATATTCTGCTAGTTAGTCTAGTTTTGAATTACTATAACAACTTTGAGCCCAAGTTTTAAATTTGTATCTATCTGAATCAAAAAGCCCATACTATTCTCATAAGACTATATTTAAAAATAAAATAACTGGTGTAGGCACTTCCACTTCAGGCTAGGTTGTAAAAGTGTGATGTTATGGTTTATAAGAAATATAAATTTGGCCTTAGTCCATGATTTCTGGCTCATAGGTCCCCAAAATGCTCGGAATTTTCTGAAAAATAAGAGCAATAGGAGCATCTATACCATTTGGTCTCTTGTCCTTGCTTTCTGAAATCACTTCAGAGCCATAAAGGTGAAATGGGGTCTTGTTCGCCACTATAAGCAAGACCACAACACACCGCAAAAAACTGTTTATGTTAATGAGGTGGCTTCTGGACCCACACCTAAGGATGGGAGCTGATGGGTAGGGGAGTCAATCATGGGATTAGAGGGTTGGAACTTTCAGTTGTCCCCCTGCCCTATCTCTGGGAGGGGATAGAGGCTGGCAATTGAGTTCAATCAGCAGTGACCAAAGATTTAATCAATCATGCCTATCTAATGAGTCCTCCTTAAAACCCCTGAAGGATGGGCTTGGAGAGCTTCTAGGGTGTCAAAGATGGCAATGAGGGGAGATTGGTGAAGAATGTTGCCAGAGTGTGATGGTAAGTGTTTACCAACTAGGTCTCTGAACAAAGGAAAAACTCCAAACTATACTGTTCATCAATTTCTGTGATGTAGATACTCCCAACATGGCTGATTTCAAGCTACCAAAGTAATATTAATGAACTTGAAGTTGGGTAGAGATGCATGGTGGAACAACATTAAGTAGCATTTCCACAACAGAGACAAAACAGACATAAACTTTTAAAAAAACTTTATTGATGTATAGTTGATTTACTATAGAAATAAAGGAGAAGGAGAAGGCAATGGCACCCCTCTCCAGTACTTTTGCCTGGAAAATCCCATGGATGGAGGAGCCTGGTAGGCTGCAGTCCATGGGGTCGCTAGAGTCGGACTCGACTGAGCAACTTCCCTTTCACTTTTCACTTTCATGCATTGGAGAAGGAAATGGCACCCCACTCCAGTGTTGTTGCCTGGAGAATCTCAGGGACAGGGAGCCTGGTGGGCTGCCGTCTCTGGGGTTGCACAGAGTTGGACATGACTGAAGCGACTTAGCAGCAGCAGCAGCAGTTGATTTACAGTGTTGTGTTAATATCTACTATACAGCACAGTGATTGTACATGTGTACATTCTTTTTCATATTATTTCCCACTATGGTTTACCACAGAATATTGAATATAATCTTGTGCTATACAGAAGGACCTTATTTATCCATACTATGTATCCATGCTAATGTATTTTTTATCTGCTGACCTCAAACTCCCAATCCATCCCTCCCCTGCCCAGCATCTCCCTTGACGATCACAAGTTATCTGTGTCTATGAGTCTGTTTCTGTTTTGTGGAAAAGTTCTATAAAAGTCATATTTTACATTCCACATATAACTAATATCTTATGGCATTTGACTTTCTGACTGACTTCACTCAGTACGACAGTCTCTAGGTTCATCCATGTTGCTATAAATGGCATGATTTCCTTTTTTTCTTATGGCTGAGTAATATTCTGTTGTACATAAATATCAACCACATCTTTATTTGTTTGTTAATGGACACTTACGTTGGTTCTATGTCTTGGCTATTATAAACAGTGCTGCAGTGAGAACAGGGATGCATATATCTCTTTGAGTTATAGTTTGTCTAGACATATGCCCAGGAGTGTGATTGCAGAATTGTATGGAAACTGTATTTTTAGTTTTTTGAGAAACCTCCATACTGTTTTCTATAGTGGTTGTACCAACTTACATTCCTACCAGCAGTGTAGGAGGGTTTGCTTTTCTTCACACCCTCTCTAGCATTTTTTATTTGTAAGTTTTTGATGATGGCCATTCTGACCAGTGTGAGGTAGTACCTCATTTGTAGTTTTGATTTGCATTTCTCTAATAATTAGCAGTGCTGAACATCTTTTCATGCGTTTGTTGGCTTTCTGTACGTTTTCTTTGAGGAAAGATCTATTTTGGTCTTCTGCCCAGTTTTTGATTAGGTTGTTTGTTTTTGTTACGGAGTTGTATGAACTGTTTGTATAGTTTGGCAATTAAGCCCTTTTCAGTTGCATCATTCAAATATTTTCTCCCTTTGCATAGGTTGTCTTTTTTTTAATGGCTTGCTTTACTGTACAAGAGCTTATAAGTTTAATTAGACCCCATTTCTATATTTTTCCTTCCATTTTTACTGCCTTGAGAGAGACTGACCTAAGAAAACATTGGTACAATTTATGTTAAAGGATATTTTGCCTATGTTCTCTTCTAGGAGTTTTATGATATCATGTCTTATATTTAAATCTTTAAGCCATTTTGAACAACAGATATCTTAAGGACATAGAGAACAAAAAGCTGTAAAACTGGAAAGTTATGATTTTTGAGTATTGATTGCCTTTGTTTTTAATACTGGAAATGTAGAGGTAAATGTCTTTTTATTTGCAAATAATCTGATTATTTATGTAGAACATTTATGAGGTTCTGGGACCATTTTCCCTTACTTGTGGCTTTTTTAACTTGTCCTTTACCTTCAACTGCTCTGGTTCGGAAGTGTTTTTACGTCATGTCATGGCTTCACCTTTTGAGGTTTTGCTCAACTATTTTGTTCTGATTCACTTGGTGACATTAGTGCCTGAGATATTTTTAGAGACTCATATTCTGATAGTGAAATAGCTCATTTACCAAACAAGATTTTATGCCCAGATATCTTTCTGAGATGAGTGTCACTTTTTCTTATTGTTTTCCAGAACCCCCTAATTACATTTCTGTGTTGATTTATTCTGCTGATTCAATTTGCTTACTAGAGCATCTTTAAAATATATTAATTTTCAATACATGGCTAATATAAATTTGGACATACTCAACTTTCTGCCCATTACATAGAGAAAGCTGTTTATAATTAGTCCTAAATAATATGTTTGAATTCACAATAATTTGAATTATTCTAAAATAATTTTAATGTAATATTCTAAACATCCTATTTACAGTTTCTTATTTTACCAAAGACATGAGAAGCAATATAAAAAACACATTCTTGTTAATAATTTGTGGTTATGTTTATCAGATAATAAGAGAAAACAAAGGACCAGAGGACTTTCTAGAAAAATTGATTCTGATATCCTCTGCTTTGTTTAGAAATAATGCAAAACTGAGTTTTGTAATGACATCTCTGGTTTTCCAAACCACTGCTTGTTGAGTGCCATTCACTTATTTATTTACCAAATAAAACCTACTGTGTAGCTGCTCTGAGCTCCTTCAGTGAAAGCTGACACAGGTGAGGGTTGGATTCCAGGCTGGATAGTTAGAATCAAGTTTCCCACAAAGATGGAAATTGACAGCCAAGACAGATCTGTTACAGCGACCTTTCTTGGCTGGAAAACTGGGACTTTGAAATAAGGCTGAGGGCTGTGTGGGTGGACGTCCCTGGGGAATTTGGCTCTGTGGTCTCCCCCGAAGTCTCAGTCCACACTGTTGGAGTCCCACCCAGCCTAGTGGCATGCGCTAGGGTTCAAAGTTAAATGATTTAGGGCTAATTATGAACTATTTCCTCAAGAACCCATCCACCTCCTCTACAGGCTGCCAGGGGTTCCCGGCATAACCAGCTGGTAAGGGGGGGTAAGAAATCACACCCTGAAGGACCAGCAAGAATTAGCTAGCATGTACCAGCAGGGCCTGGAAAGTCCCCCTAGGAGTGCTGTGGTGGGAATCAACTCATACAACACTTGAATATGAAACTCATCAGGGACTGATTTTTTTTTTCTCTGCCATTCGTGACAGAGTATTTAAAAACAAAACCAGGAGAGTAATATGAACACATTTGTTCTCTGAAGGGACCACTTGACAACTGTATGTGAAGTGGGTCAGAGAGGGGCGAAGACTGGAGGGAGGGAATCTCTGTGTTAAACAGTCAGGCCAGGAAATACTTGTTCCTAGAATAGAACCACCGAAACAGTTTGCTTAGCAAGACTCACTTAAAAACCTTCTCTTTACCGAGCCCATCAATAAAAAGCTGTTGTGCTGTGAGTTGAGAGTCAGGCTGCTGAGGGCTGAGAAGGGAATTGGAGGTGAGGACACAGAGCCCAGGGCTGGGTGGTGACAGCCTCAAAGGGAAGGCAGACTGGAAGCCAGCACCTTTCTGCTCCCGGGGACCTGCTCACCAGGCTGGTTTCCCAACACTACTGCACGGCCACGGCTGTTGACAGCGTCCCCCTGACAAGCCTTCTCTCGTTCATGGCATGAATTGCAAAGTACAGATTTTGCTTGAGAGACTTCTATCAGAATTCTGAGTTTTCCTTCTTTATTTACCTGAGACAATATTTTATTAAGACAAACCTAAAAAGGAGCAGCCAAGCAAGCATTTGTTTTCTTGCAAGTTTTAATTAGAAAGAAATGCCAAACACGTTTGGGTGTGTTTCTCCTTAATCCTTCACACCTCTTAAAAATTTTGTTCTTGGACTACTTTAATAATGTTTCTTTTAAACTCAGCATGAATTCTATAAAAAAATCAGATTTGTGTAGTTCCAGCAGTGGTTACTTGGCTCAGCCAAAGGAAATATTTTTTACTGGCTTAGGCTGAAGAAATGAATTAAATTTCAATCTTTAGCAAGTTTAGTAAATTAGAAAACTCTGTGCAGTTCACACTACACTCTCTTATCTTAGTGTTTCTGTGTTGCTTCGCTCAATCAAGAAAAGAAAGAAGAAAAAATATAGCTTGTGAAGATCACCATACTGAGAGTATTGCTAGTTTCCTTAAGTAAAGAAGGTAATTTCCCCCTTGTCCATAAAGAAAATTGTCATGGTTTTCTCCCTATTCCCTGTTAGCAGTGTACAATAGCACTTTCCTCAGCGCAGGTTAGAAAAGAAATAAGGGATCCCTGGGTAAGAAACTAATGGAGCACAGACAAGAAGACCACAGGTTCTGTAGATTTCCACTTACACACCTACAAAACAGTCCAATAGAAAGACTAAAAATGATCATGAAAGATACGAAAGGGTGGCCCAATTTGCCAGGAAGTTGGTCTGTTGTCGGGCAGATGAGACTGAATTGAAGGTTGTACTAAGGTGAATCAAGGCTCTCCACTTGAAGCCTGGGAAGTCGAGGCACACAGTTCTCAGCAGAACTTCCCCTCCTTCTCTTATTTAGGAGGATGCCTGGCATGGTGGTCTGGCAGCGGGTGACAAGTGGGGCCTGTGCCCCTGGGACATGCCACACTTGAGTGGGGCCAAGAGTGATTTTGTTCCTGGTGTGCGCCGAACAGAGACATCTGTCCCCGACAAAGGCCTCATCTGGCTCCTCGTGAGGAGAAACATGCCAAACAAGGACTCAGGGTATTGCTGCTGCTAATTCCTGGCTGCTCAGTAAACACAGAGCTTAGCGCCAGCCTAAGCACTGTTCTTTCTGCTGTGACTGCCTCTGGCTTTGTCTCTGGCTTAGTGACCCAGGCAGTTCAGTATTTACACTCTGAATGGAAAATTATATTAAATCCCAACCTTATGCTTCACTTTTTATCCGGGCCTGAGAGATCTGGACGAATATCCAAGTAATCTTTGACAGACTCCTTCTCGCTTCCACAATTGAACAAGTACAGATACCTCTTTAAGGATGAGCAAACAGGAAAAATCCATCTGACATGTAAAAAGATATTGCTGTTTTAAAAGAGGGAGCTATGCTGCAGAGCCAAAGCAAGTGCCTTCTTATGAATTGCAGTTACTGTTCAAAATGCAGGGGGAAAGTTCAAGTTTTAAATTTATGATCTTCACATGATAGAGAAGAGGTTACTGAGTCTACAAAAGTAAACAAGATAGTCACAAAGAACAACCTGAGGTCGGAAAAAAGAGAACAGAAGAAAAATGACTGATTGTCATGGTTAAAGCCTAAATGAAGATCAGGTTCGGGGTTGCAGAAAATTCAATTCGTGAAGTAAATGATAACCCCTGGAATTCACCCAGGGTTCAGAGGAATAAAGAGATGAAATGATGTGAAAAAAATTTAAAGATAAGTAATGAAAGACTGAACAAGAATCTCAGAAAAAGGGAACAGAGTAGGTGTAGGAAGAGAAATAACCAGGAAATAGATTAAAAAACTTTCTGGAGCTGAACAAATATTAAACAATAATTGTTTTCAGATTAACAGGTCAACAAGTTCTGGTAAAATTAAATAAGATCAACCCCTAGACAGAGCCTGGCAAATATTTTGACTTTCAAAGATTAGAGAAAAAAAATCTATACCTATTCATAAAAAGTTATCTAGTAGGAAGGAAAAGCCCCAGGGTTTCTCCAATATCAAATGTCTAAAGATGAAGGAGTAACTGTTACAGACTTCTGAGGGAGAAAGATGTGACCCAAAGATTTTACTACATGGGCTTTGAGAGAGGAATTTAAAAATAAAATGCTACATTTTAAGAAAATGGAACATCACATGTGCATAAATATTGTTATCAAGTTCTATTAAACATCTACTTTTCTTCTGTTCATCTTATGGTAGAGCATAGAAAAGATGGAAATCTTTTCCATCTATTTGAACATGTTTAGCATAAGCCTAATGTCAAAATCTGGTGGATATAGCAGGAAAAAATGACAGAATAGCTTCATATAAATATAGATTTTAAAATGTGGGGGAAAAATAAGTAAATTGACTCAGTAGCACACTGTGAAAATAATATGCCAAGTTTAGGTGGGTTTATTTCAGAATTGAAAGGACTGTTTAATATTCGGAAATCTGTTCATGCAGTATGCCATCCGAGGCCAAAGGAAAAAAAAAGGTTCCAGATAGCGACAAACAAGGCATTTAATGCAATTCAGCTCCAATTTCTGGCTTTAAAATGTTTATAATGAATAAGAAATGGAAAGAAGCTTTTTTAAAAAAAATCCAAATCTACTATCATGTCTGATACTGAAGCAGTGAAGGGATTGCTATTAATGAGAACAAGACAAGAATTCCTGATACTACCACTGTTTTTTCTGGGAAATTCTTATTATAATTATATGAGAAAAAGAGTTAAGAAATATAGATACTGGACGGGAAAAATACAAATTATTTTTATTTGCAAATAACAAGACTGTTTACCTAGAAAACCTCCCAAAATAAGGGAAACACTACTTATGGTTACTCGTTTAAAAATAAATATAAAAATAAGATTGTTTTGTTATATGCTGCAAAAAAACCAGTTAGAAATTACAAAGGGAAAATTTCATTCATGATAAGACAAAAACACCAAATAAATAACTTGTAAAAATCTTAATAAGAAATGTGTAGGACCAATATAAGAGCATTTATTAAATTTATTAATAGTAAGAAAAAGATCTGAATAAATAAAGAGACATCATGGTTAGTATTGGGAAGAATAAAAATTATACATTCTTCCCAAAAAGATATACATTCTTCCCAAATTAATTTATACCTCTTGAAGTCAATTCCAATTAAGACCCAAATTCGATTATTTTTATATTCAAACAAAATTATTCTTAAGTTCCTCTGAAAGAGTAGTTTCTAGGAAAAACAATATAATTGGGGGAAAACCAGTTATCAAAATATAATTTAAAAATACAATAATTAAAACACCTATGAACATCTGCTCATTCTCTCTGGAATGAGAAGGTATAGGTGGATTCAAAGAAGAGAACTGGTAAACCAGAAAAATACATATTTGATATAAGTATTTTAGAGAAATAAAGCTCATAGGTTTCAAACAGTTAATCTAGAAATAAAAATGATTATGTTAGATTCCTACTTCATTATCGTGAAATAAATCCCAGGTAGTTAAAATATAGAAATATGAAAAATAAAGCCATTAATATTTTTATTATTTTCCCCAATCAATATGGATTGGTATTATTTCAGAGAGAAAGCTTCAGAGAGAAAGACATAGATGAATATATAATTTAGTACCAAAGTCAGAAACCAGAGGAGAACATTAGTATATTCTAGCTACCTCAAAATTAAAATTATCTGTTAAAATCATTATGTACAAAACATGAAAGTAATAAAAGCAAAATATGTCATAATCTGTGAAAGAGGTTATAAAACTCTTATATTGGCACCTCTCATAGTAGGTGCCAATAATAAATACTTGTTGAATATATGAATCAATAAGTGGAAGTGAAAAGCACTCTTAGGAAACAATGAGAAAGACGTAAAGCCCCAGTGGAAATGAGGGCAAAGGGCATGAAAAGCAATTTCACAAAAGAAATATAAGTTCTTAGCATCAGTTCAGTTCAGTTCAGTCGCTCAGTCGTGTCTGACTGTTTGCGACCCCATAAATCGCAGCACGCCAGGCCTCCCTGTCCATCACCATCTCCTGGAGTTCACTCAGACTCACGTCCATTAAGTCTGTGATGCCATCCAGCCATCTCATCCTCTGTTGTCCCCTTCTCCTCCTGCCCCCAATCCCTCCCAGCATCAGAGTCTTTTCCAGTGAGTCAACTCTTCGCATGAGGTGACCAAAGTACTGGAGCTTCAGCTTTAGCATCATTCCTTCCAAAGAAATCCCAGGGTTGATCTCCTTCAGAATGGACTGGTTGGATCTCCTCGCAGTCCGAGGGACTCTCAAGAGTCTTCTCCAACACCACAGTTCAAAAGCATCAATTCTTCAGTGCTCAGCCTTCTTCTCAGTCCAACTCTCACATCCATACATGACCACAGGAAAAACCATAGCCTTGACTAGATGGACCTTAGTTGGCAAAGTAATGTCTCTGCTTTTGAATATACTATCTAGGTTGGTCATAACTTTTCTTCCAAGGAGTAAGCATCTTTTAGCATACATATAAAAAATTCCATTGCATTAGTATAAGATAAATCCAATTAAAATGAGTCAGCATTTAACTAAATTGGCAAATATTAGAAATAATCCTAGTACTTTAATCCTACAGGGTCATGTGTTCTCATACCCAAGATAATAAATATTGTTGTGACATACTCTTTCTAGACTTCAGTTTGGGAATATGCATTAAAAGTCTCAAAATATTTGTGTTTATGTTGGAAACAGCCATTTCACTTTTGGAATTTTATCCTAAGGAAAAAAAATCAGACAATCACAAAGGAGTTATTTATGAGGACGTTCATTGCAGCATATTTAAAATGTAAAAAAAAAACCAAAACGGAAGGACCAATTAAATCTTTAATGGACATTTTAAAATGTTTTTGAAGAATATTCAATAAAGTGAGAAAACACAATCTAGATTTGGGTGGAAGGCAAACTGACAGTGTTATGTATTGCTGATACTAATAACTGTCTATAACATCTGTTGAAGGCTTGCTAAATGCCAAGCATCATACTTATATTGTACCTGAAACATCTACCTATCCTTCACTGGGTGTAAGTTCAAGTCTTATACCCATTTTGCAGAGGAGAAAAGGTCTGTCTCTTTTTGAGAATCTACTTCCTTTAATTTCTTTAAATATAATCTATGTGATACATAGAAAGACTGATAAAATATCCTTTAAAATGCTATAATGGCAGGAAAATGGGTAATTCTTTCTTTTTTGTATTTTTATTATTTTCCCCAATCAATATGGATTGGTATTATTTCAGAGAGAAAGCTTCAACAATTTTTAAAGCCCTCAGATTAACTTAGCTCAAGCCCTAAACCACTTCCTCCCCTTCCCCAGCACACAGGTTCTCAGTGAGAATTCTTTCACCACCAAAATTAAAAAGCAGAGATATTACTTTGCCGATAAAGGTCTGTACAGTCAAAGCTATGGTTTTTCCAGTAATCATGAATGGAGGTGAGAGTTGGACCGTGAAGAAGGCTAAGCACCGAAGAATTGATGCTTTTGAACTGTGGTGTAGGTGAAGACTGTTGAGAGCCCCTTGGACTACAAGGAGATTCAACCAGTACATCCTAAAGGAAATCAGTCCTGAATATTCATTGGAAGGACTGATGCTGAAGCTAAAATTCCAATACTTTGGCCACCTGATGTGAAGAACTGACTCATTGGAAAAGACCCTGATGTTGGGAAAGATTGAAGGCAGGAGGAGAAGGGGACCACAGAGGATGATATGGTTGGATGGCATCACCGACTCAATGGACATGAGCTTGGGCAAGTTCCAGGAGATGGTGAAGGACAGGGAAGCCTGGCATGCTGCAGTCCGTGGGATTGCAGAGTTGGACACGTCTGAGCAATTGAACCACAACAGCAATGAGAATTCATGTCCAAAATTAGTGGTCTTGACATAATGTTAATAAATCATTTATAGCTATTAAACATAAACATTACACTGGCCATACCATATACTGTAATGCCTAAATAAGTGGATCCGGAGTGCTGGGGCCAAATCCTCCCTCAGACTTTCCATTCGTTTCACCTTGGATGAGTCAACTAATCTGAGGAAATTAGTCATTTTCTCTGTAAAATGAAGAGAAAAGTAGGAGCTTCTTCCTTGTTTACTTGGAACAGTAAATGAGTTAATATGTGTAAAGCATAGTGACTGGCCCATGTTAAGTACTACATAGTGTGAGGTATTATTTTTATTAGTAAACTTATTAAATCTTGAAAGTACATAATATTATTTTAGAAAAATTTTTAGCAGACTGAATTGTTTCAGGTATATTTTTGGTTTGTTAACTGGGAAATAGCATTCACTAGAGCTGAACATCGTCTGAAATTCTATTCAAGGCATTTTCACAATGCTGTTGTTTACCAGCCACTCCAATAATTGAAGATGCAAGAAAATAAAAATTCTGATTAATAAATTAATAAAATCTGGGGCTCAACAAAAGTGCGTTTGGGTTCTGTTAAACTTGGAAAGATTCACTCCACTCTTGGGGCATTTTCTTGGGGAGGGCAAATAGAAAAATAACACTCTGATTTAATCATGCTCCACAGGTGTGAGCACAGCTTTAGAAACACCAAAGGGGCCGTGTGAATGGACTGTCTGATTGGCTTTCAGTAGCCTAATAAATGCTTGACTTTTGTTAATGTGGTGATTTTGGAATGATAAGTGGAACCTGCCAACAATGCCATTTTGCTTGATTGCACTGTAATTGCTTTTATGTTATTGATCTCAAACTGTGCATAATAAGAGACTATTTTAACTCTAATAATAAACAATACACTTTGTTTTTATATGGCTGAATACTATCCTACAGAAGCCACATCCTTACGTTCTAGAATAATGGTTTAATATAACCATTCAAGGAAGCCCTGCCTTTTCTGACTGTTCATAGGGTTGATGGACTTGCTTATTCTTATTTCACAATGTAAAACTGGGTTGAGGTGTGCTTGTTGAGTATGTTGCAGACTTACCTAAATAATGAATTTAAAACACATTGTAAAAAAAATTCTATAGAACTCAATAACAACATACTTCATTCTGGTGTGCAAATAGTATTAGATCTTCACAGCACAATTAGTGATAATAATAAGAACCTTTGTGACATTTCAGATGCTAAATAACACTTGAAATTCAAGGCAACAAAAACAAGGAAACAGTAGAAGAGAGGCTATTTTGAGTGCCCATAATGCATTTGCGACTCAACACGTGAAGGTTTTACAGGGCTTGTTTATCCTAGAGGTGTGGCGCATGCAAGAAATTTCGTGCTCAGTGTTCCAAAGCGTGGCTCTTTGTGACAAAGGAAGTTATAGGGATTTACCAAGAAAATACTCCCCCTCGTCATCATATCACCCCTGGACCCCCAACCCTAATTAGGGTCTGTCTTTGTTATTGTTTAGTCCCCGAGTCGTGTCCTACTCTTTTGCGACCCCATGGACTGTAGCCCACCAGGCTCCTCTGTCCATGGAATTTTCCAGGCAAGAATACTGCGGTGGGTTGCCTTTTCCTTCTACAGGGGATCTTCCCGACCCAGGGATGGAACACATATCTCCTGCTTGGCAGGCGGATTCTTTACCACTAAGCCACCGGGGAAGCCCTAATTAGAGTATAGGGATGTCTAATGTTTTGCACTGATGGGACATTCCGCAATTTCTCTGTGTCAGCTTACCTATTAAAATAATATCACCTTAACTTCTATAGCATTTGTTATGTGCCAGACACTATTTGGATGCTTTACATTCCTTAACTCATTGAATCCTCAATAAGAACACTACAAGATAGGTAAATTATTGTCCCCATTTTAAATATGAAGAAACAGGCAGAAAGTGGGTACATGACTTGCTGAGGTCAAATGGCTAATAAGTAGCAAAGCCAGGAAGTCTGGCTCTCTAAAGATGAGGCTAAGAATACTTGCATCACAGAACTATTCAGAGAATTGATGAGATACCTTACAGAAAGTTCCCAGGACTCCAGAGGGTTTGTTCTAATGCCACTTGTGTGTATGTCTGTGATTTTTCTGTACTTCTTGTGCAGCTCAGTGCTTGATTATTTCCTTTTAGTTCTCTTGCCCTGTGTTCCACCGCTGACCATGGAGGGCTTTGATGTAAAGCATCAATCCTTGGGAGCCATTTCTCTGCAGACATGGTGCCCAGGTATGTTTCTTCAGGTATCAAACATTGTAGTAGTCAGCGTGGTAATTACAAGGACAAAGCAAAATAAGAATGGTAGGTGGTAGTGCCTAGAGTGGTTTGTCTCCCTGATAAACCATTCCAAATAAATATGCATTGTTAATTTTTTCTGGAGAAGGAGATGGGACCCCACTCTAGTATTATTGTTTGGAGAATCCCACGGACAGAGGAGCCTGGTGGGCTACAGTCCGTGGGGTCGCAAAGAGTTGGACACGACTGAGTGACTAACACACACACAGAGACACACACACACATATTAATTAATTTTCTTACTACACAAGTACAGCTTAAGAGCCCATCCTACTAAACTCCCTTTGTTTCTAATTAAATTGCCCCTTCTAAGCCTTACAACAATATAGAAATCTTTTAATATAGAGATTCTAAAGCCACTAGTGGTACTGGTGTTGCTGTTGCTGCTGCTAATGCTAGTAGTGTTTGACATTTTTTTGTTGTTGGAGGCATTCTTCTAAGTATCTTAGACATTTCTTCATTTTACCCTTACAATAGACCTAGGAGGCAGGTAACAGTATTTCTTTCTTATTACCCTCTTCTCTGTCTTCCCACTTCCTCTGGAATCACAAAGCTCTAAGCTGCAGAGTCAGAGTTCAAGCAAGGGCCTGCCAGACTCGTCGACGCAGGGCTCTCAGGCACAGTTTACTCTGGGGCCCTAGCCACACCTCCTTGGAGCAGTGCCTTGTGGGTATCTACTCGTAGTGCGTGTTCTCTGCCCCATGACCAAACCACGTGCGAGTGTGGCTGCAGGAGTGCTCGGTGGACAAACAGTCCTGCATCTCCCAGTCTTGCTTTTGGTTGCAATTAGATAGTACTGCATACTGATAGTACTGACTCTGCCCTAGGCTGCAGATTTCTGTTGTTTATTGCAAGGCACTCTCAAATAAAGGCTTTTAAACAAGCTGTATTTATAATATTGTTTAATCACTCTCACTGGTAGAGAAAGCAGAATTTCACATTTAGATAGCTGCCAATCTGTTACAATTTTTTTTTTTTTGGTGGCTGGTCCAGGAAGAGTTGAAACTTAAATGTGATTTGACCTTTTTTTCCCTCCCTGGGAGTTTGACTGCCAGAATATCTGAAGCAAAGAGCCAGGTTAAACAACCTTGTAGAGTCCTTCTTGGTCTATGACTGTGGGCATTAGTGACCACTGTTTTGGAGACTTCAGTAAATCCTTAGAGAAAGGAATATTCATTTTCTGTGTTTGCTTCTCTTGCCTGCCTTGGCCCCTGTCATCACTGTTCTTACACTCCTGCTTTGTTTAAGCAATAAGTCAGGCAGACAACACCACTGATCTGTTTTCACTGAGATGTCAGGGTGTGCTGTGTTCTCTGCCTAACACTCCAGAGCCTTCTTTAGGTGACACTTCTGTGAACACCTCTTCCTGGCCCTCTGCCACAACAATCTCTCAAATTGGTGTTTGGCTTCTCAAGTTCTATCAGGTTCTTTAAACATTGTATTTTTATTTTTATGAAAATTTAAAAGTTAAAAAAACAGATAAAAATCAAAACCTCTTTTTGTGCAAAGACAATTCATGATTAAGAGACATTTTCATAAGACTTGATGTTCATAAATCAGTGTTCCTCACTTAATTCCTGGAACCCTTGAAATGCAGACTTTCTCAGAAGACAGATGGAGCTGGAACATTTGCATTTCCTGTCTAACAACTGCTCTGAGGTCTTCCTTTTGCAGGGGTATCTCCCATTGTGCTAGCTCCTCACCCTGTTCTGTGTCCTCTCTGCTTATTCCATCCCTTTGTTTCCCCTTTTTTCTTGCAACTCCCACCTTCTCCACTTACATCAATCACTTCCTCTGAGTCCTTTTTTATTCCCTGTGTCCTTGTCACTTTCTGAGCCTACCTTTCTCTTCTGCTTGACCTTTGCCCTCTGCCCCTGGTAATTCCACTTGTGTTTCTGGCTTTAAACTTATTAACTGGCAGGAAATGGAAGAGCAGAGAAAATCAGCCTGTGCTAACAAGTGATCTGAATAATACAACATATTTAAAGAAATATGGAGCCCCTGGTGGCTCAGATGGTAAAGAGTCTGCCTGCAGTGCAGGAGACCCAGGTTTGATTCCCTGGGTCAGGAAGATCCCAGAGAAGGAAATGGCAACCCACTCCATTATTCTTGCCTGGAGAATCCCATGGACAGAGGAGCCTGACAGGATACAGTCCATGGGGTCACAGAGAGTCAGACATGACTGAGTAACTTCACTTTCACTTAAAGAAATATGATTTTCTTTGATAACACTGTGCTCAAGAGGGAGGGAAGAGAGCTCTAGAAGTTAGCAAGTCTTAATAAGAGAAAAGAAAGATTAAAAATGAGTGGGTCATTGCTCAAAGCTGAAAATTATTGTTAACTGCCTTTTTTCTATAGGTGGTCGACATTTCTATAGCTGTACTATTTACTCAGTTTTTCGCTGTTAAGTCACTCAGTCATGTCCGACTCTTTGAGACCTCATGGACTGTAGCCCGCCAGGCTCCTGGGTCTGTGGGATTCTCCAGGCAAGAATACTGAAGTGGGCTGTCATTTCCTTCTCCAGGGAATCTTCCCGACCAGGGGGTCAAACTTGTGCCTCCTGCTTGGCAGGTGGATTCTTTACCACTGAGCCACCAGGGAAGCCTCTTTACTCAGTAAATTCTTTTAAAAACACTTGCATATGTGGGCTATCTTATCATAGGCTTCTGCTTCTAAGATTTCTGAGTTTTTAATTCTTCAAAATTTATTTTATTTCCTACACATCTCCCAGGAAATAGAGCTTCCAAGTATTCTCTGAGAGTCTTCAGGACCGGTCCCCTGTCTTCTGCAAATTCACACCAAGTACCACACCGATCCCCTCCGAGAGGTGTGGGATGAGGGAGGCCCTTGGTCTTGTCTTTATTTGTATCGTCTAGTGGAGTATGTTGTTATTATTTCCTGCTGCTGCTAAGTCGCTTCAGTCGTGTCCGACTCTGTGCGACCCCAGAGACGGCAGCCCACCAGGCTCCCCCGTCCCTGGGATTTTCCAGGCAAGAACACTGGAGTGGGTTGCCATTTCTCTCTCCTATTATTTCCTAGCTTATATAATCTTTAGTTATTTCCTCTTTATAAGACATGAAGATGTATGTGTTCTGAACCAGACCAACTTATTTTGAACCTTTGGGGAAGCTGTAAGTGATTAATTAGTAGTTTTTGCTTTGACAAAATCTCCTCAAGGCTAGTTCACAAATCTTAGAGATCAAAAGATATGAAAAGATGATGGCATTGCAAGCCTTCCTCTTAAACATGATGGCATGAGCACATTAGTTCTTCTCAACTCCCTCTCCTACTAAAATAGCAATCAAAGGATAAACAAAGGTGAAGAACCACAGAGATGCTGAGAATGGAAGAAATCATGGCAGCAGATGAGAGAGAATGAATACAATTTTGGAATAAGGAAAGCAAATGGATAAATGTAAAAAAAGTTAGCCTGCCAGAGAAATCTGAGACTTGTGACACTGTAGAGGAGAAATCAATACGGAGAAAGTAAATTTTGCATCACTGAACCCTAGAAAATTTCAGGAATTAGAGACACCAGATATTCCTAAAGGTGAGACTACAGGGCAGAACCCCAAACAGAAAACTAGTTGAAAGCCCTTTGAAGGGTCAGCTAGATTTCCAGGTTCCTTCTTCCAACCCGCTCAGCTAATCAGTAAGCACGCTCAGCCAATTCTCCCCATAGCAGAAGGCTGGATGTTCACTGTCTTAGAGATATTGAGCCATATGAAGTCAGGTGTCAAGGAGACCAGACATAGATGGGTACAGTGGTGTGGCACTATACTAAAAATAAAGTGAGGGAATTAGATGAAAATCCATAAGCTGAGGGATGAGCCCCATCCCCAGTCTCTTCTTCTTAGCTCTGAGAATGCTATACTTCTTAGATAGAAGATTGGAGCAGTTCCATTTGGGGTTATCCAGAAAAACCCAAGAATATTAATTCGAAAAGATACATGCATCCCAGTGTTCGTAGCAGCATTATGTACAATCGCCAAGATATTGAAGCAACCTAAATGCCCATCAACAGATGAATGGATAAAGAAGATGTGATGTTTACATACAATGTGCTGTGCTTAGTTGCTTAGTCATGGCCAGCTCTTTGAGACCCAATGGTGGGTTGCCCACCAGGCTCTTCTGTCCATGGGGATTCTCCAGGCAAGAATACTGGAGTGGATTGCCATGCCCTCCTCCAGATGATCTACCCAACCAAGGGGTCAAATCCAGGTCTTTCACATTGCAGGCAGATTCTTTACCCTCTGAGCCACCAGGGAAGCCCAAGAATACTGGAGTGGGTAGCCTAGGCCTTCTCCATGGGATCTTCCTGACCCAGGAATAGAACTGGGGTCTCCTGCACTGCAGATGGATTCTTTACCAGCTGAACTACCAGGGAAGCCGATTTATATACAATGGAATAGTACGTATCCAAAGGTTGGAGAAGGGAATGGCAGACCACTTCAGTATTCTTGCCTTGAGAACCCCATGAACAGTATGAAAAGGCAAAATGATAGGATACTGAAAGAGGAACTCCCCAGGTCAGTAGGTGCCCAATATGCTACTGGAGATCAGTGGAGAAATAACTCCAGAAAGAATGAAGGGATGGAGCCAAAGCAAAAACAACACCCAGTTGTGGATGTGACTGGTGATAGAAGCAAGGTCCGATGCTATAAAGAGCAATATTGCATAGGAACCTGGAATGTTAGGTCCCTGAATCAAGGCAAACTGGAAGTGGTCAAACAGGAGATGACAAGAGTGAACATCGACATTCTAGGAATCAGCGAACTAAAATGGACTGGAATGGGTGAATTTAACTCAGATGACCATTACATCTACTACTGCGGGCAGGAATCCCTCAGAAGAAATGGAGTAGCCATCATGGTCAGCAAGAGAGTCCAAAATGCAGTACTTGGGTGCAATCTCAAAAAGGACAGAATGATCTCTGTTCGTTTCCAAGGCAAACCATTCAATATCACAGTAATCCAAGTCTACGCCCCAAACAGTAACACTGAAGAAGCTGAAGTTGAATGGTTCTATGAAGATCTACATGACCTTTTAGAACTAACACCCAAAAAAGATGTCCTTTTCATTATCAACTCAGTTTGGTTCAGTTCAGTCGCTCAGTCGTGTCCGACTCTTTGTGACCCCATGCATCACAGCATGCCAGGCCTCCCTGTCCATCACCATCTCCCGGAGTTCACTCAGACTCACGTTCATCGAGTCCGTGATGCCATCCAGCCATCTCATCCTCTGTCGTCCCCTTCTCCTCCTGCCCCCAATCCTTCCCAGCATCAGAGTCTTTTCCAATGAGTCAACTCTTCACATGAGGTGGCCAAAGTACTGGAGTTTCAGCTTTAGCATCATTCCCTCCAAAGAAATCCCAGGGTTGATCTCCTTCAGAATGGACTGGTTGGATCTCCTTGCAGTCCAAGGGACTCTCAAGAGTCTTCTCCAACACCACAGTTCAAAAGTGTCAATTCTTCGGTGCTCAGCCTTCTTCATAGTCCAACTCTCACATCCATACATGACCACAGGAAAAACCATAGCCTTGACTAGATGGACCTTAGTCGGCAAAGTAATGTCTCTGCTTTTGAATATACTATCTAGGTTGGTCATAACTTTTCTCCCAAGGAGTAAGCGTCTTTTAATTTCATGGCTGTAGTCACCATCTGCAGTGATTTTGGAGCCCCCCAAAATGAAGTCTAACACTGTTTCCACTGTTTCCCCATCTATTTCCCATGAAGTGATGGGACCAGATGCCTGGAATGCAAAAGTAGGAAATCAAGAAACACCTGGAGTAACAAGCAAATTTGGCCTTGGAGTACAGAATGAAGCAGGGCAAAAGCTAATAGAGTTTTGCCAAGAGAACTCGTAGCAAACACCCTTTTCCAACAACACAACAGAAGACTCTACGCATGGACATCACCAGATGGTCAACACTGAAATCAGATCGATTATATTCTTTGGAGCCAAAGATGGAGAAGCTCTATACAGTCAGCAAAAACAAGACCGGGAGCTGACTGTGGCTCAGAACATGAGCTCCTTATTGCCAAATTCAGACTTAAATTGAAGAAAGTAGGGAAAACCACTAGACCATTCAGGTATAACCTCAATCAAATTCCTTATGATTATACAGTGGAAGTGAGAAATAGATTTAAGGGACTAGATCTGATAGATAGAGTGCCTGATGAACTATGGACTGAGCTTCATGACATTGTACAGGAGACAGGGATCAAGACCATCCCCATGGAAAAGAAATGCAAAAAACCATAATGGCTGTCTGGGGAGGCCATACAAATAGCTGTGAAGAGAAGAGAAGCAAAAAGCAAAGGAGAAAAGGAAAGATATAAGCATCTGAATGCAGAGTTCCAAAGAATAGCAAGAAAAGATAAGAAAGCCTTCTTCAGCAATCAGTGCAAAGAAATAGAGGAAAAGAACAGAATGGGAAAGACTAGAGATCTCTTCAAGAAAATTAGAGATACCAAGGGAACATTTCATGCAAAGATGGGCTCGATAAAAGACAGAAATGGTAGGGACCTAACAGAAGCAGAAGATATTAAGAAGAGGTGGCAAGAATACACAGAAGAACTGTACAAAAAAGAGCTTTACGACCAAGATACTCACAATGCTGTGATCACTCACCTAGAGCCAGACATCCTGGAGTGTGAAGTCAAGTGGGCCTTAGAAAGCATCACTATGGACAAAGCTAGTGGAGGTGATGGAATTCCAGCTGAGCTATTTCAAATCCTGTAAGGTGATGCTATGAAAGTGCTGCACTCAATATGCCAGCAAATTTGGAAAACTCAGCAGTGGCCACAGGGCTGGAAAAGGTCAGTTTTCATTCCAATCCCAAAGAAAGGCAATGCCAAAGAATGCTCAAACTACCACACAATTGCACTCATCTCACACACTAGTAAGGTAATGCTCAAAATTCTCCAAGCTAGGCTTCAGCAATATGTGAACCGTGAACTTCCAGATGTTCAACCTGGTTTTAGAAAAGGCAGAGGAACCAGAGATCAAATTGCCAACATCCGCTGGATCATGGAAAAGCAAGAGAGTTCCAGAAAAACACCTATTTCTGCTTTATTGACTATGCCAAAGCCTTTGACTGTATGGATCACAATAAACTGTGGAAAATTCTGAAAGAGATGGGATTACCAGACCACCTGACCTGCCTCTTGAGAAACCTATATGCAGGTCAGGAGGCAACAGTTAGAACTGGACATGGAACAATAGACTGATTCCAAATAGGAAAAGGAGTACATCAAGGCTGTACATTGTCACCCTGCTTAGTTAACTTCTATGCAGAGTACATCATGAGACACGCTGGGCTGGAAGAAACACAAGGTGGAATCAAGATTGCCGGAAGAAATATCAATAACCTCAGATATGCAGATGACACCACCCTTATGCCAGAAAGTAAAGAGGAACTAAAAAGCTTCTTGATGAAAGTGAAAGAGGAGAGTGAAAAAGTTGGCTTAAAGCTCAACATTCAGAAAAAGAAGATCATGGCATCTGGTCTCATCACTTCGTGGGAAATAGACGGGGAAACAGTGGAAACAGCGTCAGACTTTATTTTTGGGGGCTCCAAAATCACTGCAGATGGTGACTGCAGCCATGAAATTAAACGATGCTTACTCCTTGGGAGAAATGTTATGACCAAACCAGATAGCATATTCAAAAACAGAGATATTACTTTGCCAACAAAGGTCCGTCTAGTCAAGGCTTTAGTTTTTCCAGTGGTCATGTATGGATGTGAGAGTTGGACTGTGAAGAAGGCTGAGTGTCAAAGAATTGATGCTTTTGAACTGTGGTGTTGGAGAAGACTCTTGAGAGTCCCTTGGACTTCAAGGAGATCCAACCAGTCCATTCTGAAGGAGATCAACCCTGGGATTTCTTTGGAAGGAATGATGCTAAAGCTGAAACTCCAGTACTTTGGCCACCTCATGCGAAGTGTTGACTCATTAGAAAAGACCCTGATGCTGGGAGGGATTGGGGGCAGGAGGAGAAGGGGACGACAGAGGATGAGATGGCTGGATGGCATGACCGACTTGATGAACGTGAGTCTGAGTGAACTCCGGGAGTTCGTGATGGACAGTGAGGTCTGGCATGCTATGTGATTCATGGGGTCGGAAAGAGTTGGACACGACTGGGTGACTGAACTGAACTGAACTGAAAGGTTGTATAAAAATGTTTTAAAAAATTTAAATGATGTTTATATGGCAGGCTGACTTTATTTATTTTTTTAATTTTAATTTTTACTTAATTTTGCTTTACAATACTGTATTGGTTTTGCCATACGTTGACATGAATCAGCCACGGGTGTACATGAGTTCCCAATCCTGAACCCCCCTCGCACCTCCCACCCCATATCATTTCTCTGGATCTTCCCCGTGCACTAGCCCCAAGCATCCTGTATCCTGTATCAAATATAGACTGGTGATTCGTTTCTTACATGATAGTATACATGTTTCAATGCCATTCTCCCAAATCATCCCACCCTCTCCCTCTCCCACAGAGTCCATAAGTCCATTCTAAACGTCTGTGTCTCTTTTGCTGTCTCGCATACAGGGTTATCATTACCATCTTTCTAAATTCCATATATATGTGTTAGTATACTGTATTGGTGTTTTTCTTTCTGGTTTACTTCACTCTGTATAATCGGCTCCAGTTTCATCCACCTCATTAGAACTGATTCAAATGTATTCTTTTTAATGGCTGAGTAATACTCCATTGTGTATATGTACCACAGCTTTCTTATCCATTCACCTGCTGATGGGCATCTAGGTTGTTTTCATGTCCTGGCTATTATAAACAGTGCTGCAGTGAACATTGGGGTACATGTGTCTCTTTCAGTTCTGGTTTCCTCAGTGTGTATGCCCAGCAGTGGGATTGCTGGGTCATAAGGCAGTTCTATTTGCAATTTTTTAAGGAATCTCCACACTGTTCTCCATGATGGCTGTACTAGTTTGCATTCCCACCAACAGTGTAGGAGGGTTCCCTTTTCTCCACACCCTCTCCAGCATTTATTGCCTGTAGACTTTTGGATCGCTGCCATTCTGACTGGTGTGAAATGATCCTTATTGTGGTTTTGATTTGCATTTCTCTGATAATGAGTGATGTTGAGCATCTTTTCATGTGTTTGTTAGCCATCTTATGTCTTCTTTGGAGAAATGTCTATTTAGTTCTTTGGCCCATTTTTTGATTGGGTCATTTATTTTTCTGGAATTGAGGTGCATAAGTTGCTTGTATATTTTTGAGATTAGTTGTTTGTCAGTTGCTTCATTTGCTATTATTTTCTCCCATTCAGAAGGCTGTCTTTTCACCTTGTTTATAGTTTCCTTTGTTGTGCAGAAGCTTTTAATTTTAATTAGATCCCATTTGTTTATTTTTGCTTTTATTTCCAGAATTCTGGGAGGTGGATCATAGAGGATCCTGCTGTGATTTATGTCGGAGAGTGTTTTGCCTATGTTCTCCTCTAGGAGTTTTATTGTTTCTGGTCTTGTGTTTAGATCTTTAATCCATTTTGAGTTTATTTTTGTGAATGGTGTTAGAAAGTGTTCTAGTTTCATTCTTTTACAAGTGGTTGACCAGTTTTCCCAGCACCACTTGTTAAAGAGATTGTCTTTACTCCATTGTATATTCTTGCCTCCTTTGTCAAAGATAAGGTGTTGGCAGGCTGACTTTAGAAGCTAGAGAGAGATTCTGCTTTCAGGACCAAAGGCAGTGAATTTGTTTCCTGACCAGTAGAATAAATATAATGTCTCCAGGACAAAGTGTACGCTGATTTTCTAGTTCGGTTCAGTTCAGTTCAGTTCAGTTCAGCCGCTCAGTCATGTCTGACTCTTTGCAACCCCATGAACCACAGCACCTCAGGCCTCCCTGTCCATCACCAACTCCTGGAGTTTACTCAAACTCATGTCCATTGAGTCGGTGATGCCATCCTGCCATCTCATCCTCTGTCGTCCCCTTTTCTTCCTTCCCTCAATCTTTCCCAGCATCAGGGTCTTTTCAAATGAGTCAGCTCTCTGCCTCAGGTGGCCTAAGTATTGGAGTTTCAGCTTCAACATCAGTCCTTCCAATGAATACCCAGGACTGATCTCCTTTAGGATGGACTGGTTGGATCTCTTTAGAGTCCAAGGGACTCTCAAGAGCAACACCACAGTTCAAAAGCATCAATTCTTTGGTGCTCAGCTTTCTTTACAGTCCAAGTCTCACGTCCATACATGACTACTGGAAAAACCACAGCCTTGACGAGATGGACATTTGTTGGCAAAGTAATGTCTCTGCTTTTTAATATGCTGTCTAGGTTGGTCATAACTTTCCTTCCAAGAAGTAAACGTCTTTTAGTTTTGTGGCTGCAGTCACCATCTGCAGTGATTTTGGAGCCCAGGAAAATAAAGTCTGCCACTTTTTCCACTGTTTCCCCATCTATTTGCCATGAAGTGATGGGACCGGATGCCATGATCTTCATTTTCTGAATATTGAACTCTAAGATTTTCTGGTTACCCCATTTAAAAGATAGGGTTTCCTTTTTTTTTCCTCCACAACCTGTGGCAACACAACATTGTTAATCAACTATGCTCCAGTATAAAATAAAAATATAAAAAATACAGCAACTTCATTCAAAACTTTAAAAATAAACATGATAACCTTTGATTATATTCATAAGTAATAAAATAAAAGATAGGGTTTCCCACCTATCTGTATTCTATATCACCCTGTAGGATTTGGAGAGCAAGAAACATCCCTGTGCACATGAAGTTCCTGCTGCCCACTGGGCCATAAGTAACTACATTCTGTCTTTGACCCGGGTGTCTTATGTCTTCTTCCAGAATCAATGAGCCTGTGGCAGATTAACTTGCTAGCTTTCAGGTAAAGATTTCAGACCCTTCAGTTTTTGACACTGAGAAGCAGACTGGGAGGAGATTGGCAAGCACAAAGTCAGTGGGGGATGCTCTTGAGAACAGGAAAGAAGGCTGGGCTGAGGGAAAGGTTAAGCTGTTGGATTGCAGTGCAGCCGCAAGCCTCGGTCAATTCCATGGGCTGTTCTGAAGCCAGGATGGCCTTTCACTGTTGTCCCAGCTCGAGAGAGAGGTTTGGCCTGTATGCTGTTTGCACGGACAAGTCTATATTTGGGCGGCTCCCAGGAAGAGGACTTGACCTTGGGTAAGTCCCCTCTAGTTAGCTGAGGGCAAGTGCAGGAGATGGACCCAGCTGAGAGCTCTCAGCTCCCACGAGGTGATGGAGTGGGTATAGTCAAGGCAGTTTGGCATTTCCTTTCATTCGTCTGTCTCCATTTTAAGGAATTTTCCAGACATCAGACTCTGCCTCTTTTTACCAAGGGATGTCTCTGGGGAGCATTTCCACTCCCACCTTGCCCTTGCACAGTCTCCTAAGTGACACACTGCCTTCCCTCTGAGTCACGAGAGGAGGCTGGAGACCTCTTTAGCTTCTCTTTTCTTAACCCTGTCTGGGGTAGCTCCTTCTTTGTCCATTTGAGCAGAAAGATTCTTCCAGAACTTGAGTTTTCACTTAATTTTTTTCTTGTCTTCAGCCTTCCATCCAGACTTCTAAAGTTTCTCTTTGCTTGCAAAGATCCTGAAGCCACTCTGACTTTAAGTAGATATTTACCAAACACTTTTTCTGTCTAGGGGTTGTGCCAGACACTTAGGATCTAATCAATGGAGGTGTTCTTCTCATTTGCTTAGTAATAGTTCAACTCTGAGCAGACACTTAACAGAGTTCCTACTTTGTGCCCAGGTCTCTTTGAGATTCTGGAGTAGTATTAAGTTAGAATGCTTGTAGCTGCAGGGAACAAAGACCTGACTCAGGGAAGCTTTTAAAATATAAGAGGACTACTAGGCTGCCCTGGTGGCTCAGACGGTAAATCATCTGCCTGCAATGCGGGAGACCCAGGTTCGATCCTTGGGTCGGGAAAATCCTCTGGAGAAGGAAATGGCAATCCACTCCAGCACTCTTGCCTGGAAAATCCCATGGACAGAGGAGCCTGATAGGCTACAGTCGATGGGGTCACAAAGAGTCGGACACGACTGAGCGACTTCACTTTTACTTTCACTAGGCTGACTAACCATCCAAGTTTGCCTGGGACTGTTCGGTTTTAGCATGAAAGTCCTGCACCCCAGAAAATGGCCCAGAACTGGACAAACTGAGATGGTTGGTCAACCTACACCTACCAGGCATGGTGCTTCCTCCTTAGTGGGGGAAAGTGCAACATGTAGCAATTTGTCCTTCTCTTTAGAGGGGGTATCCTGGCATGTCACAGAGCGCTAGACCCTAAAATCTTCATAGATGGGGCAGGACCTTGCATCTTGTCAGTTTATCTCTCATTCTCTGGAATTCAGTACTGTAAGAAGGCTTCCAATATACTTGTTGCTTCTTGCTCACCTGGTCAAAGTGAAGTTAACATGGACTAACGTGGTGTTCTGGGCAATGAATGGTGGAACTTAGGGCATTCCTACAGCTCTCTCCAAAAATCCTTAAAAAAACCCTCTTTAATCTCTAGATCCTAATCATTTTATACTCAAAATGTATACAAAACATTGGTTTCATCTAACCAGTTTTTTAGACACTTATTTTGAACTCTCAGCATGGGTTTGACTTCAAAATATGATGTCTCTTTTCTTGATGCTGCAGCTAAATCTGAGGTAGCAAGAACCTCATCTTACTTCTCATTTGTTAAATGTCAATTCTCTGCTTAAAAGCATTCAATTGTGGGGTTTTTTTTAAAAAAAATAAGAATAAACTTTTATTTGACTGTAATTGAAAGAAAGAATCTCAGAAATTGTGATTGGCTATAGTAAATTTTAAAAGTTGCATTTCTTTATACTTCTAATATTTCATCTCAGTCCATCATGGAAATTTTGAACCTGTCAAAGAATTATTACCACTGATAATAATTATTAATAATAATAATAATTACCATTATTATTACCACTAAAAGAACTAAAGGGGCACTTTAGTACATTGCAACCACCAGGGAGGGATACTTTGATCACAAACTTGTGACTCCAATAAAAAAAAAATTATGCTGGGGCATGGTTTATTTGCGGCTAGACTCAAAACTACTTTGCACTGAAAAAATAAAATTTAAATCATCTGCTTTTTGTTTTCTGGGTTTTATTTTTTTGGTACTTGGAATAAAATTTAAGTTCTTTACTGTGGATTTTAAAGGCACCGCTTCCGTCTGCCCACTTACCCAACCCGATTTCATGTCACTTCCTTCATCACAGATTGGCCGCTAGGCCATTTCATTTCCCCAGATAAGCACATTTCCTTCTCCCCTTTGGGTATGTATATCTGCTCCTTCCTTAGAGTGGAAGCCTCTTCCTTTAGCTTTCACGCGGCTGCCTCATTGTCTTCCCGCAGGTGTCAGCATGACAGCTCCAGGGTCAGTGCCTCGGGGAGTTCTGTCGACTTCATCTAAAGTAGGTCAGCTCCCACCTGTTTTCTTGATTCCAGCAACCAATATGTGAGCTTCCTAGGACCTACCATAACATAGGATGATTTCTTCTCTGACCCTCCACTGGACCAAAAACTCCATGGAACTGGGACCATTTTTGTGTTTTCCCTGTGCAGCACCCAGAATTTTGCATATTACTCCATTATTATTCATTTGCTAGAGCTGCCACAGCAAAGTGCTACAGACTGGGTGGCTTAAACAGCATTCATTTCCTTACAGTTCTGGAGGGTAGAGGTCTGGGGTCAAGGCGTCATCAGGGTCGGTTTCTTCTGGTGGCCTACTCCTTGGCCTGCAGATAACTGCCTCCTCCTGTGTCTTCACTGAGTCTTCCCTCTGCGCATATCTGTGTCCTCTTCTTGTAAGGATACCAGTGAAATTAAGGCATACCCTAATGACCTAATTTTAACTTAATTACTTCTTTAAGACCTAATCTGCAAATATAGTCACATCCCGAGTTTTAGGGCATTGGACTGAAACATATGACTTGTGGGGACATAATTCAGCCTGTTTAAAACCCTGAGAAATAGTAGACACTGAATAAGTATATACAGAATGAATAAATGATTTCACAATTATTATGGCATTCAAGGACTGTAAAATAGAAGGAAGCTTAATGCCTGTCTGAGGGTTGTGTTGTAGAGATGCTAATTTAAGAGCTTGGACTGGCCAATGGCATCTGTGTTTCTATAGGCTCCATAGGTCCTTCTAATGCATAGTTAGTCTTAAGTATCACCAATCCATTCCAGTCCCCCTAATTTTGAAGAAAGTTTAAGCACTTGCCCAAGATCATATAAGATCATACTCTGCTGACAAAGGCCCACATAGTCAAGGCTATGGTTTTCCCAGTGGTCACGCACAGTTGTGAGAGCTGGACCATAAAGAAGGCGGAGCACCAAAGAATTGATGCCTTCGAACTCTGGTGCTGAAGAAGGCTCCTGAGAGTCCCTTGGAAAAGCAAGGAGATCAAACCAGTCAATCTTAAGGGAAATCAACCCTAAATACTCACTGGAAGGACCAATGCTGAAGCTGCAACTCCTGTATTTTGGTCATCTGATGTGAACAACTGACTCACTGCAAAAGTCCCTGATGCTGAGAAAGATTGAGGGCATGAAGGAGAAGAGAATGTCAGAGGATGAGATGGCTGGATGGCGTCACCAATGCAATGGACATGAATTTGGGCAAACTTCCAGAGATGGTGAGGGACAGGGAGGCCTGGTGTGCTGCTGCTGTCCAGGGGGTCACAGAGTTGGACACGACTGGTCACTGCACAACAATAAGACTAATATATAAACTGAGATGCCTGGCCTCCTGTGTGCTTTGTAATACATTGCACACCTTCCTGTCTAATGAAAATCATATACTCGTTAGACTTTAAGTTATGTATGAAAATGAAGTCACCATTCAAGGAGTATGCCACTGTTCCTTCGTTTGCCTAAGTCAGTATTTTGCAAAGCAGGTATACTAGTTCAAGGAGGAGGAAGTGTTAGCAGACCTCATCCCATTGTTGCAAATCTATTTTATATATAGGACTGAGTGAAGGGTTATAGAATAGTGCACAGCCACCTTTGTTCTCCCTCTGGATTGGGCAGAGTGGGGAAGATGGCTAGCCCTTGCTTTTGAGAGTATGTGGCAATAGCCTCGCTGCCTTCAAAGCTGATGCTTCCCTGCATACTGTCCCAAATGCTCACCCTCCCTATTTCTGTAAATCTCCATTATTCCACCACTGATTAAAGAAAGGGAAAAACAAAAGATGGTAGCATGATGACAACACTTATATGCCACCAGGTCGATCCCCTGCTTGGAGGAAGGTATGAATGTTGTCTTCTGAACTGGGGGTCTACAGTGTATACCTCTTGGCCTAGGCTCCCCTATTGAGGCTCCTGTGAGGTTCAATGAAACAAGAGTAAGAACTGGCCTAAGTGAGACTACCACGGGTACTCTTTGCCCTGGACTTCAGGGCCTGCTGACTACTGCATGGGGAGAGGCCTGGCGCTGATGTGGGCCAGGGCCTCTGCATCAGTGTTAGCAGAGGGGCAGGACTCCCAGTGGTGCTCCTCTCGTGTTAAGAAAGCCTTCCCTCGTTTTGTTTCTAGCTGGGCATGTGTAGATATCAGAGTCAGGATGTCATTGAAGTGTTCTTTCCTTCTCGGAACAGCACTGCTGTGTGGATGAGGGGGTAGCTGATGGTGGGGTCTCACACAATTTTTTTTTTCCTTATTCTTTAGCACGCTGTGTGGTGGACTGAGTGCTTCCTTTTGAATTCTGAGGTCCCAGCCCTAATTTTGTTGTTGTTGTTCAGTCTCTTAGTCATGTCTGACTCTGTGACCTGATGGACTGCAGCACACTAGGCTCCCTGTCCTTCACTGTCTCCTGGAGTTTGCTCACATTCATGTCCATTGAGTTGGTGATGCTATCTAACCAACTCATCTGACGCAAATCAGTAACTGATATTGATTGCACTAAAAACTAGGGTCTTTGAAACGTTGGTTATTGATCAGACTCAAACACTGGGTTTACCTGTGCCTGTAGTGGAAAAACAAGATATGTTTAGAACTTGCAATCCTTGACCAGGTGCCTTTATCTGCCATTGCAGATTTTAGGGACTCGGCAGAGTAGGACACTCATAAGGCAAATGCCCACACTTTAGTACTAGTGCTAGGAGATCTGTAAAATAGATACGATGTGCCGGCTTGTTCTAGGTTTAATATATCATCATCTGGGTCCATCAAGGAGATCCAACCAATCCATTCTGAAGGAGATCAGCCCTCGGATTTCTTTGGAAGGCATGATGCTAAAGCTGAAACTCCAGTACTTTGGCCACCTCATGCGAAGAGTTGACTCATTGGAAAAGACTCTGATGCTTGGAGGGAGTGGGGGCAGGAGGAGAAGGGGACGACAGAGGATGAGATGGCTGGATGGCATCACGGACTCAATGGACGTGAGTCTGAGTGAACTCCAGGAGTTGGTGATGGACAGGGAGGCCTGGGGTGCTGCAATTCATGGGGTCGCAGAGTCGGACATGACTGAGCGACTGAACTGAACTGAACTGAAGAACACTGATGCATAATCAATAATCTTTAAGTATATTTTTAAGTTAAAAATTTTATTCCGTACTTTAAAAATTATCTATTTATCATTTTAAAATCTCTTTCCTATAACATAATTTTGATCTCCATTTTTTTTTTTGCATCATTTCTGGTGAATAATCTATTTGCTGGAAACTTGAGTTATAACAGATGGCATGAAATAGAAATGTTATCTCTGCAATTTAAAATCCATTTTCTTTTATTCCAGAAGTTTATTTTTGAGGTATCTGCCTTGCAATCTCAGACTATGTAAATGTGTTTGTGACTTGGGAAAGAAATGTGCCACTGACTGGCATAATTGAATTGTACAATAAATTTCCTTCTCCCTTTTCATGTTTATTAGGCTGTGTCTAGACTGTGAGCTGGCACTGCCTATTCTGTGTTGCAGAGATCTGAGTGGGGCTAGGAGGGATCTGTGATAAGACACAGACCCAGCATGCTGATCCATGAAAAACAGTTTAGGTCCTGATAACCCCTGACCTGCATAACAAGATTTGATCACCTGTTTCTTACTGCTCGATGTGCTTTTCAGAATCTTAAACTTTGGCCTCCATCTCCAAGTTAAAACTTTTTTACCTGCCTTTGAAATGTTTGGCCTCTTTTGTTCTTCAGATTTGATTTTGGCTTTGCCTAAAATGCCAATCCTTACTTCAGGACCACCTTGGAAATGAACTAAGATCATTCTGTCATTTTTGAAATTGCACCCAAGTACTGCATTTTGGACTCTTCTGTTGACTATGAGGGCTACTCCATTTCTTCTCAGGGATTCTTGCCCACAGTAGTAGATAAAATGGTCATCTGAGTTAAATTCACCTATTGCTGTCCATTTTAGTTCACTGATTCCTAAGATGTCAGTGTTCAATCTTGCCATCTCCTGCTTGACCACACCCAATTTACCTTGATTCGAAGACCTAACATTCCAAGTTCCTAAGCAATATTGCTCTTTACAGCATCGGACTTTACTTCCATCACCAGAAACAGCCACAGCCCCAGTTGTCATTTCCATTTTGGCCAGCCACTTCATTCTCTCTGGAGCTATTTGTAATTGCCCTCTGCTCTTCCCCAGTAGCATATTGGACACCTTCTGAGCTGGAGAGGCAGGGCTCACCTTTTGATGTCATATCTTTTTGCCTTTTCATACTATCCATGGGGTTCTCTGGGCAAGAACACGGGAGTGGGTTGCCATTTCCTCCGCCAGGGTACCATGTTTTGTCAGAACACTTCTCTAAGACCTGCTTCTCTTGGGTAGCCCTCATGGCATGGCTCACGGCTTCACTGAGTTACACAAGCCCCTTCATCACAAGGCTATGGTCCATGAGGTCAGTAAAATTTTCTGTGGGTTTGACTCACTTCTAACACTGGGATTTGAGTCAACAAAATTACTTCACAGCTGCCATGCGAAAGGCATAGAGGAAATATGCTGAAAAGAAATAAGATAGAGGAAGAGAAGCATTCTTGTTTGAGAGCCCAGAGATGTTGCCAAGGAGAAAAAGGACTTTGGATCTCTGGCAACTAGTACAATTGCCTGGATGTTAGGGGAACTGTGTGGGTTGAAGGCACCAAGATAGGTAGAATTACCAACTTCAGCTTTAGAATTCTGTTTTGAGATTTAAATTTTTGTTTACAGCTCAGGTTGCTACTTGCATTCTTCTTTTTTCAAAGGATAAAAAGCCATCAATTAGTACAATATTATGGAAGGCACTCATGGGATAAAATTATCTGGGGAGAATGGTTAAAGAGGTTTGCATAAGCACACGTGAAAGCATGAATTACATATTACAGCTCAAGACCAGATTTGTGTTCTTCACTTCGTATGGGTGGGATTTTTTTTTATATAGTTTGGCATAGCTTCAGACGGTTAGGGGAGAGATGAGGTGTTTTTTTTTCTCTTCTGATTCTGGTGATTCAGTTATTGCCTATAAAATTATTGCCTATTATACCTTTTGGCTAGGATGCTTTGTTTGCTTAAAACAGGTCTTTGGAACATAAGCTGAGATGGTTCTTGAAACAATATAACCAGCATTTAGATCCTCATGCTGAGGCTTCAGATAAAATTTGAGGCAGAGGAGGAAAGAAAAGCATAGTGGTCTGTGGACAGGCAATCCAACTTGTCTCCAGTCTCCCAGCTGATGCTGTAAGGTGATTTTCTAACTTACTCTGTGGAACTCAAGAGTTCTTCTCTTCAGAGCATCCTTGAAAAAACAAACAAACAGAAAACTTGCATGCCAGTCTGCTCTATTTCTTTTCTTGAAAATGCTGAGAAAGCTGTTTAGCTTTCTAATATATTGTTATGCCATCTGTAGTGGATTGAATAGTGTCCCCCACAAATTCATATCCACCTGGGACCTCAGAGTGTGACTTGATTTGGAATTAGGGTCTTTGCAGATGTAATTAGGTAAGATGGTCATAGTGAATTAGAGTGGGCCCCAAATCCAATGACCAGTGTTGTAAGAGGTGACTTTGCATACACAGACACACAGGGGAGGCCATGTGCAGCGGAGCCTGGAGTGATGCAGTGAGAGGTGCAGGAATGCCAAGGTTGCTGGCATCCACCAGGAGCTAGGAGAGGGGCATGGAGCAGAGTCTTCCTAAGAGTTTCCGGAAGGAAGCAATCCTGCTGGCACCTTAATTTCAGACTTCTGAACTCTAGAACTGTGAAAGAAGAAATTTCCACGGAAACTAACACCCACTATCCTTCAACCACTTCTAGGCGATAGCTGCTTTGTGTCCCACCCTGTACTGAAAAAGAGACAAAGAATGCAATAGTTGTAAAAGATGCCCCCTTTTTGTGTCTTTGCTTTTCGTGTCTGTTTTTGGCTGATCATTAACCTTTTTAAACCAGGTCACCTGTGGTTGGAATAGGCAACTATGACTCTGCAAGAGATACTGTGGTCACATCTGGCTTCACAGAAGATAGTTAAGTATGGACATATGTGTCAGGAATCTGCTTTAGTTGCAGATAACCTTAGAATCACTAAGAATCACACCCAAATGAGATTTAGCTGTCATTAGGCTTCTTTCCACCTCTCAGCTTGCAGACACTTGTTGGCCTCTCCTCCTGCAGATGGCTTCTGCACAGAAGCTTCTTTCCAGGGAGCCCCAGGGAACACGGATGCAGGCAAACCCAGTTTATTTTGTTTTCATCGGCACAACGTACAGCAGCAGTTCTTAACTGGGGCTAATCTTGCGCTTCCCAAGGGATTTTTGGCAATCTCTGAAAAGGATTTTTCTGCTGTCACAGCTGGGGCTTCTTACTGGAATCTATTAGGAATGCTGATAAATATCTTCCATGCTAGCTCAGTGGTAAAGAATCCACCTGCCAATGCAGGAGACACAGGTTCGATCCCTGGGTCGGGAAGATCCCTGGAAAAGGAAATGGCAACCCACGCAGATATCCTTGCCTGTGAAATCTCATGGACAGAGAAGCCTGGCGGGCTATAGCCTGTGGGGTCACCAAGAGTCAGACACGCCTGAGCAGTCAGTGTACAATATACATCATAGAATGCATAGGGCAGATAATCATCTTGACTAAAATGTGAATAGGGCTGATGTTGGAAAAATCTGCCTTAGAGCATCTTTTTTTGAAAGTGCTGGTGGAGAAGTTTCTGGGGGATTCTGATTGGCCCAGTTTGGGTCATGTACCAACTAGGGCTTCCCTAGTGGCTCAGACAGTAAAGAATCCACCTACAATGAGGGAGACCTGGGTTCAATCCCTGGGTTGGGAAGATCCCATGGAGGAGGGCATGACAACCCATTCCAGTTTTCTTGCCTGGAGAATCCCCATGGACAGAGGAGCCTGGCAGGCTACAGTCCAGGGGGTCGCAAAGAGTCGGGCACGACTGAGGGACTAAGCACAGCACACACCCAACCTTGAACCAATCAAATTGGCCATAATAGCAACCGCTAGGGCCTCATGGTTAACCCCATCTATCTGGGCTTCCCCGGTGGCTCAGACAGTAAAGCATCTGCCTGCAATGTGGGACACCCGGGTTTGATCCCTGGGTTGGGAAGATCCCCTGGAGAAGAAAATGGAGCCTAGTAGGGTACTGTCCATGGGGTTGCAAAGAGTCAGACACAACTGAGCGACTTCACTTCACTTCAGTTATACCACATAAAATAGGGGCAGTCCCCAAAGGGTAGAATCCTTGGGGGAAAATGCATGCTCATTAAGGAGAAAGTCGAAGTGCTCTGACTTGACTGAAGCATTACTGAAAAGAAACACGGCGATCTTGATCACGGCGCATCTCCAAAGGCGCGTACTAGGTCTTGATGATTCCTTCAGCAAATGCTCACAGAAGTTCTGGTCTGTGCCCGGCTCTGAGCCAGCTGCAGGGTGCAGGAGCCAAGCTGGTGAACTTTACTGTCAGGTGGCTGCACTGTGGTGACACTTACAAGGCTAACGGAGGAGATAGAGATGAGCAAACACCCATGTGAGACTGATAAGTGCTAAGAAGGAGAATGGCCCTTGGAGAGAGCCTAATAGGAATGACTTATCCTGGGTAGGTGGGACACTTCTCATCTGGCATATGTGAGAGCAAAAGTGAAAAGTGAGTGTTGGTTGTTGAGTCATGTCTGACTGTTTGCGACCCCAGGGACTGTAGCCTGCCAGGCTCCTCTGTCCATGGACTTCTCCAGGGAGGAACACTGGAGCCGGTTGCCCTGCCTTCCTCCAGGGGATCTTCCCAACCCAGGGATCAAATTCAGGCCTCCTGCATTACAGGCAGATTCTTTACTGTATGAGCCACCAAAGGCAGATGTAAATATGGGTTTGTGCAGAAATGTCGCTGGTGCAGACCAAGGTTGGCCCTAACCGAGACAGATCTTTAAACTATCATAAATTTGGAAAGGCAGGCGGATGGTTAATTTTCTTTTCTTTATTCTGATTCTGGGTAACCAGGTAAGAAAACAGATGAAGCAAAATATCTAAATTGTTCTAACGTAATAGAGGTTTGAAGGAAGGCAGAATATTAAACATGCCTTGAAGAAGCCAGACCCTAGAATCACCACCATGGACCTCCGATGAGGTCTCTGAGCCCTGTCCCTACATGGACAGCTTTGTCTCTGCTCCTCACCTCCTGGCAGGCACATTCCTGGGAAAGGGGGATTTAACTGGGTGATGCTCTTGGCCTTGACCAGAGAATGCCAGTGTCAACTGGGAATGGGAATATGACTTTCCTTCCATAACAACTTTATGGAGCTTTTTGGAATACGTCATACAGTTCACCCATGTAAAGCATGCAATTCAGTAGTGTTTAGTGTACTCACAGATTATATGTGAATTGATTTAGAATTTTCATCACCTCCAGAAGACTACCCATTTACATTCACTTTCCATTCCCCTCTCCCTCCAGCAGCAGGCAGCCTCTAATCTACTTTCTGTCTCCATGGATTTGCCTGTTCTGGACTTTTCATACAGATGGAATCATACACCATGTGGTCTTTTGGTTTGGCTTCTTTCACTTAGCATAATGTTCTCAAACTTCACTCATGTTGTAGCAAGTAACAGTACTTCATTCCTTTTTCTAGTGGAATAATACTCCATTGAATGGATGTTCCACTTCTGTTTGCTCATTTATCAGTGGGTAGATGTTTGGATTCTTTCCAGCAATAATTTGTATTAATTGTTTTGGATGACAGATGAGCAAAGGAAATGATGAGTTCCGATCTGCTCCTTGGTTTGGGTACCTGTGAGCCCACTCTGGCTATGGAGTTGTGAAGAAAACTCTTACATACCTGGTGACCCAGGGCCTGTTAGTATATTCCAGTCCCAGCAATTTCCTGTTCTCTCCAGCCATGGACATCTGGGTTTGGTTATGCCAGTCACTCAGCCTTTTCCACAATTCCATCCATTCCTGTTTTTTCTGTTCCTCCAACTTGGTGGGTTTATCATTGCTGGTGGTTTTGGTTCCACCAGTCTCTGCCAGTCTTTCTTCAAGTGCTATTTAACCTCTCCAGCAGTTCAGTATCATCTTGTCTAATAACCTCCTACGATGTCATTCAGTGGTTGTGGTTCCGATAGGCCTCATGCCTCTTGATTGTGGGAAGGTGGATGTCACTGTCCTCACTTGGCAGAGATACTGAGACTCAGAAGCCAGAGGCAGTAGCATTGGCTCCAGAGTCGGGTTTGCTGACCACCTCTCTATTCCTTCCTCCTAAGGGTGCATGCTGATGTCCACAGTGCACTGCTAACCACAGCAAGATGTGGCTGAATCGGTCTGCAAACAACAGCCCATCCTCGTGTGTCAGAGTCCTGAATGATCTCCCTGCTACTTTCAGTTCAGTTCAGTTCAGTTCAGTCACTCAGTCATGCCTGACTCTTTGCAGCCCCATGGACTGCAGCACACCAGGCCTCCCTGTCTATCACCAACTCCTGGAGTTTACTCAAATCCATGTCCATTGAGTCAGTGATGCCATCCAACCATCTCATCCTCTGTCGTTCCCTTCTCCTTCCACCTTCAATCTTTCCCAGCATCAGGGTCTTTTCCAATGAGTCAGTTCTTCTCACCAGGTAGCCAAAGTATTGGTTTTCAGCTTCAACATCAGTCCTTCCGATGAATATTCAGGACTGATCTCCTTTAGGATGGACTGGTTGGATCTCCTTGCAGTCCAAGGGACTCTCTCAAGAGTCTTTTCCAACACCACGGTTCAAAAGCATCAATTCTTTTGTGCTCAGCTTTCTTTATAGTCTAACTCACATCCGTACATGACTACTGGAAAAACCATAGCCTTAACTAGACAGACTTTTGTTGGCAAAGTAGTGTCTCTGCTTTTTAATATGCTGTCTATGTTGGTCATAAGTTTCCATCCAAGGAGTAAGCGTTTTTTAATTTCATGGCTGCAGTCGCCATCTGCAGCAATTTTGGAGCCCCCCACTCCCCGATAAAATCTGCCACTGTTTCCCCATCTATTTGCCATGAAGTGATGGGACCAGATGCCATGATCTTAGTTTTCTGAATGTTGAGCTTTAAGCCACCTTATTCACTCTCCTCTTTCACTTTCATCCAGAGGCTTGCTACCTTGGTGATATGCTAAGAATTGCCCTTCTTATCTGGAGGTGGCAGAGGCATCTGTGATTCTGCTTGCCTTTTCTCTGGTACCACAGATGCTGCTCTAATGTCACTTAGTTTAAATGGGGGAGGTGAATGGATCTGCACTGTCTCAGTGACTGGCTAATTGCAGTTGCTGAGTACACGCTCTCATTTCTGTTGACACACTGTGGGAGTGTGAGGACTAGAAAATGGTATGTCTGTGGGAGAGAGGCAAGAAGGAGACAACAAGTGGGCTAAAGGTAGAGGAGGAGGCTTTGTTCTTAGAGGCTGTTGTTTTTTTAATATCCCTGTTGAGTGGTAAAATTGTTTCTGCTTTCAGTTTCTTTCTGTAAAGTCCCTGTTGGGACTCTAGGAGAACATAGGTAGCAATAAAGACATGTGTTGACCTTTAGTTTTAGCCTATTTTTCTCTCGAAGCCCAAGCTACTGCTAAGTTTGTTTAGAATTTTTTTCTCAATGTTGTCTTGTGAATAGTTGCACATTATTCTTATGAGAGAAAGCTAGAGTTGGTAATGACCAATACTACCATCTTGGTGATGTCACTCTCCTAAATCCATAAGCTAATTAATCTCTTTCATTTATCCTTCTCAACTTCCCAAAATAACAGGTGGTAAAATTATACTCATTTCCCCCCATCCCCCTCACAAAAGACATAAAATCACAAAGATTCATACCACCACCACCCTCCCGGGGGAACTCCAGAGCTATAGGATTATGCCTTGCTGTCTGTTGCTGCAGCCCTGATGATGACTGTCGTAGAGCACTCCAGAAATATCTGTGGAATGAGGGAACCAATGTACATACTAGGCTCAACAAATATTTGATTGATTCCATCTTATTTCATGCTTAAAGTAGCTTCATCTTCTTTTGGAATAGAAAAAAGAACACATCCTTGGCTACAAAAAATGTCAAAAACCATGATACAGTTGGAGCAAGTATAAACAGTGTGTGGGATATGATCATCTGGGACCTTGTTTTTGTTTGCATTACCTTACATCACTTTAGACTTTATTCAGTGGAGGGCCCTGGATAAAAACTCTGCAAGGCCCCATTACTTTTCTTCTCACCCTTGAGTAAATAGTGAGCCAATTAGAAGAGAGGAAACCAACAGAAACACAGGAATTTTAAAAGTTTTCCACAGAAAATATTTGCAGAATTATTTCAGAATAAAGCCAAAGTAATGTACTTCAGCGTAATAGGTTTTGGACTATTTGCTGAGATTACATTGCCCAAGAGGAAGATCAAGCCAGGTGGGCTGGAGTAACTCTCAGTTGGCCAAATTCTCTTTTTCCCATCTGGTGGAAGAGTACATTTGATTTAGGATACAGTGGAAGCCATAAAGGCGAAAATCCAAGAATGGCCCTGATGTCCAAACCAGGCTCCGATTCGTTCCTGGCAAATGCAAACCAGGTTTCCTATGAGGCATGCTGGGCCATAGGAATGGGCCAGTGGGAGAGAGAGATATCAGGTGCTTGGGCCCAACCTAGTAATTTAGGGTTTCCCAAATGATAGTATCTTAGGGAGTGGAGTGAAAGTATTGGAATTCCCCAATATCTGATCTAGTGAGTTATTTATGAATCAGGAGTCTCCAGAAATTGACCATACTTGCAGTCAGGTAGATAATAGTATCATGCTTCTGGACAATCCATTGTATTTGGAGGAAAAGATCCAACCTACACTGGGTAGTATAAATTAGAGCAAGATACATCTCAGGATCCCAGAAAATAAGCTTGTAAAGGGCTTAAGTCTAAGTACTGGAAAATAGGGAGATAGTTAGAAAGTCTTGGGAAAATTGGGACATGGGAGTAGTTTTGGGGTCAGAGGAGGGGCTGTCGTTCTGAAAGATTCTGAATTCACTACGTGTACAGTGTATGTCTTCCCTGGTGGCTCAGAGAGTAAAATGTCTGCCTATGACGTGGGAGACCAGGGTTCGATCCCTGGGTTGGGAAGATCTCCTGGAGAAGGAAATGGCAACCCACTCCAGTATTCTTGCCTGGAGAATCCCATGGGTGGAGGAACCTGGTAGGCTACAGTCCATGGGGTCGCAAAGAGTCAGACACGACTGAGCAACATTTACTTTACTTTTCTTTACTTACAGTGTATGTAGTTATATATAGGATGGCAAGACTCATTCCAGCCCTATCATCTGATGGGAAACGATTCCACTGAACTTCCAGGGACTTCCTAGGTTCCAGGATTGTAGGTTGGATGTGTCAAAAGTAGTTGGAGGACACCAAGACTGGTGAGCCATTCTCGCCCTGTGTTTCTGGAACAGACTCTCAGAACCATTGCTAACCCAAACATTTGCCAAAAGAGAGAGAGAGAGATTCTGGATTCTTCTGAAAAAGCTAGAGAATTAGAACAGGACCTGCAGGGTATCTACCACTAAAATACGCAACACAGTAGAAATCTTCATACTGTTGTGATAAGGCATAGTTAAACTGAAAAAAAATTGTTTAATAAATGAACAGGTGACATTTTAAGCGGCTTATGCAAGGCCACAGAGCCACTTATTTGTAGAGCTGGGATTGTACGGTGTCACACTACTCAAGGAACAGTAACCTTCTATCAGTTGCCCTAAACATCACTCCAATACTTTGGTAAATACAGTAAACCAAACAAATTTCTTCTCCATGTCCCTGGAATAAATAAAAGCTGGAGTTTAGACTCTTTTTTTATTTTCTGCTATGTAGTTTATAGGCAAGCAAACAGAATGATAGTGGCATATTGTCATTTCAATGACAATTTTCTGTAACTTTTAAATTAAGGAAATGTTGTATATTGGTGAAAGATGGAGGCTCTAAGGAAAAAAAGGTGAGTTGGAGAAGTAAGAGGAAGAACTTGATCATCACAGAGATGTCTGGTGTGCGACAGCCCTTGGTACCATTTTGTGTGTGAGGAGCTGTAAGCCCCTCCACTCATGAAAAGAGCCAGACTTTAGAATCTCATTCAATATCCTGACTGCCATTTGAGACGTTACCAAGGTGGTATTCTCTCTCAGTAGGTAAAGAACACACTCAGCTTTGTCTTATCAGCAGCTTGTTCTGGTGATATGTTGGGGAGCCGGTATTTAGCAGTGGCCCTTGTGCCCTGTCTTCTCTGGGTCTTTCTGCTTCAGCTTCCTTTACTCCATTCCAAACTCCGTATTGTAAACTCCAAATTCCAGAAGTCTAAGAATTTGTTGTCTGCTTAACTTCTGTCATCCTTGTTGGACAATACTGAACCGTCAGGCCTCCTACAGGATGATTGTCAGTTCAGGGATCTATTGTCTGTGAGTCAGGTCCCTCTCCTGGTCCAAAACATCGAGTCAGGTGGTGGACGTACATGGCACAAGACATAGCCGTAGAAGTTTAATGAGTTACCTACACCCACTTTCTTTCCTTTTTTTCTTTTCCAGGCAGAGGATCTCTTCTGCTGTGTGTGTGTTTTTAAATTAATTAATTATTTTTATTGGAGGATAATTGCTTAACAGAATTTTGTTTTCTGTCAAACCGCAACATGAATCAGCCACAGGTATACATATATCCCCTCCCTTTTGAGCCTCCATCCCACCTCCCTCCCCATCCACCCCTCTAGGTTGATACAGAGCCCCTGTTTGAGTTTCCTGAGACATACAGCAAATTCCCATTGGCTATCTATTTTACATATGGTAATGTAAGTTTCCATGTTACTCTCTCCATACACCTCACTCTCTCTTCCCCTCTCCCCATGTCCATAAGTCTATTCTCTATGTCTGTTTCTCTGTTGCTGCTGTGTAAATAAATTCTTCAGTACCATTTTTCTAGATTCCATATATATGCATTAGAATATATTTATCTTTCTCTTTCTGACTCACTTCACTCTGTATAATAGGTTCTAGGTTCATCCACCTCATTAGAGCTGACTCAAATGTGTTCCTTTTTATGGCTGAGTAATATTCCATCGTGTACATGTACTACAACTTCTTTATCCATTCATCTGTCGATGGACATCTAGGTTGCTTCCATGTTCTAGCTGTTGTAAATAGTGCTGCAATGAACAATGGGATACATGTGTCTTTTTCAATTCTGATTTCCTCAGGGTATATGCCTAGGAGTGGGATTGCTGGGTCATATGGTGGTTTTATACCTAGATTTTTAAGGAATCTCCATATGGTCTTCCATAGTGGCTGTATCAATTTACATTCCCACCAACAGTGCAAAAGCATTCCCTTTTCTTCATACCCTCTGCATCATTTATTGTTTTCAGACTTTTTGATGATGGCCATTCTGATCAGTGTGAGGTGATATCTGATTGTAGTTTTGATTTGCATTTCTCTACTAATGAGTGATGTTGAGCATCCTTTCATGTGTTTGTTAGCCATCTGTATGTCTTCTTTGGGGAAATGTCTGTTTAGGTCTTCTGCCCATTTCTGATTGGATCATTTTTTTTTTTTTTGCTATTGAGCTGCTTGTATATTTTGGAAATTAATCCTTCGTCAGTTGTTTCACTTGCTATTATTTTCTCCTATTCTGAGGGTTGTCTTTCCACCTTGCTTATAATTCCTTTGCTGTGCAAAACCTTTTAAGCTTAATTAGGTCCCACTTGTTTACTTTACTTTTACTTTTATTTCCATTACTCTAGGAGGGTCATAGAGGATCTTGCTTTGATTTATGTCATTGAGTGTTCTGCCTATGTTTACCTCTGAGAGTTTTACAGTTTCTGGTCTTACATTTAGGTCTTTAATCCATTTTGAGTTTATCTTTGTGTATGGTGTTAGGAAGTGTTCTAGTTTAATTCTTTTACGTGTAGCTGTCTTGTTTTCCCTGCACCATTTATTGAAGAGGCTGTCTTTGCCCCATTGTATATTCTTGCCTCCTTTGTCAAAAATAAGGTACGCATAGGTGCATGGGTTTATTTCTGGGCTTTTTAACTTGTTCCATTGGTCTATATTTCTGTTTTTGTGCCAGTTCCATATTGTCTTGACTGTAGCTTTGTAGTATAATCTGAAGTTAAGAAGGTTGATTCTTCCAGATCCATTCTTCTTTCTCAAGACAGCTTTGGCTATTCAGGTTCTTTTGTATTTCCATATGAATTGTGAAATTTTTTGTTCTACTTCTGTGAAAAATGTCATTGGTAATTTGATAGGGATTGTATTGAATATGTAGTTTTTGTTTCGTAGTATAATCATTTTCACAATATTGATTCTTCTACCCTGGAACATGGAATATTTCTCCATCTGTTTATGTCATGTTTGATTTCTTTCATTAGTGTCTTATAATTTTCTGTGTACAGTTCTTTTGTCTCCTTAGGTAAGTTTATTCCTAGATATTTAATTTTTTTGTTGTCGTAATGGTGAATGGGATTGATTCCTTAATTTCTCTTTCTGATTTTTCATTGTTAGTATATAGAAATGCAAGTGATTTCTATGTATTGATTTTGTATCCTGTAACTTTGCTAAATCCACTGATTAGCTCTAGTAATTTTCTGATACCATCTTTAGGGTTCTCTAGGTACAGTATCATGTCATCTGCAAACAGTGAAAGCTTTACTTCTTCTTTTCTAATCTGGATTCCTTTTATTTCTTTTTCTTCTCTGATTGCTGTTGCTGGGACTTCCAGAACTATGTTGAATAATAGTGGTGAAAGTGGACACCCTTGTCTTGTTCCTGATCTTAGGGGGAATGCTTTTAGTTTTTCACCACTGAGAATAATGTTTGCTGTAGGCTTATCATATATGACCTTTACTGTGTTGAGGTAGGTTCCTTCTATGCCCATTTTTTGAAGAGTTTTAATCATAAATGGGTGCTGAATTTTGTCAAAGGCTATTTCTGCATCTATTGAGATTATCATATGGTTTTAATCTTTCAATTTGTTAGTATGGCGTATCCCATTTATTGATTTGTGTATATTGAAGAATCCTTGCATCCTGGAATAAACCCAACTTGATCATGGTGTATGAGCTTTTTGATGTGTTGCTGAATTCTGTTTGCTAAAATTTTGTTGAGGATTTTTGCATCTGTGTTCATCAGTGATATTGGCCTGTAGTTTTCTCTTTTTGTATTGTCTTTGTCTGGTTTTGGTGTCAGGGTGATGGTGGCCTCATAGAATGAGTTTGGAAGTGTTCCTTCCTCTGAAGTTTTTTGAAAGAGTTTTAGAAGGATAGGCATTAGCTCCTCTCTAAATGTTTCATAGAGTTTTCCTGTGAAGCCATCTGGTCCTGGGCTTTTGTTTGTTGGGAGATTTCTGATCACAGCTTCAATTTCAGTGCTTGTAATTGGGTTGTTCATAATTTCTATTTCTTCCTGGTTCAGTCTTGTAAGATTGCACTTTTCTAAGAAACTTTCCATTTCTTCCAGGTTATCCATTTTATGGCCATATAGTTGTTCATAACAGTCTCTTATCATCCTTTGTATTTCTGCACTGTCTACTGTAACCTCTCTTTTTTCATTTCTAATTTTGTTGATTTGATTCTTCTCTTTTTTTCTTGATGAGTCTGGCTAAGGGTTTGTCAATTTTGTTTATCTTCTCAAAGAACCAGCTGTTAGTTTTATTAATCTTTACTATTGTTTCTTTCATTTCTTTTATTTTTACTTATTTATTTTTTAAAATTTACTTTATTTTACTTTACAATACTGTATTTGTTTTGCCATACATCTCGTTTATTTCTGCTCAGATCTTTATGATTACTTTCCTTCTACCAATTTTTGGGCTTTTTTGTTCTTCTTTCTCCAGTTGCTTTAGGTGTGAAGTTAGGTTGTCTTTTCGATGTTTTTTTGTTTCTTGAGGTAGGATTGTATTGTATTTCCTCTTAGAACTGCTTTTGCTGTGTCCTATAGGTTTTGGGTTGTGTTTTCGTTGTCATTTGTTTATAGAAATTTTCTGATTTCCCTTTTGATTTCTTCAGTAACCTGTTGGTTATTTAGAAATGTGTTGTTTAATCTCCATGTGTTTGTGTTTCTTACATCTTTTTTCTTGTAATTGGTATCTAGTCTCTTAGCATTGCGGTTGGAGAAGATGCTTGATATGACTTCAATTTTCTTAAATTTACTGGGGTTTGATTAGTGACCCAAGATGTGGTCTGTCCTGGAGAATGTTCCATGTGCACTTGAGAAGTTGTATTCTTCTGCATTTGGATGGAATGTCCTGAAGATATCAGTGAGATCCATCTCATCTAGTGTATCATTTAAGACTTGTGTTTCCTTATGAATTTTCTGTTTTGATGATCTGTCCATTGGTGTGAGTGGGGTGTTAAAGTCTCCTACTATTACTGTGTTACTGTCAGTGTCTCCTTTTTTGTCTGTTAGTGTTTGTCTTATGTACTGAGGTGCTCCTATGTTGGGTACATAGATATTTACAATTGTTATATCTTTCTCTTGCATTGATCCCTTGGTCATTATGTAGAGTCCTTCCTTATCTCTTGCAATATTCTTTATTTTAAGGTCTATTTTGTCTGATATGAGGATTGCTACTCCAGCTTTCTTTTGCTTCCCATTTGCATGGAATATATTTTTCCGTCTAAATGTGTCTTTAGGTCTGAAGTGGGTTTCTTGTAGACAGCATGTATATGGCTCTTGTTTTTGTATCCATTCAGCCAGTCTGTGTCTTTTGGTAGGAGCATTTAATCCATTTACATTTAAAGTAATTATCAATATATATGTACCTATTGACATTTTCTTAATTGTTTGGGATTGATTTTGTAGATCTTTTTTCTTCTGTTGTATTTCTTGACTATATAAGTCCCTTTAAAATTTGTTATAATGCTGGTTTGGTAGTACTGAATTCTGTTAACTTTTGTTTGTCTGAAAAGCATTTTTTATTTCTCCATCAATTTTGAATGCGATCCTTGCCAGGTACAGTAATCTTGGCTGTAGATTATTCCCTTTCAGTACTTTAAATATTTCCTGCCATTCCCGTCTGGCCTGCAGAGTTTCTGCTGAAAGATCAGCTGTTAAGTGTATGGGGTTTCCCTTGAATGTTATTTGTTGCTTTTCCCTTGCTGCTTTTGTGTTCCTTTGTGTTTAGTCTTTGTTGGTTTGATTAGTATGTGTCTTGGCGTGTTTCTCCTTGGGTTTCTCCTGTATGGGACTTTGTGCCTCTTGGACTTGATTGACTATTTCCTCTTCCATGTTGGGGAAATTTTCAATTATAATCTCTTCAAAAATTTTCTCATACCCTTTCTTTTTCTCTTCTTTTTCTGGGACCCCTATTATTTGAATTTTGGTGCATTTGATATTGTCCCAGAGGTCTCTGAGACTATCCTCAGTTCTTTGCATTCTTTTTACTTTATTCTGCTCTTCAGAAGTTATTTCCACCATTTTATCTTCCAGCTCACTGATTCGCTTTTCTGCTTCAGATATTCTGCTATTGATTCCTTCTAGAGTATTTTTAATTTCAGTAATTGTGTTATTTCTCTCTGTATGTTCATTTTTGAATTCTTCTAGGTCTTTGTTAATTGATTCTTGCATTTTCTCCGTTCTGTTTTCGAGGTTTTTGATCATCTTTATTATAATTATAATGAATTCTTTTCCAGATAGTTTGCCTATTTCCTCTTCATTTGTTTGGACTTCCGTGTTTCTAGTTTGTTCTTTCATTTGCGTAGTATTTTTCTGCCTTTACATTATTATTATTTTTTAACTTATTTTGTGTGAGGTCTGCTTTTCCCAGACGTAAGGCTAAATTCTTTCTTCCGTTTGGTTTCTGCCCTCCTAACCTAGATAGCATATTAAAAAGCAGAGACATTACTTTGCCAACAAAGGTCCGTCTAGTCAAGGCTATGGTTTTTCCAGTGGTCACGTATGGATGTGAGAGTTGGACTGTGAAGAAAGCTGAGCACCGAAGAATTGATGCTTTTGAACTGTGGTGTTGGAGAAGACTCTTGAGAGTCCCTTGGACTGCAAGGAGATCCAACTAGTCCATCCTAAAGGAGATCAGTCCTGGGTGTTCATTGTAAGGACTGATGCTGAAGCTGAAACTCCAATACTTTGGCCACCTCATGTGAAGAGTTGACTCATTGGAAAAGACTCTGATGCTGGGGGATTGGGGGCAGGAGGAGAAGGGGACGACAGAGGATGAGATGGCAGAGACAGAGGATGAGAGGATGAGATGGCATCACTGACGCGATGAACATGAGTTTGGGTAAACTCCGGGAGTTGGTGGATGGACAGGGAGGCCTGGCGTGCTGCAGTTCATGGGGGAGCAAAGAGTCGGACACGACTGAGTGACTGAACTGAACTGGACTGAACTGAACGTTGGTCCAGTGGTTTGTGTAAGCTTCATACGGGGTGAGATTTGTGCTGAGTTTTTTGTTTGTTTGTCTTTCCTCTGATGGTCAAGGCTGAGTAAGGTAATCCTGTCTGCTGATGGTTGGGTTTGTATTTTTGTTTTGTTTGTTGTTTCGATGAGGCGTCCTGCACAGGGTTGGGTGATGCTGGGTCTTGTGTTCAAGTGGCTTCCTTTGTGTGAGTTCTCACTGTTTGATACTCCCTAGGGTTAGTTCTCTGGTAGTGTAGGGTCTTGGAGTCACTGCTCCCACTCCAAAGGCTCAGGGCTTTATCTCTGGTCAGAAACAAAGATTCCACACGTGGTTTGTTGTGGATTTAAGTGAAATTAAGACAAATACCAGAGGAACCCCAGACCAATGGCAGTTGCAAAATCAGGCAAATAATAATTAAAATAATGGGATATATACATATACATGTATACCCATAAACAAAGTCAAAATAGTTCAACAAAAATAAAGTACAGTAAATTGACCTGGTGAACAAAGGAAATCAAAAATTATGTTTACCAGTTAAGAACAAAACTAACTAAAGCACAAGCTGGAAAACAAAACTAAAGCAAGGTGCCACATGGGGAATAAAGCCATGAGAACAAATCTAATAAATATGTTGAGAGGAAAGGAAAGAAAGGAAAAGAAAGAATTTATATATATTAAAGATTAACTGCAAAGGGAAAAGAACAGTAGGAAAGGCAAACAGATATAAATGTAGAAAAATACAATAGGTTTAAAAAATTAAAAATTTAAATTATGAAAAAGAGAAAAGAAAAAAATAATGAGAAAAAGCAAGAAGACAGAAAAAAAAAAAAAGGAAAACTCCACACAACTGCAAAAACCCAACGGAGAGGCAGAGGTTTATACCAACAATAAAAAATGTGACTGAGGAAAAAAAGCTCAAAAACTTAATTAGATTTCATAGTGCCAATAAAATTGACAACTAAGACAGAGGGGGGAAAGAAAAAAGGAAAAAAAAAAGAGAGAGAGGAAGAATCCAAAAGAATCTACAGATCAAGTCAAAACATAAGAATAAAAAATATTTTTCTTGAGTCACTCCTGTCAGAGTGCTTTCCATCGCTGGGAGTCACAGCCCACCTTACCTCCCTAGGATGCCCTCCAACACTGTGCTGATCTCTGGACCTGCTGTGGGGGCAGCTCAGATTCTAATCTGGTCCTACTCCTCTGTGTTCTTGCCTTCAATGTCCACAGCTATGAGAAGTAGTGCATTTTCTTTTGTGGGAGCTCTCAATGACCTTTTATATATTCCATAGACATAGAGTCTGGCTGGTTGATCGTGTGGATTTAATCTGCAGCTTTTACAGCTGATGGGAAGATTTTGGGTCTTCTTCTGTAGCCACACTGCCCCTGGGTTTCAACTGTGGTGTTATTTCCAGCTCTGCATGTGGGTCATCCACTGGGTTTTGCTCCTGTGGCTGCCCTGGAGGACTTGGGTTTGCCCCTGTGAGGGCCAGGTGTGGAGGTGGTGCAGCTGCTTGGGTCGCAGGGGTTCTGGCAGCACCAGGTACTCAGGGGAGTTGGCGGCTAGGGCAGCAGGGAATATAGTGCTCTAGAAGGGCATGGCAACCAGTATTGGCCAATACACGCCAGTATTTTAGCCTGGAGAAGCCGCCTGTCAGAGCCGCCTGTCAGAGAAGTCTACAGGGTCGCAAAGAGTTGGACAGGACCGAAGTGACCCTGCGGGCATAGATGCAAGACTTTTTTTTGCCTGTGACAGCTCTGCCCCAGTGAGGGTTGAGCATGAAACTGATGCAGCTGCTTGGCTTGGTGGACCCTGGTGGCGCCAAGTGTGCAGGGACATGGACTGCCTCCACTGCAGAATTTATGGCCCTATCGGAGTCTTTGTTCAAGCCTCTTGTAGCTGGCGATCAGAAGGCCTCTTTGGCCAGTCTTTCTCTGTGGCTCCACCCATTCAGGCACTTAGAGGGCTCCATTGCCTGGAGTCTGTCTCTGATGTTTGGCACGTCAAGTACATAGAGGGCCCCCCCTGGCTGGGGTCCTACTCTATAGTTCAGTGAGTCACGCATTTGATGGGCCAGCCTCTTTATTCTTCAGCTACCGATGCTGGCGTGTGGGGAGAGAGAGAGGCTATGGTGATGGCTCCACCCCGTACGCGTGACTCAGCAGTATCGCCTTGCTTCCATGGCTGCCTTGCTTCCATGGCTGCCTGGCTTTCCTCCATAGGTAGTTCCCACCACAGTCTCCTCCCTCATTTCCCCTCGGTCTGTCTCTCCACAGTCAACAGCAGCCCTCGCCTTGGGATTCCTCACAATCCCTAAACTCCAGCTCCCAGCCACTGTGCCTTCCAGGGGACCTGCTTCCCTGTCCAGGGTATGTATGACTGCGGCAAGGACTGTCTGATTCTCATTCCATGTAGGCTGCCACAGATCAGCTGTTTCACTCTCAGCCTTAAATGTTTCTCCTCTGACTCAGACAATTGCCCCGATGTGGGATTGGACCCCTGCCTCAGTTCCCCCACCCGCCCAGGGCAGGTCCAGGCCTACTAACACTCCTGTTTTTGCCCCTAGTTCCTTCCTTCTACTGAGTTTTGCGTGGTTCTGTATATTCTTTTCTGCTGGTCAGATTCTCCTGTATGCTCTCCGCTGGTGTTCTGCATGCGCTTCTGTGTCTGAAGGTGTATTCCCGATGTATCCATGGAGAGAGATGTACTCCTGTGTCTGAAAGTGTATTCCCAATGTATCCATGGAGAGAGATGTACTCCACGTCCACCTGCTCCTCCGCCATCTTGTTCTCTTCTACACCCACTTTCTTAAGAAAAAAATCTGTGGATATCACTTCTTTACAAGGGGGCTGAGGGTATAGCAGGTATCCGGAGAGTAGACTCTGGTAGAGCTATAAAGGAGGAGAGTGTTGTCTAGGAGATGAGAACAAGAATGTGGTAATAACATTATAGCTTGACGGTTGAGTCCACTTTTATTTGTTGACAGCAAAGGACACAAACCAGCAAAGAACAGAGGGTGACAGATGTTTGGGGCTCCCCCAGCATTTTGTTTCAGAGGTTCATGTATCTACCAAGCCTATGCCAAAGATGGCTGTGAGCATTCAATAAAATAATACCCAGGAAGCTATTTTTCAAGCCTGTAAAAAGGCAGTACCAGGGACCATTGTACACGTAAGAGAGTTTTATATGCTCACCGCAGTGAGGCTGCTCCCAGTGGGCACTGAGGCCAGACCTCTGTTCCACCAGGCTCATCACAGATGCACTCACGCTGTCTTAGGGCCCCAAGAAAGAATGCCTCCATCTCCTCTGCCGTAGTCTGTAAATGGATGTCAAGGCGGCGTTGGCTGGGCCGCTGTATGGCAGTGTGCAGAGGAACTGTTTTCACGGTTTTTATTTACAAATCCCCCCATCCCCTCACGGGGCTGAGACGGCAAGTCCAGTACTCTGTGTACACAACACACAGAACCACTCCTTCTCTCCAGACAAAGGGCATGACCAGCAGATTGGTCTCATCATGGGCACTTCTCCAGGAGAGTTCTCTCCCAAAGGTTTCGCAAACTTCAACCAAAAGGGTGCTGGAGGGCAGCCCCTGAAGTTGAACAGATAAACCCCAGGTACACCTGAGTCACTCATGGACTCAAGGGCTCAAACTCTGCTTGTATTTCAGTGATTAGCACTGGGTGTCTGTATCATGGGGATGGAGAGGGAGAATTCCTCATTATTTGCACTATTATGTGCAGTTTAAAAAATATATTAATTTTATTTTTATTTTATTATTATTATTTTTTTAATTTTAAAATCTTTAATTCTTACATGTGTTCCCAAACATGAACCCCCCTCCCACCTCCCTTCCCATAACATCTTTTATAAATGGAAGATTTTTCAAAAAACACAAAGAACATAGACTTCAGAATAATCTATTTGAGGAGGTTATAGTTTTTAAAAATAGGATGATTTATCATCCCCTAGGGTGGTGAAATGTAACCCTTCAAATGAACGGGATGACCTCCTAATCATAGATCTCTATGAAACACTTGGGTTTCTTTTATTCTTCTTTCTTTGGCTCATTTCTAAGCCAGAGATAGCAAGACTGTATAAGTTACTGAATGTTGAAATTATTGAAACACTGACATCGGAGTGTCTGAGTTTCAGGTTGAAATGACTTTCATATAGGTCCCATTTAACAGTGGTTGATAGAAAATAGCAGTCTTCACTTTAATCAAAGTTGTATGTAATTTAGGAAAAGAGTTACAAGCTAGGGTAGCTTGACATAGATATAAATTATCCTCATTGAGCTTATCCAAATTTATATCTGCTCCAAGGCTTGAAGCTGAATAATAGAAGTTTCTTTCAGAGTTATTTTAGTCATTTCAATAAAAAAATGAACCACATATAACAAAACATTTTTGGAAAGACAGAAGGGATTCTTGGCATTTCAGTTGACATTGAAAGAACTAATGAGCTTTGCTACTGATAATTTTTGCAATCGTATTTGCTTCAAAGAGTGATAATTAATGATTCTTAGACACGTATATCTTTCTTGTTTTTGTTTTTCCTGTTGAGCACCAGAGTTTTCCTGGCTCGTACTGCAGTATGCTAAATAGGCTGGCTCTACTTTTTATCTGCATATTCTGTGGATCTGGTGGCTCTGAATCCAAGTCACTTGAATAATATTGGAGACCAAAGTTTCCTGATGAACATATATTGTATATAGCTAGATATTGCCAACAAGTAAGGGGGAAAAGGCTGATGTGGGAGAGCAGTAGGTATAAGCTGCAGTCCTGCCAGGCTGAGTGTTCACTGGCTGCAAAGAGCCAAAGTCCTCTGGTATGCAGTCCTTACAGCTGAGGATCAGGACACATCTTAGTTTGTTAACCATTAACCATTTTGCATCCTGCAACTTTACTGAATTTATTTATTCTGAAAGTTTTTTGGTGTAGTCTTCTGAGTTTTTTATATACTATATGATATTGTTCACAATCGGAGACAATTTTATTTCTTCCTTTCTGATTTGGATGCCTTTTCTTGCCTAATTTATCTGGCTAAGACCTCTAGTATTATGTTGAACATTGGCCATCCACCACCAAGGAGGCCTACTCTTGCCACTCTCATTGTCTTTTCATTTTGAGATTTTTTTTTTTGCTGTTGAAGTACATACCATCTATACCCAATTTACTTGAGAGTTTTTATCATGAAAAGATCTTGAAATTTGTCAAATGCTGTTTCTGCATCTATTGAAATGATCATATGATTTTTATCCTTTATTCTGTTAATGTAGTGTATCACATTGATTGACTTGTGTATGTTAAACCATCCTAGCATCCCAGAAATAACTCCCACTTGATCATATGTTCCTTTTAAATGTTTTTGAATTCAGTTTGCTAATATTTTGCTGAGGAATTTTACATCTATGTTCATTAGTAGTTTTCTTTTGTCTCAAGATATGTTTGATTTCACCTTTGATTGATTTGGTTTTTCAGGAGCATTTGTTTAGTCTCTGTAGATTTGTGAATTTTCCAGTTTTCCTTCTGTTATTTATAGTTTTATAACATTGCTATTATGGTTTCAGTCTTCTGCAATTTGTTGAGACTTGTTTTGTGGTCTAATGTGCGAGCCATCCTGGAGAATGTTCCATGAATGCTTGAAAAGAACGTATTCTGTTGCTGTTTGATGAAATGTTCTGTATATATTTGTTAGGTTATCTGTTCTAATGTGTATTTAAAGTCCAGTATTTTGGTACCGATTTTCTGTCTGGATGATGCATCCATTTTGAGAGTGGGATATTAAAGTCCCCTACTATTACTAAACTGTTGTCTGATTCTCCCTTCAAATCGAATATATTTAGGTGCTCCAATGTTGGATGCATAAATATTTGCAGTTATTAAATCCTATTAAAGAATTGAACCCTTTATCTTTATATAATTATCTTCTTTGCCTTTTATTATGCTTTTGGATGTAAATTCTATTTTATCTGAGATAAGTATAGCTATTCCTATTCTCTTTTGGTTTCCATTTGCATGAAAGATATTTTTTCCATTTCTTAACTTTCACCCTGTATGTTTACTTAAAGCTGAAATGAGTATGTAGATAGCATATACTTTTTTTTACCCATCCAGTCACTCTGTATCTTTTAATTGGTAAAATTTATTTATTTACATTTAAAGTAAGTATTGATAGCAAAATATTTATTAATGATGTCTTTTCATTGTTTTCTGGTTGTCTTGTAATTCCTTTGTTCTTTTCTTACAGTCTTCCTTTGTGAATCAATGATTCTCTGTAACAGGATGCTTTAACTTCCTTATCTTTATCTTTTGTGTCTACTATAGGTTTTTTCTTTATGGTTACCATGAGGCAGCCTTCCATAAGAGATCCAATATTTTTTTTTAATACCTTTGTTATTTATTTATTGGCTGCGCTTCATGGTTTGCTAGATCTTAGCTCCCTGACCAAAGTTGGAGCCTGGGCCCTAGTAGTAAAAGCACTGAGTCCCAACTACTGGACCACCAGGGTATTCCCAAACATCCTGTGGTTATAGCAGTCTGTTTTAATCTGATGCCAACCTAACTTCGATTTTATATAAAAATGCTATCCATTTACTCCCCTCCATTTCATGTTTTTGATATCATAGTTTACATCTTTTTATATTGTGTGCATCACCAACTCGGGGCTTCCCTGATGGCTGGCTCAGCAGTGAAGTATCTGCCTGCAGTGCAGGAGACTTGAGTTCAATTCCTGGGTTGGGAAGATCCCCTGGAAAAGTAAATGGCAACCCAGTCTAATTTTCTTGCTGGAAAATCCCATGGACAGAGGAGCCTGGCAGGCTACAGTACATAGGATCACAAAGAGTCGGACACGACTTAGCAAACCAAACCACCACCACGTTAACAAATTATTGTAGCTATAGCTATTTTTAATGTTTTTGTTCATTAATCTTTGTAGTAGAGTTAAGTGATTAGCATACCACCAGTATGTATATTACAGTATATTATGCCAATATATTACTTTATTAGAATATTCTCAGTTTAACTATATACTTACCTTAACCAGTGTGCTTTGTATTTTCCTGTGTTTTCATGCTACTAGTTAGTATTATTTCATTTCACCTTGAAGAACTCCTTTCAGCACTTCTTGTAAGACAGGTCTGGTGATGGTGAACTCCCTCAGTTTTTGTTTGTCTGGGAAATCTTTATCTCACCTTCATTTCTGAGGGACAGCCTTGCTGGTTAAAGTATTCTTGGTTTGAGTTTTCTTTGAGAACTTTGACAATATCATCCCACTCTCTCCTAACCTCTAAGATTTCTGCAGAGAAATGAAATGGTTCACTGACATCCTTTGCCTTGCCTGAGCATTCCCGCCGCGAGACACCCATCCTTTCTCAGGGGGATGGTGCTGTCTTGCTCTGTGCTGCCCACGCTCCACACTCTACAGTCAGCAAGCCTGCTCCATGGAACCAGGGAATTTTTGCCTAAGACAAAGTGTGGGAAATCAGGGGCACCTTCTTGAGAGAATGCTGTTTGGCCTGTATGACTTTCAGGAACATAATTATCAGGAATGGAGAAAGAGGATTAATTTGCAGTTAGGGAAAAATATAAATCATGGTATAACATTTCAAAGCTCTCAAACAGAAGGGAGAAAAACTATATCTTGTTCTGTAAAGGTAATGTTAATTATTTATATGAATATATGAGAACTTATTTATGGCTAATTACCACATGTACTAATGTTCATGTATGCTGGTACTGAGTGAACTCCAGGAGTTGGTGATGGACAGGGAGGCCTGGCGTGCTGCGATTCATGGGGTTGCAAAGAGTCGGACACGACTGAGCGACTGAACTGAACTGAACTGAATTTGTGTCCAGTTAATTTTGTTGTAAGTTTTACTGGACTGTACTGTTATACAAATAGTAATAATAATGTTATTTTTACTGAGCTCCTTCTCAGTGCATATATCAAGCTAACGACTTTATGTAAAGCACTTTATTTAGCCTCATACTCCGCAGTCAGTCTTTGGTTGCTTATTGAGCATGGTCCATCTTTTATATTTTAAGAGAAGCAAACGACCTTTTTAAATAAAAGGAACTTATTTTATTTTTTGTTTGTTTACATTTTATAAAATAATTGGCTGGATCCTAAAACTCTGGAAATCCTGAGTACAGACTTGCTGAGTATATTTCATATTTATCAGAACTTTTACTGTCAAAATTCTGTCATACCAACAAAAATAGATTTTTATGGGATTGTCCCCAAATTGTTCTTGGCCTCCAACAGTAAGCAATTAAAGAAAAAGTTTGATGAGAGCTGGTTCATAAGCATTCCCTCTTCCTTTCTTTCTCCCTCCACCTTCCCCCTCTTGTCCTCTCCCCTCTCTTCCACATAATTCTGTTCTCCTCCCCTTCCACCCTCCTCCCTTCTCCTCTCCTGCCACTCCCTTATCCTCTCCTCCTCTCCACCCTCTCTCCTCTCTCCCTGCTAAGTCTGGCAACACCCGTTAAATTGTCTCAGGTGCAATGTGGGAAGGGAATGTGCCATTTGGGAAGGGAAACATTTGTAAATGAAAGCAGAAAGTTTCATGCTTCCTCACATTATTCTGGAAAAGAACAAAAGTTACCAATTTTAAGTTTTACAATATCTTGGAAAGGCGCATATTCCTCTGTGGAGAGGATGTCCAGCTGTGGTGTATTGGAAATTTAAGACTGAATTTAGTTGAAGCTCACTGATTCTGTTAACAAAAGGAATTGTACAAAAGGTCTCTATGACATGCTGTTTCCTTCATGGGTCAGCAATTGGTTCCACAGTGTGTGTGATGACTTGGACACCAAACAGAATTCTCTGGAAGGTTTGTAACCCAGGAGATTGCATTTCAGAATGCAATTTCTGTTCTCTGACCTTTATGAAAAAGAAAGACATTGTGAACTGATGGTGTGAAAGTTGGAAAATCATCAGTGTGAGCATTCTTCTAATGACACATTTAAAGCTTGAGGGAGTTTTCAGGAAATTTTCATGTGAATAGAATCTACATTTGAGAGAAAGACACATTTGAGAATGTGTTATGAGAATACGTTAAATATTTTATGGACTGTTTATATTGATTTGACAATCAATTTCTTTTGGTGAAGAGTCACAGTAAGCAAACGCTCTTTGTCATGTCCTAAGAGACAGAATCCTCATTTTAGGAATAACTGGCTAAGGGGACTCCACCCTGCAGCATTTCCTTCATCTCTGATCATTGAAGGGCCATGGCATAGTGGGAAACTCACAGGTAAGAAAGCTGGATGTTAGTTTATGTCTGTCTCAAATCTCCTGTGTGGTCAGAAATCCATCAGCTGCTCTGAGTCTCAACCTCACAATCTGTAAAATGGAATAGTTGAATCATATGTTCTTCAACAGTCCCTTCCACCTCTAAACTGCTATGGTTCAAAGTGGTGATGACTGGAAGTGCCCTGATAATAGCATGTTATGTTGGTCTCTTTTTTTGTAAACTGTAGTGCTCGGGCAAATCTTTGTTCCAAAAGCAATGCTGTGTTTTTCACAGATACTGCTTTGCTCTCGTGTTTGAGCACTAGCTCATTGTGCCTTATATTAATGTCAAATGGAGGCGGAGGCCACATTCAACTTAATTTGCTATTGAAAGGAAGCAAGCTTAAAGCTAGTTCCCCCAAACAATCAAATTCTCTTTGAAATACCCTGCAAAAACTGCCTAGGTAAATCACATTCATGTTTTGAAGAATATTATTTTTTTTGCATAACCTTTGATTTTGCATATCTACTCCCATAATGTGTCAGTGGAGTTCATATTGAATAGAAGAATTTAATTCTATCATCTTTATCATCTTTTCTAAGTTTGAACTGAACGTGGGTTTCGAGTTTTTTTTTTTTTTTTACTTTTTCCAAGGCAAATTGAAGCAAATCTTCAAGTGCTAACTTTTCTTTTTCATTTAACACATCGTTACCACTGATCACCTCCTTTCTGCAGGGCAGTGCTTATATCAGTCCCTCACCCGATGACCTCTTCAAAGAACCCCCAGCTCCAGGGCTACTGTGATAGCTCCCAGACTTCTGAGGAATCAGGCTCCACTCAGGCATTCTTGGTACTTGCCTTCTCCACTTCTCCTACCTTCTTCCCAACCTTCATCATCTCTCTCCTGGACAACAGCCTCCTGGCTAGTCTCTCTGCTTCCAAGCTTACCCACCAATCCATTTTCTACATAGCAGCCATACTGGTTGTGTGTTGAGTCATGTTATTCACTTCTCTCCCCTCCTTCAGTGGCTTCCCGTTGCATAAACATAAAATCCCAACTTCTAAGACTATGGCTATGGGAAATATCATACCATCTTGCCCAAATCCCTCTAAAAAAGGACCTGTTGCTCTGGCTACCGGGAATGCTGTTGATGGATACCTTCAGCTGTCAATCCCTTCTGCGGCAGGGAGCTGCCTTGCTCCAAATCCCACTCTTCCCGGGGTGGCTCACATCCAGTCACAGGTCAGTGCAGTGGGTAAAGACTTGGCCATCTTGGTCTGAAGGACTATTCTAGCTCCAGATGGGATTGGCTCCACCTGTCATTTGGGCTTGAATCTCAACTCACTTCTTGCTCTGCCCATCTTGCTTACTTCCTCCTTTTCCACACGTGTTGATCAGAGGGAACTCTTTAATACACATCCTGCAAACTAAACTCCATCTCAGAACTCAGCGTGTATCAGTGGCCTGCAAAACCCTGTATTATCTGGTTCTTGCCTACTTCTCCAACTTCATCTCGTGCTTTTGGTGCCCTGAGACACTGCACTCCAGTCTGCTTGCAGTTCTTGGCTTGTTCCTTCCTACCTTAGGATCTTTGTACCTGATGTTTCCTCTTCATGAAAGCTCTTCTTCCTACTCTCATTCTTGCTTATCTGTTTTCAACCTAAATGTTACTTTCTCAGAGAAGCGTACCCTAGGCCTGCCCTCACCATCATCTTTAACCTGACAATACAAATTAGATTTTTCCTCATATTCTTTTTTATATTCTGCCCTTTTCTTCCATTAAACTGTTCACAATTTATGATTATATACTTATCATAAATATATAATCTGTTCAACAGTTTATAGCCACTGTGTCTTTGACATTTTTCCCAGTGCTTGGCCCCTAGTAGATGTTCAGCAAATATAATGGCTGAATGAATGAATTGCCTGGAGAATGCTTAAGGGAAGCCTGAATATCTCTAGCCCATGGCCACTTTCATCCTTAAGATCACTGTTCAGGAAACTAGACTGGGGCGGGCTGCCCTGGGGCAGGACCACCACCACCACAGCCAGTAGCTCAGCTGGAGGTTTTGATATGGGTAAGTACCTTCCTCCTCTAGTGGGGAACCATCTGGGATCCGGGCCGCTGCTACCATGCCTGCCTTCTCTCACTCTCCTGCCTCACTCACCTTCTTTCCCCTATGGATGTCTGCTCTAGTTTTCTATACTCCATTATGCTGTCTGTTCTCACCTTGCCTACCTGGCTTTGTACATACCACTATGTCCACTTCAGTAAAGTCACCTCATTCCCCTGTGTGTTCATAGCCTTTGAGGAGGTCCTCTCATCTTAGGCTACGCATAACCTTCCTAAAAAACATGGAATCATTATTCAACTCCATTGAAACTTAGACTATTACTTAGTATTTAGGTGTTGTACCCAACAGAGGCTGAGAAGATTATAAGGTTGATTGCTTTCAATTCTCACTCAATCCCAAGCATTCTATTGAGTCTTTACTGTTATTATCTCCATTTTATGAAGCTTAGATGATGAAAGTGATTTTCGCAGGATAAGAGAGGACATTGGGATTCAAACTCAACTGATCTGATTGAAGAGCTAACCTATAGTCTTAACACTCCATCTCATTAGACTATGATTGGTATAATTCACTCCATTGAGACAAAGGACGTTGCTTTATTTCCTAGGAAACATATTTTGTTTTAAACTCTGCTTTGGTTTCTTTCTTTCTTTGTTTTAAAACATAAAGATTTTGAAAAAGAAAATCAGAATGACTCAGACTTAGAGAAATCCGTCTCATTGTGTCATTGTCTTATTAATTTTGCTTTTGAGTTGTAATCTGCTTATGGGGAGGAGTGTCCATGATCATGGTAAAGCCATTCCCACTTAAGTCCTCTCCTCCTCAAGGGTGGAGAGGATCAAGGAAGAAGCAGTGAGCACCCGCTGGTGCTGGTTCGATGGACAAGAGCAGACTGAGGAAAACAATTTTTTTTTTTGTTTTCAGCCATCTCGTGCTCCCCATCTTGTATAGTAGCTTTGGTTACCTTATGGAAAAATGCCGTCTGCTTATAAAAGCATATAACACTGACATATAGGAGTGTTACTGATGTATTTAAACATGTAGCAAGTTTTCTTATTAAAAGTGCTCCAGGTTTCTTGGTGTTTTTAAAAATATATCTTACGACTAAGCGACTTCACTTTTCACTTTCACTTTCACCTATAATTTAATAGTTTATATACTAATTTTTCTCAGACATGGTTGAAATTTGATATCTGATTTTCTAATATAAAACTGTGTATTCTAAATTAGATACTCCAATGTGAATTAGATAAAATTTTAAAACTTCATTTTGTCCTTGCTCTTTGAATTATAAGAATTGAAACAACAAAAAAGGAAGTTTTTCACCTACCATATTGGTAAAAACTTTACCCAGCTTTTTTGTTCAAAATTGATAATGTTTAGTGTCTGGTACTGATTAGAATGTAAGAGAAGCATGTTCTTTTATGTGGTGAAATAGGAGGGACATGTCTCTGAAAGTTGACTGGACAATTCCATTTCTTGGAACCTACCCTTTGGAAATACTCATGTAAAGAGTAACTGATGTATAAATCATTACAGCATAAATTTAAATACTGCAAAACTAGAAACAACCATCAATAAAGGAAAGGCTAATAATTATGAGTTAATTAAGGATATAATTATCAATACTGTAGATAGCATCAGTTCAGTTCAGTCGCTCAGTTGAGGCTGACTCTTTGCGACCCCATGAGTTGCAGCGTTGCAGGCCTCCCTAACCATCACCAACTCCCGAAGTTCACTCAAACTCACGTCTGTTGAGTCAGTGATGCCATCCAGCCATCTCATCCTTGGTTGTCGCCTTCTCCTCCTGCCCCCAATCCCTCCCAGCATCAGAGTCTTTTCCAATGAGTCAACTCTTTGCATGAGGTGGCCAAAGTACTGGAGTTTCAGCGTTAGCATCAGTCTTTTCAGTGAACACCCAGGACTGATCTCCTTTAGGATGGACTGGTTGGATCTCCTTGCAGTCCAAGGGACTCTCAAGAGTCTTCTCCAACACCACAGTTCAAAAGCATCAATTCTTCGGCGCTCAGCCTTCTTCACAGTCCAACTCTCATATCCATACATGACCACTGGAAAAACCATAGCCTTGACTATGTTGGACCTTTGTTGGCAAAGTAATGTCTCTGCTTTTGAATATGCTCTCTAGGTTGGTCATAACTGTTCTTCCAAGAAGTAAGCATCTTTTAATTTCATAACTGCAATCACCATCTGCAGTGATTTTGGAGCCAAAAGAAATAAAGTCTGACACTGTTTCCACTGTTTCCCCATCTATTTCCCATGAAGTGATGGGACCAGATGCCATGATCTTAGTTTTCTGAATCTTGAGTTTTAAGTCAACTTTTTCATTCTCCTCTTTCACTTTCATCAAGAGGCTTTTTAGTTCCTCTTCACTTTCTGCCATAAGGGTGGTGTCATCTGCATATCTGAGGTTATTGATATTTCTCCCGGCAATATTGATTCCAGCTTGTCCTTCTCCCAGCCCAGCATTTCTCACAATGTACTCTGCATATAAGTTAAATAAGCAGGGTGACGATATACAGCCTTGATGTACTCCTTTTCGTATTTGGAACCAGTCTGTTGTTCCATGTCCAGTTCTAACTGTTGCTTCCTGACCTGCATATACGTTGCTCAAGAGGCAGGTCAGGTGCTCTAGTATTCCCATCTCTTTCAGAATTTTCCACAGTTGATTGTGATCCACACAGTCAAAGGCTTTGACATAGTGAATAAAGCAGAAATAGATGTTTTTCTGGAACTCTCTTGCTTTTTCCATGATCTAGCAGATGTTGGCAATTTGATCTCTGGTTCCTCTGCCTTTTCTAAAACCAGGTTGAACATCTGGAAGTTCACGATTCATGTATTGCTGAAGCCTGACTTGGAGAATTTTGAGCATTACTTTACTAGCATATGAGATGAGTGCAATTGTGCAGTAGTTTGAGCATTTTTTGGCATTGCCTTTCTTTGCGATTGGAATGAAAACTGACCTTTTCCAGTCCTGTCATCACTGCTGAGTTTTCCAAATATGCTGGCATATTGAGTGCAGCACTTTCACAGCATCATCTTTGAGGATTTGAAACAGCTCAACTGGAATTCCATCACCTCCACTAGCTTTGTTCGTAGTGATGCTTTCTAAGGCCCACTTGACTTCACATTCCAGGATGTGTGGCTCTAGGTGAGTGATCACACCATTATGATTATCTTGGTCATGAATACTGGGGTCCAGCCCTGGTTGGATCCAGGGTATCCTCAGGGGGACGGAATCAGCGACCTAGACAAATGATTTATTTAGAGATATAGAAAGAGATAAAGAAGGAATATAGCAGTCGGGAAAATATAGGAGATGAAGAGGCTTATATTCCTTGGTTTACACAGAAAATCAATAAAGTCTTGAGACAAGGGACTTTCACCATCTACGTAAGGCCACAGATGCCTGCTTGAATAGCGGAGGGTTCCCCACCTTGGGCTCCCTCTCACGTGGGTCTTAGAAGCCCAGGCAAATAAGTAGACACGGTGAGCCTCTATGCTGCAGACGGGAATTCAGCCTGAAAAGGAGAATAAGAAAGAAAAGACGACACAGGGAAACCAGACTTTCGAGAAACTGGCCCATCTCTTTATTTTTCAGGAAAGCTTTTATACCTTAAGTTGTACTTAGAGATAAATGTAAGAAGCAGAGTCACGCAGGGTCAGCTGCTCTGACCCTTATCTAAAGACAGAGTGTTCCTTGCACACCTTTGTTCTTACAAGGGTCTTACGTTTGTTTACAATATCTTTGGTCTGAAGACCGATTAATGTTTTATGGCCCCATCTTTCTATTGGTAAAGGTTAGTCAGTCAGAAAACTTGTTTTCCCTTAAGATCTACTTAGTATAAAGTTACATTCTTACATTGCAAGGATACAATGATTTATAACAAAGAAAGAGGAGTACAGTGATTTATAACAAAGAGAAAATTCATTAGCTCAAAAGTCTAGTATTGCTAACATCAAAACTACTATATTTCTTTTTCTACATTCCAATTACATTGATTAATACACTCCCAGGTGCCTGAGGATATTGAGGCCTGGTGGCAATCATTAACTCAGCAATGAAACCCTTCGCCAACATGATTTTTACCTTTATGCTACCTAAGACTTTCGAAATACTCCAGACTCTCTGTGCTATTTATGGTTGAGAGGTTGTAAACAATCATGTGCGTAGTAGCAGGAGTGTGAATAATCCTGTCACACAAGCTAGTCTGCCAGGAGAGAGGTTTGAGCTGAGACACTCCTTTTATATGCAGGAGATTATTAACTGGAGCTCTGAGTTAATTTTCCAGAGAAAGGTGGTCGGGGATAGCCCCTGTTAATGTCAGAAGAGTGTAGTATAACAGACAGATTTTGGTTTCGGGGGTTGATGCTTGAGCAGATCTAGAGGACCTCTTGAGTCTTGATCCTGCCCGCATGACCTTGTCATGGGTGGGGTCGGGGAGTCCCTCGAGTCCTGACCCACCTTTGCCCGTCAGGGCTCTTCCTCATGACCTTTGCCATGGGTGGGATCTCCAGTGCTGGCTCTCGGCAGTGAAGATCTCATTTGTACAGTTCTTCTGTGTATTCTTGCCACTTCTTAATATCTTCTGCTTCTGTTAGGTCCCTACCATTTCTGTCCTTTATCAAGCCCATGTTTGCATGAAATGTTCCCTTGGTATCTCTAATTTTCTTGAAGAGATCTCTAGTCTTTCCTGTTCTGTTGTTTTCCTCTATTTCTTTTCATTGATCGCTGAGGAAGTCTTTCTTATCTCTCCTCGATATTCTTTGGAACTCTGTATTCAGATGCTTACATCTTTCCTTTTCTCCTTTGCTTTTCACTTCTCTTCTTTTCACAGCTATTTGTAAGGCCTCCCCAGATGGCCATTTTGCATTTTTGCATTTCTTTTTCTTGGGGTTGGTCTTGATCCCTGTCTCCTGCACAATGTTATGAACCTCCATCCATAGTTCATCAGGCACTCTGTCTATCAGATCTAGTCCCTTAAATCTATTTCACACTTCCACTGTATAATCATAAGGGATTTGACTTAGGTCATACCTGAATGGTCTAGTGGTTTTCCCTACTTTCTTCAATTTAAGTCTGAATTTGGCAATAAGGAGTTCATGATCTGAGCCACAGTCAGCTCCTGGTCTTGTTTTTGCTGACTCTAGAGAGCTTCTCCATCTTTGGCTGCAAATAATGTAATCAATCTGATTTTGGTGTGTGACCATCTGGTGATGTCCATGTCTGATTTTGGTGTGTGACCATCTGGTGATGTCCATGTGTAGAGTCTTCTTTTGTGTTGTTGAAAGAGGGTTTTTGCTATGACCAGTGTGTTCTCTTGGCAAAACTCTATTAGCCTTTGCCCTGCTTCATTCTGTACTCCAACGCCAAATTTGCCTGTTACCCCAGGTGTTTCTTGACTTCCTACTTTTGCATTCCAGTCCCCTATAATGAAAAGGACATCTTTTTTTGTGTGTTAGTTCTAAAAGGTCTTGTAGGTCTTCATAGAACCATTCAACTTCAGCTTCTTCAGTGTTACTGGTTAGGGCGTAGACTTGGATTACTGTGATATTGAATGGTTTGCCTTAGAAATGAACAGAGATCATTCAGTCGTTTTTGAGATTGCATCCAAGTACTGCATTTCGGACTCTTGTTGACCATGATGGCTATTCCATTTCTTCTAAGGGATTCCTGCCCACAGTAGCAGATATAATGGTCATCTGAGTTAAATTCACCCATTCCAGTCCATTTTAGAATGATTAAAAAGCATCAGGAAGATATTAATTGACTGACAAATGCATCTAAGATATATTGCATGCATGCCTGCTAAGTTGCTTCGTTTGTGTCTGAATCTTTGTGACCCCATGGTCTGTAGCCTGCCAGCCTCCTCTGTCCATGGGATTTTCCAGGCAAGAACACTGGAGTGGGTTGCCACTTCCTTCTCCATGAATCTTCTTGACCCTGGGGTCGAACCTGCACCTCCTGTGTCTCTTGCATTGCAGGCGGATTCTTTATCTCTGGGTCATCAGGGAAGCCTGCAGAAGCAAGTCATGAAAGAGTAACCGTAGTACTATCTTGCTTATGTTAAGGGATAGGTAACATTTATATACATAAATCTTCCTGCAGTGCAAGACATCCAGGTTTGATCCTTGGGTTGGGGAGATAGTCTGGAGAAGGAAATGGCAACCCACTCCAGTACTCTTGCCTGGAGAATCCCATTGACACAGTAGCCTGGCAGGCTATAGTCCATGGGATCACAAAGAGTCAGACATGACTGAGCACATACACACACACACACACACACAGGATCAGAAAGGTTGTTACTAGTTTTTATCTGGAGAACACATGGGGAGGGAGTCTTTGGGGGGAAGTATAGGACTTTTCCCACTCACAGTTTGTATGTACATTTCTGTATCATTTAGTTCTTTTACGCTGACTATCCAAACACAAAATACCTTTGTAATTTTATAACAGAAATGAGTTATTAGTGTGAATCTACAAATTTGCAGTTAAGTTAAAATGATAGATTTCTATTAAAAACTGAGCTCTCTGCATGCTACATGTAGTATTTGAATTATGCTACCTTAATGGGATATTATTCCTGCCACATTGCTATAGGGAAATAAAAAAGATGGTAAAGCTAATCTGTATCTAGTATACTATAAATGATTACATTAGACACATTGAAAATCAAAGCATTCTGTTTCTTTGTAAAAAATTTTATCAAAGGTAGTTTGAAGAATGATTGCCTTCTTGTCACGTTACATACATTATGAAGCAGGCATCTTTCCTATGCCTTTCGTGCGTGCATGCTAAGTCACTTGAGTTGCGTCCAACTCTGTGCGACCCCATGGACTATAGCCCTCCAGGCTCCTCTGTCCATGAGATCCTCCATCCAAGAATAGGAGGTTGTCATGCCCTCCTCCAGGGGATCTTCCCAACCCAGAGATTGAACCCATGTCCCTTACATCTATCTGCATTGGCAGGTGGGTTCTTTACCATCTGTGCCACCTACTTTTGGATTGTTTCCCAACGTTTTAATTCTTTGTTCTTTCAATGTTGTTAAGTACCCCTGAGAATTCATTCAATGTAAAATTTTTTGCTGATGTCACTTCTTCTGGGGCATCTTCATCCTTTTCACTGTAGTTCTTTTTCTTTGTATATGCAGATGAGTTCATCTTTGCTGAGTCCCTTTGGTTGCATATCTAGTGTCTCAAATGATGGCAGTGTCAACATTGCCATGATCAACTAGTTCTTCTATAACTCTGTGTTCGATTCAAATTTCACCTCCAGCATTACCATTTTTGTCACTTTTTTGCACCTTCATTTTAACTGGCCAATTCCCTCTTTCAAGTATCCATTTTAATAAAATGTCACGTGGGTTTTTCACTGGGAAACAAATAGGCAACATAGCGATAGGCTTTGCTGTGAGTGAACTTGATCTCTGATCATGATGTCCACCTTACTTTTTACATAGTGATTTGTGAACTGAAGGGCTAGTAATGAAGTCTATATATTCTGCAATTGCTCACAGTTAATGTAGAGTTTAACTGAAATTCAAATTGTGTAATTTGGGGGCTGGTGTTATTTAATGAAACTGTGGCATCTAAAATTTGTACATATTAGTACTGTGCAAATTGAGAGCTACCTGTGTGTGCTCAACAAGAGTGCATACATGTGTTCATCAAAGGACACGCATACGAATGTTTGTTGAGGAGAAAAGTGGTCAAGATGGAGGAGGAATAAAACTCTGAGCTCACTTCCGGCCATGGGCATATCAAAATTACTGCCATTTACAGAGCAACTCTTAAGGAGAAAGACTGGATAACTAGCCAAAAAGATCTTCTACAGATAAAGGTATGAGGAAGAAACCACAACGAGAAGGGTAGGAGGGGTGGAGATAGAGTCAAGATCCATACCCTAGGTAGGTGACCCCCAAAAGGAGGATAATTACAATGGAAGAAGTTTTCACCAAGGACCGAGGGCTCTGAGGCCTGCCTTGGGTTCCCTAGCCTGGGAGTCCTGGAGCAGGAAGTTGATGCCCTTGGATATTTGGCTTTGAAGGCAGTTGACTCCCAAATCTATCCCTCCCAAACCTGACCTCTGTTCTGCTCCGGCAATTGCCCACAGCCTGTATGTACCATGTCTGTTCAGGTCTCCATGCCTTCACTCAACTGTCCCTCCTACCGAGAAGGTCTTTCCTCCTCTCCTTCACCTGTCTTCCTTTGTCTTTTAGTTCAAGTCTGAATTCAGGTTTGTCTCTTCCAACAAACCTTCCCTTGCTCCTGCCTTATTTCCACCTAAGGTCACTTCCCTGGGAACTGAAATTTAGTCCTATAATTATCATCCCATGTTGAAATTATAGGTGCAAAAATGTCTCAACCTCAAGACTGTAAGCTCCCTAAAGAGCAAAACCTTGCTTGTTCACCTGTATGATTCCAAATACCAGTACTAGCATATAATAAATAGGCATTAGCATATAAAAGGTATTAGCATATGATAGGCATTCTATATATGTTTATTTAACAAGCATATTGAAGTAATATTTGGCATTTTCATTCACCTGTATCTTCAGGTTTTGCTTTTGTTGGTATTTGATCACCTTTCCTTTGATGGGACTAAAATTGTTTCCTACCAGTTAATGGTCTTTTTGGTTCACCACGAAATTTGCAGACCATGCACAGTCTTCAGAGACTCTAATATCTCATGGACAAGAGCTTCTGCCACACTTGATTTACTTCTTAATGGGTGTGTTTCTTATTTCAAAGTGTGACTGCCCTCTGCCTATTAGAGTTGTCTTGTACCAAAGCATTAAAAGAGAGTTAGAGGAAAGGGCAAATAATCCTATAGTAGTTACAGGACTACTTCATGATGAGAAAACAAGATTGGAAGGTTTAATGACTAAATGGATTTAAATTGCAAGAGATTCTTAATCTTTTGTTACTTATAAATGAAGTGGATAACCCTTAGGTCACCAGAGTATTTTTCAAATGTAATTTTGTGATTGTTTTCTTATTACTTTCCTAAGACTTGCAACTGTTTTTTCTTTTCTTTTTGTTTTGTGGTTGGTTGTCCTCTTTCCCTTTCTTCCTCTTCTCCATCCCTGCTTTCTTTCCTTCCTTCCATTCCTCTCTCTCTGCTTCCCTTCCTCTGTACTTCATTCATTGATAGACTTTTACTTTTTGAGGCAGTTTTAGGTTCACAGAAAAATTGAGGGAAAGATACAGGGATTTCCCACATACATACCTCTTGCCTCCCACATACACAGCCTCCCCGACTATCAACATCCCCCACCAGAGTGTTATATTTGGTACAGCTTATGAACCTACATGCATTCTGGGGTTGTTCGTTTAAAAAGAGAGGCATGTGGTCTCCCCTTCTTCTTTCCTCTACCCGCAAGGTAGAATTTACATGCAACGGGCAGAGCTGGAGCAGCCACGCTGGATCATGAGATAGAAGCTGTGTGCTGAGAATGGCCAAGCCACGAGACAGAAAGGACTGGGATCTCCAGCACCATGGAGCAACTCTAAGGGCCTCAGTTGCCTACTTCAGTCAGTCCTGTGACTGAGAAAAAAAAAGTCTAACTTGTTTAAGCTCTTGTTTGTTTGCCCTTTTCTACACCTAGACCTAAGCCTGTATCCTAACTGATACATAAATTCCCATCATTCATAATTTGTTTCTGGGGAATAAAGCATAATATCAACACAGGCCTAGGATTGGAGGACATTTGTGGAGACAGGGAGCCTGTTGTTGTTGTCACTCAGTGGGGTCCAACTCTTTGAGACCCCATGGACTGGAGCCCACCAGGCCCCTCTGTCCATGGGGATTCTCCAGGCAAGAATACTGGAGTGGGTTGCCATGCCCTTCTCTAGGGGACCTTCCCAACACAGGGATCGAACCCAGGTCTCCTGCTTTGCAGGCAGATTCTTTACCAGCTGAGCCCCCAGGGAAGCCCAAATGATTCCTCTATTCCTCTCTTTATCCTCCTCACCCTTCTCTATCTGCTTTAGCAAGAGAACTTTTTATTGCTACCAAAGAGGTCTGTGAAGATGGAAGAATTAACTTATTTGAGCAGAAGTGTATCAGTGTTTTTATTTATTGAAAACAAGGTGCCTGACATGAATTGTTGCAACAAAACAAAACCCCGAACCAGAGAACTAATTCATATGGTTGACTCAGGACTTGGAAACTGCTTCTCACTTACTTTAATGGTTTGTCCACATTCGCTTTTGTGGCTTTATGAGTGTAGTATCGCTTAATTCATGTATCCTGGGAAATTAGTCTTCAATAATCCAGTTGTTACTAATGTTTTCATTGATATATGCGTGTCAGCAGGCCAACTAAATTGCTTCCTGTTATTGGATGAACAGATGTTTGTTACTGAAATTCTCACGCTGGTTAAGATGGGGTATGTAGACAATAGCCCATCTCACTGGCCACAACTAAAAGTTAAGACAGCATAGAAAAGGTAATTACTGGAGGACTCTGAAAAGTAAACAATAATACAAAAATAGAGACTGAAGTCAAAATTGATTAATAACCTGTAGCAAGAATTTCATGGTTTGGGGTTTTGTCTGTTGTTATTGTTGTTGTTTTTCTTTCTCTTTCTTTTGACTGTTGGCTTTGAACTGAGGCCAGGATGACATGAGCAACTATGCAGCAAGCGTTGACAGAAAAACTGGAAGAAGTCATCTCTTTCTATCCAGAGACCAGGAAAAGGGACCCCTGCATTCCACAAATTAGGAGGAAAACTCTCGTTTCCCACGTTTTGTAGTTTTTCTTTTCTAGTTCTGACTCAGGGCCTACCTCATTCACGGCATTGCACTGCCACCTCTATGATAAAGTCACCTTTACCCCAAGAGAATACTGAGTTCTGGGCAAAAGGGGGCCCAGGAAAAGGGGGCCCCTGTTGTCCAAAGACTATGAGGAAATCCCCTTATTTTCTCTCTGTTTCCCTATTTCCTTTATTCTGAGGGCAGCATCGGTTTCACGGAACTGTAGAAAAAGCACAAGAGGCAAGCACTCCATCCTTCTGACAGAGGAAATGGGATAAAACAGGCCACTGTGAACCAAAGTGTGACTGAGACACCAGAGAGAAAAGACTGGAAGTGAGGATCGCTTGGGGCTTATCTGCATGAAGCGACTTTAGGTCCAGGTTTACCTCCAAGGTGGGCACATGGAGATAAGACCCAAAGAAATAGAGCAAGGGCTCCCAGAAATAAACTGCCCTGTGAAATATTGACTAGGTCTAGCTTCTGGGTCTTTGCCAGCCAGACCCAAACAGCATACTGAAGGCTTCAAAAATGAACTGATATTAGAACCCATAGAAGACAAGATTGACTTTACAGTTTAAAACAAACCAGGTTGATTGTCTGCTAAACAAATTACTTTCTCCAGAGGATTTTTTTCCTTCCAGTTTCATTGAAGTATAATTGACATGGCGTGGTGAGTGTGCGTGTGTGCTCAGTTGGGTCCCACTCTTGGCAACTCCATGGACTGTAGGCAGCCAGGCTCCTCTGTCCATGGAGTGTTTCAGGCAAGAATACTGGAGTAGGTTGCCATTTCATGCTCCAGGAGATCTTCCTGACCCAGGGACTGAACCTGCATCTCTGGTGTCTCCTGGCGTTGGCAGGCAGATGCTTTACCACTGCACCCCCTGGGAAGCCCATAACTGACAGACAGCATTGTGTAAGTTGGCTTCCCAGATGGCCCTAATGGTAAGAACCTGTCTGCTGATGCACGAGATGTAAGAGACACAAGTTCAACCCCTGGGTCGGGAAGATCCCCTGGAGGAGGGCAGGGCAGTCCACTCCAGTACTCTCGCCTGGATAATCCCATGGACAGAGGTGCCTGGCAGGCTACAGTCTATAGGGGCTCAAAGAGTTGGGCATAAGTGAAGTGACTTGAGCATGCACTGTTTATGTTTAAGGTGCAAGGCATAATGATTTGACTTATATCATTGAAATGATTAACATTATAAGTTTAGTGAATATCCATCATCTCATATAGATACAATATTAAAGAAATTTTATATTTGTGATTTACATTATATCCCTGGTACTTACCTATCCTATAACTAGGAATTTGTACCTTTTGACTGTCTTTATCCAATTCCCCCTGCTCAAACCCCACACCCCACCTTTGGTAACCATCAATCTGATCTCTTTTTTTATGGATTTGTTTGTTGAAGTATAATTGACCTACAGTACTATGTTAGTTTCTGGAGTATAGTGTCATGAGTCAATATATCTGTATATTTCAAAATAATCACCATGATAAGTCTAGTTACCATCTATCACCATACAAAGATATTACATAATTATTGACTATATTTCCCGCACTGTACATTTCATACCCATGACTCATTTATTTTGTAGCTGAAAGTTTATATTTTCCTCATCTATTTCTCTCATCCCTTTATTTTTCCCCCCTCTGATAACCACTTCTTTGTTCTCTGTATTTGTAGGTATTTCTGTTCTATTGTTTTGTTCATTAATTTGATTTTTAGATTCCAAATATAAGTTAAATCATATAGTATTTGTCTTTCTCTGAGTGACTTATTTCATTTAGTGTAATTCCCTCTAAGTTCACCTGTGCTGTCACAAGTGGAAAGATTTCTTTCTTTTTTTATGGCTGAGTAATATTCTTTGTGTGTGTGTGTGTGTGTGTGTGTATTGATGTTTTGTCACTAAGCTGTGTCTGACTCTTTATGACCTTGTGGGCTGCAGCACACTAGGCTCCCCTGTATGGACACATGTATGTGTGTGTATATACATATATACACACATATATATGTACACATACGCATATATATATACAGCTATATATACACACATGCACACACACATTTTCTCCATCCATTTATCTACTGATGGGTACTTAGGCTGTTTCCATATATTGGCTATTATAGATAATTCTGCAGTGAACATAGGGGTGCATGTATCATTTCTAATTAGCGTTTTCATTTTCTTTGGATAAATATCCAGGAGTGAAATTGCAGATCACATGGTAGTTCTAGTTTCAGTTTTTTTTGAAGAACCGCCATACTGTTTTCCACCATCAGTTCCATTCAGTCGCTCAGTTGTGTCCAACTCTGTGACCCTATGGACTGCAGCCCTCCAGGCTTCCCTGTCCATTACCAACTCCTGGAGCTTGCTCACACTCACATCCATCGAGTTGGTGATGCCATCCAACCGTCTCATCCTCTGTTGTCCCCTTCTCCTCCTGCCTTCAGTCTTTCCCAGCATCAGGGTCTTCTCCAATGAGTCAGTTCTTCACATCAGGTGGCCAAAGTATTGGAACTTCAGTTTCAGCATAAGTCCTTCCAGTGAACATTCAGGACTGATTTCCTTTAGGATTGACTAGTTGGATCTCCTTGCAGCCCAAGGGACTCTCAGGAGTCTTCAGTACCAGAGTTCAAAAGGATCAGTTCTTCGGTGTTCAGCTTTCTTTATAGTCTAACTCACATCCATACCGCAGAAGGCAATGGCACCCCACTCCAGTACTCTTGCCTGGAAAATCCCATGGACGGAGGAGCCTGGTAGGCTGCGGTCCATAGCGTCGCTAAGAGTCAGACATGACTGAGCAACTTCACTTTCACTTTCACACATTGGAGAAGGAAATGGCAACCCACTCCAGTGTTCTTGCCTGGAGAATCCCAGGGACGGGGGAGCCTGGTGGGCTGCCATCTATGGGGTTGCACAGAGTCGAACTTGACTGATGTGACTTAGCAGTAGCAGCTAGGTTGGTCATAGCTTTTCTTCCAAGAAGGAAGTGTCTTTTAATTTCATGGCTGCAGTTACCATTAGTTTTTATTATTATTATTATTACTAATCTTTTCTTTTTTCATAACTCACTCAAGTTATCTTGAAAGATCCAAATATGAGATTTGTTGAGTCTGGTTGGGGACCATGCCTTCATTTCCATGGGTGGGGAGAAGTGGCCTTGGGTTTCTCTTGGTTCCTTTTGGATTCCCACAAAGTTTCATACAATTGGGAACTTCCCCAAATAGGAAGAATTTGGAAGTGTTAATGGGAATAAAGATAAATATCCTTTGGGACATCTTAATCAGTGCAAGACATGAGTCAGGAGTTGTGTCTTGATCCAACTTAGTCCCTCTGGGAGTGATGAGAGTCCTCTGGGAGGAGAGAAGGCCCCAAGTTTTGTCTTTGGCCTGATCACTCATTCCATATTCCTCTTTATCTCTCCTTGGCTTTCTGTCTCCACAGTCTCAATTCAGAACCCACAACTATAATCTATTTTCTCCATCCTCGCCCTTGGAAAGTCCCAACCCCACCTCCACCCCACCAACCCCTTTCTACATTAGCGAGGCCATCATAGTCCTAAGACTCTGCTCATATCTTAAAAAGTCTGGTGCCTCAAACTCTGGATGCTGAGAGATTTCTTCTCCGTAGGCTTTGCTGGATACAAGGGTGGGAGGGGCAGATGAGGACACGTGCTTCAGTCTGTAGAGTAAAAGGAAGATAATGAGTGTCCTGATCTTACCAGTGGCAGCTAGAGCTCATTTTCCCCTGAGTCACCCAAGGGCACATTGTACCTGACTATATAGCACATAGAAACATCCTATCTCAAACGAGAAAGGTACAGCCTCTTACTAACATTTCTTGTAACCTTTTTCTTAAAAAATAATCACCCTGGTCATGATTGGGCTAAGAAACATTTGTCTCCTCCTTGATCTTGCTTTTACTGAAAGGGGCCACAAATTATGTTCATTGTTTTCCAAGTTCTTATCAAGAGCAGAAGGTCTTTCTCCACCCCATAAAATATTAGCTATAACTGAGCTTTGAGGCACCTTCAATGTGTTTACATGCATTGAGAATATCTAAGAGGGGATACATCAAGCTACGTTTCTTACATTTATTCTATTATAGAACTTGTGCTTTATCTTATGAGTCTAGTGTTTCATGATACCTGCTTAAAAACTAAACACAATTGAACTGAAATTAGAAATAGGCCTTTACCAATGAGTTTAATAATCTACCACACTCACATATGTTATGGTTCAAAAAGACTGCACATGGAGGTGGCGAATTGGAAAGTTATTTCCTATTTTGATAAATTATAAAATGATAAGTATTATTTTATCTAGTTTTACTAATATTACTAATATTATAAATGTTATTAAACATTAAATTACTAAGTATTAGTAAAGTAATATGACTAGTCTTTAAGCAAACATGAGAATTTTCTACATTCAAAAGAATACTCCCTCTTTTGAAGTAGTCTTTTTAAATAGCTAAATTCTTAGTTTAATGATACTACAATTGGTCAAGATGTATTTGGAATTGATCCTTGGGCTATCCTTCATATGCATGTTGCTTTGAGAATACTTAGAGATGGCAGGATGTCTTTTGAGGGTGAATTTTAATTTCTAAAACTGCCACACATCACTCAGAGTCAAGCCAGATATAAATGGATGAATAAACTAGGAAACATTTTACTCCTAAATGTGACTTGGGTCTATCAGATTGAATTTTCTGATGGCCTTGAAAGACAGTCCAAAGAAGGAATTCAAAACTATTTTTTGAACAATGACAATAACCCTTTGACAATAATGTTTCTTCCATGGTGTCTGCCTTCATTTAGATATTTAAGCTTTGCTGTTGAAGACTCTATGTTATATCCACATGCTCAAAGTCAAATTAATAATTCGAATTGTCTTAAAAATTAGGTAAAGTGTAAAAATGTGAAATTAAATTCCCCTGTGTTAACTCTCAGCACCCATCCTCTCTGTCCGTTTTTATTCTTGGTCTATAGATTTATACACAAAAATGCTATAGGATACTAAAACTATCTTTACTGCAGGCTGGGTTGGAGCTAGCTCTGTTCAGATAGTCTAGATGGTAGAAAGAAAGGGATAAGTATTCCTTTGTATGAGAGTAGAAAAATGTTTGCCTCCAAGATCTATTTTAGACTAAGAAATTAATACACCAAATGGACCTGGCCCGGTGCCTGCTGTTTACTGTTTTCTGATTGGGTGCAAACACGTCTGTGGATTTTTGGCAGTGAGCCAGCTGCTCTGTACTCATTCTCGTTGATTAAAATGCTCTCAGTAGAGATTCTATTCAGAATTGATCGCTCTGCTTTTGCCTGCTGGGAAATGGGAATTGTGAGGGCTTTTTAAGCTGAATGAAAAAATTATTCCATTTCAGTAAGCCTCTCTCAGGTCCAAGGCTAACAAATTTTTCAAGGTTTGGGGAACCTTTCTAAATTGTATCCCAGGCCAAGGAACCCTTGTGCTTCATGTGCTTCCTGGGGGATGGTTTGGCCAAACAAGGAAGTAACAAAGGCGATTCCAATTTAATATAACTGTCTCAGGGACAGGGATTTACCTGACCATATAGAGATGCTCCACACAGAGAGAAAATATATACATACACATCCCTCAAGGAGAGGGCAGGGATTTGTTTTCACTGAAAAAGACACTCATTATGGGTATAGATATGGATATACCTTCCCCATCACCATATTTCTCCCAATAGCACTATCTGTAGACCTACTGAAAGCTTCATACACTGTTATGGTGTCCGACATAAAACTTCTTTTCACCAAGGAACTCATTTTATAGCAAAGGAAGGTAATATAAAAAAAAACTAATTGTTATCTCTCCTGCTTCCCCCATAAGCAAGGAAATCTTTTGAAGTGATTGGTGAGCAGTAATAAAAATAATAAGGAATCATACTCATGTGACCTGAAGAACTCACAAGTCTTTATTATAGCCTAAATGGTTCAGTAAGTATACCAGTGAAAGTGAAATAAAGATTGATATTCCTCTCAGTAAGTATACCAGTGAAAGTGGAATAAAGATTGATATTCCAACTTGCTTTTAGTGAAACTGCAGGACAGATAGTTGAAATAACCCTGATCAAGATAATTCATCTGCATTGTTGAGCTTGAAGCTCTTCAGTTTCTCTGATTTCCAATACATTCTTCTCTCACATTTGTTTTCCTTTCCCATCAAATCTCATATCAGTACCAACCAGAGGCCATCCACCACAGAAGGGACACCAGTGAGGTAGAGTGGACAGCTTGTCCAGTGAAAGTCAGCTAGCCACGCAGTCTGGTCAGTCCACTCCAGTGTCTAAATGAATTTAGAAGCCATGGTAGCAGTGGTGGTAGTTTAGTCACTAAGTCGTGTCCGACTCTTGCAACCCCACGGACTGTAGCCCGCCAGGCTTCTCTGTCCATGGGATTCTCCAGACAAGAGTACTGGAGTGGGTTGCCATTTCCTTCTCCAGGGGATCTTCCCTACCCAGGAATCAAACCCAGGTCTCCTGGAATGCAGGCAGATTCTTTACCAACTGAGCTACAGGGAAGCCCTGTAGCAGGGATGAAGGCTACTCCTGAGCCCACGTCATGGTATCACCAAAGATGCTCTGGCAGTTGGCTTTGCTGAATGTCTGACATGTAAACAACAGAGACTGATGCTGAGTCCTTGATACAGGACCACACTGAGGAGAACGTGGTGGTAGGTTTATTACATCTGATCCCCTGGATGGGACAGTGATTTATTCTTCCTAGGATCTGGACACTTTCTAAAGGTACGCTTGCCTTCTCAGCCAGTCCAGGCACATGGAATGTCTGATTTCTTATGGAAGCCTGTTAACCATGTTGTGAACCAGGGGCCCAGGTAAGGATAAAAGGTGTCCAACAATGGACTTAGAGTCACAGTGGCCTCTGATCCTACCTTATATTACCCAGAAGGCTTCCGCATAATAGTGTATGGTACTGTGATTTTAGTAGGTAGAACGCAAGAGGTTAAAGTAGGAGTGGACCCACTCGCCATTATTCTCAGTGGCCCACTTGGGAAATTTGTGCTTTCCATACTTGCAACTCTAGGCTCTGTGCGATCAGAAGTCCTGACTCTCAGGAGAGGGACACGTCTCCTAAGAGACACAGAAAGTGTTTCACGAAAGCTCGAGTTACAGGAGACTCATAGGGCACCTCTTGGTGCTTCTATGTCCATAGATGGGCAATTACAGCAACTGTAGCCTGGGTTGGGCACCAGGGCTGGGACCGTTCATGGGTGAAGGTGTGTCATCCCCACGAGCAAGAAACCTAGACCAGCAGAAGGGCTGCTCAAGAATGAGATGAGTCTAGAAGGGTGGGAGGGAAGAAGAGATAGATGTCACTTGCTGCCTTAGGACTGCAGCAGTATGGATTGTATCTTGTCTTACTGCCCCTCTGGTCATTATAAGTCTTTCTTTCAGGAACCTATGACCAGCTGCCACCTTGAAGAATCAGTGATATGACAGAGGGAACCAGGGAACTGAGTGATGAAAGAGACATTCTATACCAGGTGCTGGCCAGTGCCTCAGATTCACTACCCCTGGGGTTACAGCAGCGGCCACTTTCTGTCCACATCTCTGTGCCTGGAGACTTTCTCTAAAACACCCAAACCAGTCTGCCCTCATGCACACCAGGTCTTAAATGCAGGGGAGTTCACATCCCCAGGAGCAACCCTCACTAGACACGGACAGTAATTGGCGCAAAGAACCCCAGCTCCCTCAGCCCTCAAGGGTATCTTTTGGCATGGGTGTTCTGTACCACTTCCCAGCTGCCGACTGTGGTAACACACCCTCTTTGGCTGCCTTCCCTGCCTCACTTCCCTACTCCCCTACAAAACTAAGGTGCCACCTAATGAATCACCGATGGGAAAACAAGAGAGTGGTCACTGAGCCAGTGGAGAAGCATTGTCTCACACCCTAGACTCTGAGTCCAGAAGCAGCATTCTCAAACATGGCATTGCCTGCCTATTCACTCTCAACCATTAATGGAAAAACGTCAAAGTATAGTCTGCATGACTTGGAAACCACTCATGGATGCCCTTGGAGATGGTTTGAGAAGCGCAGAGCATATCTAGATAGCATACATACTTAAAATTTAGAAGACCTTCTCTTTCTTTTAAACCACCAGTGACTTTCTGAGTTCAGACTGTAACCAGTGTAGCTATTACACAGAACAGAAGTCATTTGATAGAGTGTGATCATAAAGCAATTTTGTTTGCCTGATCAGACTCATTTGGTGGGCTAATTCCTTCTCTCCCTTGGCCACAATCTCTGGTAGACCTAGAGTTTTTTCCACTTGTTCCTAGATAGTAAGAGTCTTCCAGTTACCCTTGGTCACACACATATGCATACATACACAAAAACCAGTTTCACTGCAGGAATTAAAAAAATCCATTCTTGTGTAACAATGAGAACTGTAAACTTGAAGTTAAAGTGTCTTTTCTCCCATAGCTTGGGCCTGCAATTAGAAAGGCAAATCTGCCTCCAGTTCCCACACGGGAGTGTTTTTTAGGGAAGGTGGGGGCCAGGAAAGGACTTTTTCAGCAGAGCTGTCGTGACCTGAGATGGCACCCTCTGGGTTTGAGGGGTGTTGGAACTGACTCTCAATGGGCCTGGGAGATCTTCAGTGCATTTGTGGATTCTTTGGAGACACCGTGTAGCTGGTAAGTTTTCATCTGAAGTCTGTAAATGTGAGGAAACAGATTTCTCTCCAAACTGGCAAGCTCCTACCCCTCACCCCTAGACACCTATATCTGTTGGTATCTTCCTGTTCCTTCTATTCAGGCAGACTTGCTCCTGGAAGGAAGTCCTCTTGGGCATGTACTCTTGGGAAGTCTTCTTAAGGCAGCTTTCAGCTGGGCCACATTTGGTTCCCAGAAGACATTCTTGTATCCATCGCCCTGACAAACTCTTGAGTGTAGACCCATTCCAACTTGGCCGTTCATCCTCACTCTTCAGATGATCAGGTTCCAGTCACTGCCTCTGGCCTTGGAGATTTCTCAAGTGTAGATTTCCACTGGCTTCCTAGCTCAGGAGGTGTGTATTGGGTTCCCATGGTTCTCTCCGAAGTCACTCTCATTACTCTTGAAGTGGGAGGGAGTGTTTCCATAGTAAGGTGGGGTGTTCACAGCATATCTGCACTTCTCTCCGAGGAAATCCTCTCCCTGGTCTCTTCACCCTTAACCCTCTGATACTCTTGCAGTATTTATCAGAATAAGAGTTTCAAAACACTTCTTTTATAGGTGATTTGGCAGTTCCCTTTGGCAGACGTGGGCCAGTTTCTATCTACTTCTTTGATCCCCTCCCTTTTCAAATCTCAAACCAAAACTGTCTTTTATTAACATCAGTTTTTATTTATTCATGTGTATATTCTTTTCAGTTCAGTTCAGTTCAGTTGCTCAGTCGTGTCCAACTCTTTGCGACCCCATGGACTGCAGCACGCCAGGCCTCCCTGTCCATCACCAACTCCTGGAATTCACTCAAACTCATGTCCATCAAGTTGGTGATGCCATCCAGCCATCTCATCCTCTCTCATCCCCTTTTCCTCCTGCCCCCAATCCCTCCCAGCATCAGAGTCTTTTCCAATGAGTCAACTCTTCGCATGACGTGGCCGAAGTATTGGAGTTTCAGCTTTAGCATCATTCCTTCCAAAGAAATCCCAGGGTTGATCTCCTTTAGGATGGACTGGTTGGATCTCCTTGCAGTCCAGGGGACTCTAAAGAGTCTTCTCCAACACCACAGTTCAAAAGCATCAATTCTTCGGTGCTCAGCCTTCTTCACAGTCCAACTCTCACATCCATACATGACTACTGGAAAAACCATAGCCTTGACTAGATGGACCTTTGTTGACAAGGTAATGTCTCTGCTTTTGAATATGCTGTCTAGGTTGCTCATAACTTTCCTTCCAAGGAGTAAGTGTCTTTTAATTTCATGGCTGTGGTCACCATCTGCAGTGATTTTGGAGCCCCCCAAAAATAAACTCTGACACTGTTTCCACTGTTTCCCTATCTATTTTCCATGACGTGATGGGACCAGATGCCATGATCTTCGTTTTCTGAATGTTGAGCTTTAAGCCAACTTTTTCACTCTCCTCTTTCACTTTCATCAAGAGGCTTTTTAGCTCCTCTTCACTTTCTGCCATAAGGGTGGTGTCATCTGCATATCTGAGGTTGTTGATATTTCTCCTGGCAATCTTGATTCCAGCTTGTGCTTCTTCCAGCCCAGCGTGTCTCATGATGTATTCTGCCTATAAGTTAAATAAGCAGGGTGACAATATATAGCCTTGACATACTTCTTTTCCTATTTGGAACCAGTCTGTTGTTCCATGTCCAGTTCTAACTGTTGCTTCCTGACCTGCATATAGGTTTCTCAAGAGGCAGGTCAGGTGCTCTGGTATTCCCGTCTCTTTCAGAATTTTCCACAGTTTATTGTATATTCTTTTACCACTTATTAAATACCTTCTCTTTGCACCATGGTGGCTGCTAGTGACACAAGGGTAAAGACAGGGTTTCTGACTTAAGAAGTCTAGATTTTAACAAATTATACCTTGAAGGCAGGCAGATAAAGGGCCTCTTTCCTAATTTTCTGCTATTTGACTGAGTGGAGGCTCCCCTTAGATAACACCTGCTCTTTTTGCCTGCCACCTAAATAGAACAGCCCTTTTTTGGAACTTCTGTCGTTTGTTTGAAGCTCCTTCAAAGGAAATTCCAGATACAATCAGGAGGCAATCGATTGCCTCCACACTTAGCCTGTTTAACATTTCACCGTGTGTTAAGTAGTTAGAACTGATCAGTCCTGTCTACTTAACACAGTAGTTTTCGACTCTCTTCATGTTGGGTGGTGGGGACTGTGATAATGGTAATTTAAAAATGCTCCCCAAGTGATTCTAAAATGCAGCTAGGGTTGAAGCTTATCAATAAAACACACACACACACAACATCCTTAAAATCATACTGCTGCTCAAAGCAGAGAAGGCAATGGCACCCCACTCCAGTACTCTTGCCTGGAAAATCCCATGGTCGAAGGAGCCTGGTAGGCTGCAGTCCATGGGGTCGCTAAGAGTCGGACATGACTGAGCAACTTCCCTTGCACTTTTCACTTTCATGCATTGGAGAAGGAAATGGCAACCCACTGCAGTGTTCTTGCCTGGAGAATCCCAGGGACAGGGGAGCCTGGCGGGCTGCCGTCTATAGGGTCACACGACTGAAGTAACTTAGCAGCAGCAGCAGCTGCTCAAAGATTTAGTCTAGCTTCTGTCATTGGGAGAAATATCAATTATATAAAGTCACAGAGATGACATAATATACACTTCAGACAGCATTATTTCACTGTTACTTTGTGGGGTCCACTGCTTACATCCTCACTCTTTGTCTTCTGTCAGTCCAAAGACAGAAATACCTGATTTTGTAAACGTCGTTCTTTCTTGTAAAGGGGAAAAGAAATGCAAGACCAGTTCTCTTCACAGAGAAATGAGAAATTGCACTAAAAATCAATACTCTTTTAAAATCTCAGAGCATCATTACTGCTTCCTCAGACAAAATTAGCAGTAATGCTCCTACCTCACATTTTTATTGCAGAGTGAATTTGCAAAAAAAGATGTTACAGTGAAAAATGATATCCAAGCTTAAGAGTGGCTTCATGGGATTATAAAATCTTGCTAGCATGACCCCTCAACCCAATTCTAATTCTTCCTGATGCTATTTTTATATGATCTTTAAGGTCAATCATATATCAAGAAGCAGACTCATGAGCATCTTATATAATAATCGTGTTAAGTCAAGCACCAAACACTGTCTATTGCTCTGTTGTTTTTATGACTTTTTACAACCTGTTTCTAATATTTATAGCTCTGTTATTTATTGTATTTGTATTTATAAGTTCCTCATGCATGCCTGCATGCACTCATTTATCCATCCCCAGATATTTCCTGAGTGTTCATTTCAGACACACAAAGAAGAAAGGACAGGGCCCTGCCTTTCCCTCATGCTGTGACACTTCTTTGTGCTCACCACAGCCACAGGCGCCCCCACGGGGCTGTCTCAACGGATGGATCTGATTCCTGGGGACTCTGTCTTGTGCCTCTTTGAAGGCCCTCTCTTAATATTTGTAGGAATGGGCAAGAATACAAGTGGAAGCCCATGTACCATGCACCCTGCATCACATATAAACAGTTTAAAGTTAAATATTAAGCTATCACACCTCTGAATAAAATATGGTCTCTCATCTTACCTTGTAAATATACCTTCATAACTGTAAAACTGAAAAAATACATATAAAGTATTTTCTACATGACTAAAAGACAGCAGATATCAAAGATGACTTGATTAGTTATTTTTAGTATATGCCTTTAGGTGGTTTAATTATTTTTTAATTATTTTAATTATATTGCAATTATTTTTGTGTGTCAGTGGGCTGGCACTATTTGGGTGAATAATAAAGATGTATATATAATTCGTAAATTATGTATTTTCCATTAAATTGATTTTTTCTTGCCTTCATTTTAGCAAATCCACTGATGGCCTTGCTATAATCAAGATTTTTAGATTATTTATATTCTTATGAAAGAAATGATGTTAGGAATAAGAATCAAAGATATGTGTAGATAAATGAAAGCATAATTAGAATGTTTTTAAAATGTAAATTAAAGGAAATATAAGATGGAAACAAGTTACTATATGTGTTTCTAAAATGTCATTTTATTTAAAATTACAAAATAAAATTAATAAATATCAAATTATTATATAAAATTGTGTTTAAAACCTGAAATTTAATGTTTTGATATTTTAGTTATATAACATTAGCTTATTTTAAATAAACTATTTTCATTTTTAGTTTTCAACAGCCATCTTGTTGCCAATGTAAAGAATTAGTATAGATATGCAAACATTGTATTTAGTCCTATTTAAGCACAAATTTGAAAGCAATATAAATTATATAATATTACGAGATGCTTCTTGACTGTTATATGCAACTGTTGTAAATATTGTGCGAGATAAGAGAGTGAAGCCATTGGCATTGTTCCTTTGTCATCAGCCTCTCAGTGAAGTTCTCACATCCTGTTTTCAGCCCCCTTCTCATTCTTAACCCACTTCCCTGGTGGCTCAAGATGGTAAAGCATCTACTTACAAAGCAGGAGACCTGGGTTCAATCCCTGGGTCGGGAAGATCCTCTGGAGAAGGAAATGGCAACCCACTCTAGTACTCTTGCCTGGAAAATCCCATGGATGGAGAAGCCCAGAAAGCTACAGTCCATGGGGTCGCCAAGAGTCGGACACGACTGAGCGACTTCACTTTTACTTTCTCATTCTTAACCTTTGTAAGAGCTTCTCTGGTCATACTCTTCGATCAAAACTCTTTTCCAGAATGTTCTTAGGTAAGACTCTCTCCACCATGTTCTGCTGGTCAGCACATTTCCTCTACTTTCTTTCAGAAATTTGTTGGAATCTCCAATCCATCCATGGCTCCACTCTTAGTCTCTTTACTGCTACACATTTTTTCTTCTTTTATCCTTTTGCTCTCATTTTAATGGGGTTCTGAGGAGGGGGAGGACGGTTAGTAAATATGTGTATTCAGTAGTCATCATGAAATTTCTGTTTCTTTTGCATCAATAAAAGCAATTTTTATAACTAGTTAAAAGAAAAAAGATGATAAGAGGATTTAAAAATCTTCAGCTTCCCAGTGAAACCCATAATTACAATAGTATATTCACTAGTGCAGCCCAATATGAAATATAAATAAAAACTCTTCCTTTTAATATTTAAGATGCCAGTATTTGAGGGACAGGTGTACAGGGCTGTCTTTATGTAGAGACTGTGAGTCTGTAGATACGTTCACTTATTCTTGCTTGTGATCAAGGACACATGCATTGTGAGAGCAGGAGGTAAGAAGAAGGGGCACCATTGGAGACCATGAGAGGCGGGGGCTCACCATCCACCTGAAGATCAAACCTGTCACCTCGGCCTCGGGGACACTAGATCTCACAAAATGAACTTGTTTTTTATCGTGCTTGTAGAGCATTATGGAGTAAGAAGGTAGAACAGGTTGATTTCTCTCCTCCTGGGAGAAATTTTTTTTTTTATACTTCAGTGGTATTAAGTACATTCATATTGTTGTGCATCCATCACCCCCATCCATATCTGGAATTCTTTTCATGTTGCGAAAACTGAAATTCTATACCAAATAAACAATAACTCCATTTCTCTGCTCCTCAGGCCCTGGCAAGCACCATTCAACTTTTTGTCTTTATGATGTTTAATCTAAGTACCTCATATAAATGGAATCATATAGTATTTGTCCTTTTGGGATTGGCTTATTTTACTTATTTAAAGTAATGTCCTCAGCTTTCACCCATGCTGTACTATACGTCAGAATTTTCTTCCCTTTTAAGGCTAAATAATATTCCATTGTATGAATATACCACACTGTGCTTATCCACTCATCTATTGATAGGCACTTGCGTTGCTTCAGTGTTTTAGCTATTGTGAATGATGCTGCTTTGAACATGGTATAGACATATAAAATTGAGGTCTTGCTTTCAATTCTTTTGAGTACATACCTAGAAGTAGAATTGCTGGATCGTAGGGTGAACCTGTTTCTAATTTTTCAAGGAACCACTGTACTGTTTTCACAGCAGCTGTACCAATTTACATTCCCAGCAACAGTGCACAGGGTTCTGATTTCTCCACATCCTTACCGACACATAGTTTTCCAGGTTTGAGGTTTTTGTTTTTTGTGTCTTTTTGACAGTAGCTATCCTAATATGGATGAGAGTTGGTCTTCATCGTGTTTTACACATTTATTCTAGACTGAGTCTTTGAATTCTGTCTACTACTCTATTGTTGTTAGAGATACAGGAAGAGAAAATACTAGAGCTTCTTCAAATGCTGGAAGACTATCTTCAATTTTCCAAAGAAATAATAAAAATCAATTACCAAGCATAGCTGTATTTGACTGTCAAAAATGTTCACACATAAAGGCAAGAGATTAAATCCCGTATTAAATCTTTCCAGATCATCAGCTTCATGGAGCAGTTAAAAAAAAAAAAAAAAGCTACAGTTGTCACTGTGTTGCAATGTGCAGCAGCTATGGAAGCAAAGACCCTGTTATAATTACACTCTATATGGCTTCTGGAAGCCAGGTATTTTCCACTTTGTTAATTACCTGCCTTCAATACAAATTGGGAAGGAAAAGGATAGCAAAGAAGGAAAAACTCAGATTGAGACTTGAACCCGTGGTCTTTAAGTTGAGATCACACATCCAGTGTCAGCTCAGATTTTTGATGTCTCTTCACAGAAAGAATTCAGGGAGAGACAAAGTGATAGATAAGAAGTGGACTTACTTAAAGACAAACACACTCCACACACACACACACACACACGGAGTGTGGGCCATCTCAGACGGTTAGAGGCCCTGAAATAGGGCCATGGTTAGTTTTTATGGGCTGAGTAATTTCATAGGCTAATGAGAGGGAGGATTATTTCAACTATTTGGGGGAAGGGGTAGAGATTTATAGGAATTGGGCCACTGCCCACTTTTTGGTCTTTGCTGATTAGCCTCAGAACTGTCGTGGCACTGATGTGTGCGTCACTTAGCATACACTAATGTGTTACAGTGAGCATATAATGAGGCTCAAGGGTTCACTGCAAGTCAGATCTTCCACCATCTGGGACTGAGTTAGTTCTAACCAGTTTTCATCATGTCCTATGTCTGTGTCATTCTTTTAAAGGTTGTGCCCTTCCACCTTCCCTCCTGTTTCACTCTTACAGCACTACAGGTTGGTGATTTTCAAATACAAGTCAGGGGGCTTGCTAGAACATAAATTCAGAAAATATCACAGGAGTACACCTGATGAAACAGTATTTGTGTGCACTTTGATGGTTTGGAATTTTGTTAAATGATGGTAGCATCTGTCTCTCTTCAAGTCAATTTGATGTCTGTCTAAAATTAAAGGAAAAGGTGGACTTATGAATTCATCCACTGAAGTTGGATATAAATGATCACATCTAATAGTACCTCATGAGAAACACTGGGCTGGATGAAGCACAAGCTGGAATCGAGATTGCCGGGAGAAATAGAAATAACCTCAGATATGCAGATGACACCACTCCTATGGCAGAAAGTGAAGAAGAACTAAAGAGCCTCTTAATGAAAGTGAAAGAGGAGAGTGAAGAAGTTGGCTTAAAACTGAACATTCAGAAAACTAAGATCATGGCATCTGGGCCCATCACCTCATGGCAAATAGATGGGGAAACCGTGAAAACAGTGGCAGACCTTATTTTTTTAGCCTCCAAAATCACTGCAAATGGTGACTGCAGCCATGAAATTAAAAGATGCTTAGTTATTGGTAGGAAGGTTATGAGCAACCTAGACAGCATATTAAAAAGCAGAGACGTTACTTTGTCAACAAAGGTCTGTCTAGTCAAGGCTATGGTTTTTCCAGTAGTCATGTATGGATGTGAGAGTTGGACTGTGAAGAAAGCCGAGTGCCAAAGAATTGATGCTTTTGAACTGTGGTGTTGGAGAAGACTCTTGAGAGTCCCTTGGACTGCAAGGAGATCCAAACAGTCCATCCTAAAGGAGATCAGTCCTGGGTGTTCATTGGAAGGACTGATGTTGAAGCTGAAACTCCAATACTTTGGCCACCTGATGTGAAGAACTGACTCATTGGAAAAGCCCTTGATGCTGGGGAAGATAGAAGGCAGGAGAAGAAGGGGACGACAGAGGATGAGATGGCTGGATGGCATCACCGACTTGATGGACGTGAGTCTGAGTGAACTCCGGGAGTTGGTGATGGACAGGGAGGCCTGGAGTGCTGCAGTTCATGGGCTGTCAGAAGAGTTGGGTATGACTGAGCGACTGAACTGAACTGAACTGAACTGAATATGTCAAAATCATGGCCTCATGTCTAAAGGCACATTTTATTTCCAATTCATGTGGGAATTTATTTAAATCTTGTAGGGTGCTTGAAACCTATTTCCAGTGTCTTGTATTGAAGATGACAATGATGTGCACTGGAGGTGACCTCTTAAGCATTCTCAGGCTTCATTATAGCAAGATGGACCCTTCGAAAGGGGGTTAGCATCCTGAAACCTCACCCTCTGGTCTTAAGGACTGGCAATAAAAGGGCATTCTGGCTTCCAGGAGGAAAGCCTGTTTTAATTATGCTCTATATGCAGAGTCTCGGTATGCATGCATCACAAGCTCTGTAAAATAGAGAGAGGGTTGGATTGGTGAGGCTCTAGGAAAAGCCTCAGAGCACAGATGTCTTTCCATGGTGACAGAATAAACTCAGGAGAGCATTGAGGCTCAGGGAGCATCAGTGTCTCTATCCCTTACAACTCTGCATTAAACTGTCCTGTGAAATAGACAAAGAGGGGAGAAGCTTATACTGTACTTTTCTGTCCCCACAGAGAAGGGTTTTATGTCAGTAACTGTCATCTCAAGTCATTGACTTTAAAACAACACTGCAGAAGAGCTAGGATGCAAATGTATTTACTGAAACAGTGCAGAAATTATAGTGAAATGGCTCATTTGAAGAGCACATTTGAAAGGCAGGCATAGTTTAATTGAGAATTATATACAAAGAGAAAAATAGAATAAAAATTGATGTTTGTTTAATATTGACTTGTTTAAAAACAGTAGATTCATTGCCAAGTTGCTCTTCACTTCCTCTCTCTCATACCATTTTTTCCTTTAAATAGACACTTTCAGATTTTTTCTCCTCTTGAATGAGTGCGGATAATCACAAAAGAAGAAATGTGAAGACCATTTATTGAGTACAGAAAAAGACCTATCCAGTCACCTTTCTTATCTGTGGGTTCTGCATCCATGGATTCAACCAACAGTGAATAGAAGATATTCTGAAAAAAAATTTTTTTTCCAGAAAATTCCAAAAAGCAAAGCTTGAATTGTCAAAGCTTGCTGGCAGCTAATCACATAGCATTTATTGGGTATTTTTAAGTAATCTAGAGATGATTTAAAGTAAATGGGAGGATGTGTGTAGGTCATATGCAAATTCTTTGCCATTTTATGTAAGGGACTTGAACGTCCATGGATTTTGGTATCCCTGGGAGGTCCTGGAACCAATCCCTGTGGATACAGAGGGACGGCTGTAGCTGTTTCTTGTCTGAGAGCCTGCAAGAGAAGAAAATGGAATTTAAACTCTTCATTAACTGCTGTTAATTCATCATTTTTTCTACAATTAGCTTGAAATGAACTGTGCAGAGAGGATGTAGCCTGTGTAACAGTAACAGGATTTCTGCCAGATTTCAATCTTGGTGGTTGCATTTCTTCTTCCTCATGTCTGTCTGAGAGGTTACAACAAAAGCATCATGACCAGTTGGACAACACTATGCTTTTTTTTTTTTTCTAACTTACAATCTATTCCCAGATTCTGTTCCATGGACATTTCTTAATATTTGAGATCAAGTCCAGAAACTTACCTAAGGAAAAAAAAATCTGTTAGTAGAGTATAGCAGGAACTTAAGAAAAAAATTATATGATCAATAGATACCCAGAAAGTATTTGATAAAAATTCTTTGTTTCCAATTAATTTGAAATGGTAGCTGTCTTCTAAAACAGCAGCTATCTTGCAGTCCATGGGGGAACACTAGAAACATTTCTGTTAATTTCTAAGCAATTCTAGGATGCTTGCTAGAAGTCATCGTTGCTTAACCTTATCATAGAAGTTCTGGGCAAAGCAATAAAAATGAAACAGTAATGATAGAAATGGGCATTGGCATGGACAAGAAAATTATTATTTATAATCTAATGATATTCCACATAAATAACAAATATAGATTATTTACCAAACCCAAGAAAACCTACCAAAAATTATTGGAGGCTTGGTATTCTGTTTCTATCACAGAACAGCCCCCAACATTACCCTTGGCAGACTGAAGGGGAGCTTGCCTCAGAAAACAGCCATTGGAAGTGGCACTCTGACTAGCACATCTACCAACCCACACATCACCTCCGTGCCTGTTGTGACGGATGTGGGGTCCTGGCTTTTCCCCATGACCAACCCCTTCACTTAGGGACTTCCCTGTAGCTCAGATGGTGAAGAATCTGCCTGCCATGGAGGAGACCTAGGAGACCTGGGTTCGATCCCTGGGTTGAGAAGATCCTCTGGAGAAGGGAATGGCAACCCACTCCAGTATTCTTGCCTGGAGAATTCCGCGGACTGAGGAGCCTGACGGGCTACAGTCTGTGGGGTTGCAAAGAGCCAGACACGACTAGCGACTAACATTACTACTACTACTACTAATCCCTTCACTTATGCTCTGGCTCCTATCCTTCTCCCTTAGTTAAGGACATCGCTCTTGCACTTACCCCCCTCTCTCAACTATCGCATTTGCCCTCTACACTGGATCACTCCCCCTAGCATCCAAACATTCTTAAGCATCTTCCATCTGAAAAGGCTATACCTTGGCTTGGCTTCACCTTCCTGCTGCCCCATTGCTTAGCTCCCTTTCCCCTGCAAAACTACTTTTAAAAGTTCTTACTCACCTTTCTCCTTGACCTCCCATTCCTTCTTAACTCATGCCTACTGAGCTTTTGCCTCTACCACTTCACTGAAACAGCTCTTGCTGAGGTCATCACTAATGACCCCCTGTGTTGCTGTAAGCCGAGAGTCAGCTCTCACTTCTCTTCTTACTCTGTCTACAGCTTTGGACTCAGCCGAGTCAGCACCTGATTCCCTCCTCTTGAAATTATTTCTCCGCTTCGCTGTGTGACATTATTTCTCTTGGTTCTTCTCCTACTTCATTACTTGTACTTTGTAGCTCTTCATAGCTGAATATTCCTTGCCTTCCTACTTTTTAATTATGGGCATGTCTCAGGGCTCAATTCTACAACCTCTTTTCTATGTACACTCCCTACCTAGGCAATGTCACATAGTCCTGTGGCTTCAGCATGCTGTTTGCAGTCCTACAAGGCTGATTGCTCTCCAACTTACCATATTCTCTCAGTTCTAAGGCACTCTTTCTCCTCACATTTCACTTTATCTGAAGTTAGGCTGTGTCTTACGGTTCATTCTATCTTCTAATTTTTGTCATCCAGGCAAGAGTTGCGAAGTAATTGCTCTTGCCAGAGAGCTTGGCCACATTTATTTATATTATCAATAATCCAGTTGCTCATAAGTCTCAAGATAAAGAAGAGACATATCTAATCTGATGCAGATCACAAAATCATGGGCATTGAGCCAGATGCCATGCTTGGATAAGATTTTGAGAGGCCTTTACAGGTGATGAATGTATTTTGCATGTAGGAGGGATTGTGAACAATGTTGGCTAAAGAGCAGACGGTGGTAGATTAGTTGTATGAATGGATATAACTGATTAGTTGTGTTAGTTGTATGAATGGACAGCCATGCCCGGTGTTTATAACTGTATAGTCCCCCACCCACCTCTGAGCTTGGCCTCACATTTTGCTTGGGTCAATAGAATGTTAGCAAATGTGATCCAAGCGGAAGGTTGAAAAGCACTTGCGCTTCCTGCTTCCCTTCTTGCATGACTGACTTGTTCACTCTGATTCTCTCTCCAGGCCGTAAAAACTTTGCTGAGTTAGTCTGAAGGAGCGATATAGAAGACAACAGAGGAGAGCTCAAATGCCTAGTTGTCCCAGCCGCCTCAGGCAGCACTGCTACACCAGCTGAGGTTGTTTTCAATCAGCCAACAGTCAGATGAGAGAAGCAAGCTCAGAGGAGAAGCTTATCTGGCTGAGCCCCTCCTAAATTGCCCCCCACCTAGAGCTAAATAAATGTGAAGTAGATGGGTTCAGATATTCGAAGGGGAACTGTATGAACAAAGGAAGAGACACACTGCTCCCAGTAGCAGAGGCAGAATGAGAATTTGTGGATTAGAAAAGCAGAGGGGATCTATGCGATCACCATTTCTTAAGGGCCTGCTCTATGCCAGTCATGTTAGGTGCTTTACCTCACTTACCAAGTTATCAAATAAAAATCCTGCAGCGAACCCGTAAGGTTATTACTATGCCCATTTGACAGATTAAGAAATTAAAAATCAGAGAGGTGGTAATTTACTCAGTATATTAGCCAGGATTCCATCAGAAGTAGAGAGAAAGTGGTAAGAGACAGAGGGGAAGAGAGAGAGAGATCTAGGAAAAAACCCATTTATGTGATCATGAGGGCTGGCAGACTGCTAGAGCTATGAGAAAGGGGAGATTTGAACTCTTGGGCTTAAAGTTGCAATCCACAAATGGAATTTTTTCTTCAGGAGAGCCTTAGTTCCACTCTTCAGGCTTTTCAAATGATTGAAGCAGGTCCACCCAAATTAGGATGCTCTTCCTTTCTTAAAGTAAACATACTATAGATTTTAATCACCTCTACAAAATACCTTCACAGCAACACCTACCATTCCCCTGTTGATGAGCAGTTAGATTTTTTTTTTAAGCTTCCCCCTATTCTAAATAATGCTGTGTTGAACATCTTCACACAGCACTTTGCACATTTGTTTTAGTATTTCTTTAGGACGTAAGTTCCCGGAAGCTTAGCTGATTTGGAGAGACAGTTGAGCTGTCTGTTAAGTGTTAGAGTCGATTAAAACAACGAGTCAAAATCTAAGTTGCAGTTAAGGCTTTACTCATTTTCTACAATAATTCAAGTAAAAGATTAGAGCTGGAGAAAGCACCGACTCTCCCGCTTTAATTTTCTCTGAGGAGCTGTGCCCTGGTGAAGGGTCAGCTGGGTCAGTGCAGACCTGGGGATCATCTCACTGTGCAGGGGCCCTGAACCAAAGACTCTGGCAGTTTTATAGACTCTGAGATTGTGGGGGGCCTGAGAGGGAAGGGGCAGGAGTGGAAGAATACTGGGTACCAAGCCAGAGTAGGGAAAGTGTCCTCCTGGCTTCCCCTTCTCCCTTCATAAGGGGGCCTCTGCAGGAGCATCTCAGGACCTCACCCCAAGCCTCAGGACCCAGGAGTGAAGGTGTTAGGCTTGGGATGGAAATATGTGAAGAATGTGAGCAGCAAAGGGGACCCAGGTCCTTGAGTGCATCCCCCTTCAGACTGCGATGCACAGCTGTGACCCCAGGCTGGTGTCAGGAGGGCAGCATTCTGGTGAGGCCTGCCAGGTAAAGCCTTTGTAATTGCCCGTGGCCAGGCCTGAAAAACCACACAAAGGGTTTTATCCAGGAACCCCCAACTTCTCATAAATCCTGGGTCAGAGGGATATGCACTTTTTAAAGGCTTTGGCACGTAATACTGTTCAGAAGGGTGACAGTTTTCCCATTACCGCAGCTCATCAATGTTGGGAATGGTTGTTCTCTTCAAATATTTGACAATCTAGCAGTTAATCGTGGTTTCTCATCGCTTCAGTTTCTCTTTACTGGTTACCAGGGAAATGGACCAGCTTTCCTCGATTTCTTTAAATTGTTGCATGGTCCGCCTCTCTTGTTTTGATTGGAAATACCAGCTCTGTCAGATAATTTACTTATTTTGGTGCTCGTTCCTCATCATTTTAATTATTATAACTTTACATTTTATTTTAATACCTGATAGGACTGGACTTTTTCCCATTATCCTTTTTTTGCAATTTTTGTCTTGCCTTTTATATATGTCTAATTAGTTTGGGGTGGTTTTCAATGAGACAGGGGTGTAAATACCTTGCTTAGTTAAGGAAGAGCAAGAAGATTGTTGACATAATTTTTCCATTTTGCCCAAGCAAGACAAGCCCTTTTATATTTACCAGGACTGTGAAAACTGTATAAAATGTGACATGTACATACACTTAAGTTACATACATAGTCTTCACTCTACATGATTTTCATACTACCATGGTTTAGTTAATAGCATGTCTCTAACAATAGAGTTCAAATTTTAGTTACTGTCGTATACTATGATAATTGCATAAAGTGCATATCTTGCTGCTAGCTCTTCAGTCTACAAGTCACTACACGCATAACAGATCAACACATTGATCAGTGACCTATCACATCTCTTCCTTTAACGTCGGTCAGTACTGGGTCATTGCATATTATTCAGTTCAACCACAGGTAGCAAAGGGTAGTTGTGTTAAACTCATCTCCCAGTGATACACCTGTGTGATGTTTTATAAAAATGGATAATCAAAAGAAGGAATTAGGTAATGAAGATGAAACTGCAGCAAAAATATTAATAAGTGATAATGCTGAAATTTGAATTGAATGTGCATAGAATTATAGAAGCAGTAGTGACTGGGAACCTTGACTGTGATGTTCTTCAAAGACTAGATCTGTAGTCAGAGGAACAAATAACAACTGACATAAATTTTACAAGTGGTGGTGACAAAAAGGATTTGTGTGTCTCTGGAAGTGACTGGGGCAAAAAACTTCAAGTTAAAGGAAATCTTGCAGACATCTCACAGCACTGAAAATACAAAGGATAAAACATTGGAAGCTGATCCGAACTTTTAAAGGAGTATGATAGTTTGCCAAAGCAATGGAAAGATGCTTGCTCCTATCATAAATTATACAAGAAGAAGGAGATTACTGTTCAAATTATGATTGAGAAAGTATTTTTGAGGTATAAAGAGAAATGAAATAAAGCATTTTCATTCTCAGTGTTTCTAATGTTCCAAATTACAGTGTACTAAATTCTACTATTTCTTTATACATTTATTAACAACAGCAAGAGTTTTTAATGCTTGGCCAATGGTAAATTAAAAAACTCCAACTTTTCCCTTCTGTGTAGAGTGCCTGTAGGGTTTTTCCTTACTATGAGTTTCCTTCCTTAGTCTCTTTAACTATTCACACAAACATTACACTTCTGACAGTTCTGATCACCGTTATGTGTGGAGGCTTTTGCCCCATACCAGGCAGTTCTCTAGGGCTTCTCCAGTGGCTCAGCAGTAAGAATCTACCTGCAATGTAGGGGCCACAGGAGACCTGGGTTCTCTCCCTGGGTTGGGAAGATCCCCTGGAGGAGGGCATGGTGACCCACTCCAGTATTCTTGCTTGGAGAATCCCATGGACAGAGGAACCCTGCAGGCTACAGTCCATGGGGTTGCAAAGAGTTGGCACAACTGAGTGACTTAACATGTATGTACGTGGGTAATTCTCTGGGACACCAGCTGGGTGTCCTGCAATTCAATGGAATTCTGACACCATCTGCTTAGAGATAGTGTCAGACCCCACAGGTCAAGGGCTCCGCCCCACAAGACTGCTTCCCCCACCTCCCCAGCTCCACACAAAAACATACACACACACACACACACTCTTTAGTGGCCAATCACAATCCCATGTTATCACCTGTCCTTCTGACCAACTGGCTATAAATTCCAATGACCTCCTTCTTGGGTTCAATTGCTTTGCTAAAACAGCTCACAGAACTGAGGGAAACACTTATTTGCCAGTTTTTTGAAGAATAAAGATGAACAGTTTGATTAAGAGATACATAGGGTGAGGCCTGGAAGGGTCCCCAGCACAGGAGCTTCTGTCCCTGTGGAGTTGGGGTGTGTCCCCCTCCCAGTGTGGATGTGTTCATTAACCTAGAAACTGTACAAACCATGTATTGTATGGTGGCTTCATCAGGCAGGCGCAATCAATTATTAACTCCTTTTCTAGCTTCTCTCTCCTTTCTGCAGGATAGAGACAAGGCTGAAAATTCCAAGCTTCTAATCATGGCTTGGTCTTTCTGGTGACCAGTCTCCATTCAGAGTCACTGCAGAAGAACAGAAGATGTTCCCAGTGCTCTTATCACTTAGGAAATTATAAAGGTTTCAGGAGTTCTCTATCAGGAACCGGGAACAGAGACCAATATATATGTTTTATTATCTCTCAGACAATTTGTAAAGCTCACAAAACAACTGTAATTTTTTTCCATTGATAAGATCATTTTGCATGATTTCTGCCTGTACAGTCACTTTCTACATTGACGCACCATCGCACAAAGTGAGCACAGTTTGTACTATGGAAAACAAGAAGGCAGGGTGAGGAAGAATGATAAGCAAAGTGGAAATCCCGTAGCTCAGAGCAGATGGCAGGAAAAGAAAAAGCTTCATCTCGGTAAGAAAAAGCCCATGAGACCACCACTGGCCTAGAGGATAAATGTGCTACAACTGAGTTATATGGGCACACTGACACTCTCAAAGGTTCTTCCCAAAACTAAATCACTATGTCAGATCGATAGCTGAATCCCTATAGTTACTGCAGAATTATTTACAATAGCCAAGAGACAGAAACAACCGAAGTGTCCATCAGTAAATGAATGGGTAAAGAAAATGTGTTGCGTGTGCGTGCTTAGTCAGTCGTGTCCAACTCTTTGCGACCCTGTGGACGGTAGCCCACCAGGCTCCTCTGTCCGTGGAATCCTCCAGGCAAGAATACTGGAGTGGGCAGCCATTCCCTTCTTCAGGGAATCTTCCTGACCCAGGCACTGAACCTATGCCTCCTGCATTGCAGGCGGATTCTTTACCATCTGAGCCCCCAGGGAAACCTTAAGAAAATGTGATGTGCATGTATATGTATGTGTATATACAATGTAATATGATTCAGCCATAAAAAAGGCAATCTTGCCATTTGTGATAACATGGTGGACTTTGAGGGCATTATGCTGAATGAAATTAGTCAGACACAGAAAGACAAATACTGTATGATCTCACTTATAAGTGAAACCAAAAAGACAAAACCTGGAACTTCTAAATGCAGAAGAAAGAATGTACTGACTAGAGCAGGGGTTAGTGAGTAGGAGAATTGGATGGAGGTGGTCAAAAGGTACACACTTCCAGTTAGAAGACAAGGAAGTACTGAGGACAGAATATAGAACCTGAAAACCATGCTTAATATTACTGGATGGTATGTCTGAAAGTTGCTAAGAGACTAAATCCTGAAAGTTCTCATCACAAGGAAAACATTTTTTCCTTTTGTAACCATAGGCGATGATATTAACTAAACTTATCTTGGTAATCATTTCACAATATCTGTAAGTCAAGTCATGCTGTACATCTCAAAGTTACACTCTATGTCAATTAGATCTCAACCAAACTGCAAGATAATAAAGTTCTTCCCTATAATCAGTTTATTTCAATATAATGAGTATCTCCGAAGCTTTTGCTTATATTCTGGTCCTGGTTGCCTGAATGCTCCTTGCTCCTTTCCTTCAGGAGACGAGATTGTTGAGGTCAAGGATATCTCCTGTCTTAGTGCTGTGTCAGGGAGGGGGAGAGTTCTCACTCCAGTTCTTTGTGTGACGTCATCCTGGCCACTTAATCTTCAGTACGGTGACACAGTGAAACCCTTTCAGCCTAATGGATTCAGGCACATCTTTCCTGGGCCGATAGCCAGAAATGGATTGATGTCCTGGTTTGGAAGGAGAAGGAAAGCACAAAGACTTTTCCCAGTCAAGGAAGAAACAAGAGAAAAAAAGAAATACAGTTTCTGTCAATGGTTCTGAGTGAGGATTTTTCCTTAAAATCTCAGTGATGCTGTACAGTGTTGTGAAAGTGTTTTATAAAGCCAGGAAGGGCTAGCTGTGCTTAACAAGGTCATTCGGTTTTAATGCCTCACTTGGGACCGTTGCTATTTTGGGCCCAATAAAGAGTCTGCAGTGGTACACGTGAGCAAATTTAAAAAGGTAAATCATGTCTATAATGTGATCAGTTTAGAGAGCGAGTTTTAAAAAGAAAGCCAGCCAGCCAGTGAGATGTAATCTTGGATAGAATGGTTAACATTTTCCGGCGGAGAAAGGTACAGGAAAGACAGAGCCAGCCATATTTATAGATGTTCTGCCTATAGCTCTGAGGTGTAATTTGAGAAACCCAAAGACCTGTCTCATTGGATATATGTCTTTGGTAAGTTCATGTACTTCCTGCCTTTATCTGGACTTCTTAAGAGTCTTTCTCAATCTGCCTTGGATGAGCAGTATGACCTTGCACTAGTTACTTATCTTTTTCCAGCCTTTGCTTCTTCACCAGCAAAATGAGAAGACTGAAGGATATTTCTAAGGTGTTCAATTGCTTTGTGACTCTCTACAGTTCTTCATGAGAAATGCATTTAATTGAATGGACATCTGGTGTCAGTAATTAATTTCAAAAAGGAGAAACCCAGACTTGTTCCAGAAAGGGTTTAAGGTGTCTTGCCATCGCTTTATTCCTTGGCCTTGCATACATGAGGACATTTTTGACCCAGCCCTGCACCATGGCTGCCATCTTCAACTAAACTGAGACACCGTCTGGGATTTCAGAGGTTCTCAAGAGAATTTTAGATTACTTCGCAGATTGATTGGCAGCACAGATTAGTGCATGAGTATTCTGATGGCTCAGTTGGTAAAGAATCTACCTGCAACGAAGGAGACCCCAGTTCGATTCCTGGATTGGGAAGATCTCCTGGAGAAGGGATAGGCTACCCACTCTAGTATTCTAGCCTAGAGAATTCCATGGACTGTATAGTCCATGGGGTTTCAAAGAGTTGGACATGACTGAGCAGCTTTTACTTTCACAGGTGATTAAGATTTTTATACAGAAATAGACTATATTAAATATAAAACATCATTCACGTAATAGAAATAGCTATTAAATAATTTAAAAGAAAACATGAAAAAATAAAAGCACAAGTAACTACCTTCATACTCATTTTAAGAACTATCAATCACTGCCTATCTACCTTTTATTTTCATCTCAACTGTAGGTAAAAAAAAAATTTTGACTCACTATAAATATTTTCACAGAAGCAAAGTGAATTGTTTATAGCTTATGTTTGGCTCAAATTCTTAGAGGCTTTAAGAAAATTTGACCCTAAAAGCTCATTCAGGACTTTCATTTTCTTACAGAAAAATGACAGGACCTCTAGTTTTCCACACTCTTTCAAAAAGCATGTATATCAGGTCACTCAGATGGTAATGAATCTGCCTGCAATGCAGGAGACCTGGGTTCAATACCTAGGTTGGAAATGTTGGCTGAAGAACAGAATGGCTACCCACTCCAGTATTCTTGCTTGAAGAATCCCATGGACAGAGGAACCTGGTGGGTTTTGGTCCATGGGGTTGCAAAGAGTCAGACACGACTGAGTGACTAACAGAATAAGGAAAGTAAATAAAATCTATAGTTCAAGCTTGCAGTATAACTAAGAGACAGGAAATAGTGCCATTCAAATATAGTAGAGAATTGAAAGCATCAAGGCTATGCTGTGAGCTCTGTTGCAGT